>NC_133658.1:716064588-716407893 GCF_037893015.1 Macrotis lagotis
AGACCCCTAATTGATTAGAAAGAAAACTGAGCTAGCTCCAAAACTGAGTCACAGGTTTATTCAATGTGGTTCACTCAGTTCCTCCAATACCCGCTTCTAATTCATAGAGGAGGGGTCAGTCCCTTCCTTTCATGGATCACATCTATAAGTTGTTCAGTTGTTCATGTATTTAGAATCAGAATTACATGTCAGGTTACAGATCAAACTATCTAGAGGGCTCATCAAGGTAACCAAAAAAAGCACAGTAAGCATAAACACCATGAAACAAAAGGCCAAATATTGATGATCTCTAATATTAAGCAAAATCAAGACTTTTTGTATCCTAAAAACCCATATCCAATGTCCATTTAATTATAAAATTTATATATATATATACATATATTATTTATGTTTTATATATATAGATATATGCATATATATATTTGAATTTTGACTTGAATTTTAAATGTTCCATGTGGTCACATGATCCTTGGGAAATCATTTAACTTCACTTTTAAATTAAAACTAATCACATTCTGGAGTTTCAATATACAACAGATAGCTGATAGTTGACTCACATTAATGTCAAGTTGCATCTTTTATTGATGTACATCTTTAAACCACCTAGTACATTTTCATAATTTTTTAAAATGATAATCAAAATTTTCAAATAAAACCCATTCTTTTTAATATTGAACTTGTAAATTCCTCATACAGTAATTTTCATCATCATTATATTTTAAAACAAAATATATCCAATTAAATATTTGACAATTTTCAAATTATCTATTTTGTCACAATATTATAACAGCTACATTTGTAATATAACAGCATCCAGATTTTAGAAAAGTTGTTTTTAATAAAAGATTTTCTGATATAATGATTTCTCACAGTATTTAACATTATAAGAAAAATGTTTAGAAACATAGTAACATTCATAACATCATATATTTTAAGCATGAAATAAAACTTATTACCAATCAAATTACATCAGTTCCACCTAAGGTATTTTCAAATTGTTTTACATTAAAAAAAACATTCATTTTTATTACCTTTGGCATTTTATAATAATTACACCTAAAACTGGTATAGAGTCAACACATTATGTAATCAAAGAAGCAATAATAATAATAATAATAATAATGAATATTTATGTAGTGGCTACCATATACTATATACTGTGTTAAGTAATTCATAATAATTATATCATCTGATCCTCACAATAACCTTGGGAAGTGATTAGTATTATTATTTTCCTCTTTATATCAGGAAACAGATAAATATAAAAAATAATTTATCTAAGATCACAATAGCTAATAAGTTTCTGAGATCTGGAGTATAATTACAGTATGCCTGCATTTTTCTAGCATTTTTTTGCATTTGATGCCACAGTTATTAGAACATATTTCACCACATAATAATTAAGTAATAGGAAAATTTCAATCAAATCAAATCTGAATTTACACTGACAAAAATCAAAATCTCAGTTTTTGCAGTAGTACTTTCATCTTTCCATAAAGTTTTATTTTATTTTAAAAATCACTCAAAGAATCAAACAAATCCCTTTGATGTTCACAACCTCTCTTTCTCCAAGGCTTTTCACCACAGGTGAAAGAGATTTCACATGACAGCATTGTACTCCCATCTTCTTTCTTTGGAACTCAAGGGACTTTAAAGACTGAAGAATGTATCCAAGAATGGTTTTCAGGGGCAGAGTACTACATTTTGTAATCATATTCTAAACTTTCAAAATAACTACTCTGTATTCCATAGAATTTTACCTTTGTAATTTAGCACAAAATTTTACACAACTCCAATTAGTAAAAGCTAACAATGCATGGTTTCTTTCTAATTTTCTTTGCTGACTTTGCTTCAAATTTACCTTAACAATTAATTCTATTATATAATGCTTTGAAAGTTTTGCTTCAGTCTTCCCAAAAGATATTTCTAGTTCCTGGTGACCTTCCCACAGAATTTAAATAACCCCCTTTCATTTAAATAACCCTTCTCATTCTTTAAAGTTTACTCGTTTTCACATAGCTCTCTGATTTAATTGAGCTTTTTTTCCTTTTCATATTCAATAAAGGATCTATTTTTGTTTCAGATAAATTAAAAATGCAACCTGCATATATATATATATATATATGTATATATACATATATATATATATGAAAACTGAATATATTTAGAACTTATATTCCTTCATTTTGGTATTACTTTCAAACTAGTTGCCTGTCTTCATTAAAATAATAGATATATCACACATCAAGGGGGAAAATAATTTAAGAGTAATTTACCCCTAAAATTCTCACAACCTTTATTTTTTCTTCAAACAAATTGCATATGATTTCTTTGGTGGAGCCAAGATTGTAGTGCTAAGCTAGAAAGCTCTAAGAGGTTTACAAGAAACAACATTAAATGAAGCCTCTAAAACAGATCATAAAGTGACAGAATCCACCAAAACAAACAATGAAACAACTTTTCAGCAAGATATCTTGGAGAAACTTCAGGAAAAGGTCTGTCACATAGGTAAAAGTGGGGTGGAGGGTAGAGCCCCACATAGGCTGGATAGCTGGGAAGATAGCAGGAAGCTTTTAGCCACAGAACAACTAAGGTCCTGGTGCAGCTCTGCCAACAGTAAGGGTTCCAACCCTATCTCAGAGAGGAAAGTCTCGTGTCTTGGGGAGCTGGGGAGAGGTCAGGGAAGAAAACAGGAACACTGCAAAGACCAGTGCAGAAAGCCAGGGACCAGAACACAAATCCCCAGCAAAAAAAGAGCTTAGGACTATAAACCCTACATACCATAGGAAGAGAGCTCAACTAACAAAATGAGCAGGAAAAAAATGCTAACCATTGACATCTATTGTTCTGATGGAAAAATAAAATCATCTCAGAAAAGGAATGTGAAAAATGGCTACATGTGAAACCTCTATAGGAATGATGACGACAGGAGAAGATCCTCTCTTAGGTGCTCTCTCTTTCTAATATTTCAAAGCTTACAAAATAAGGATTCTTGCTAAATTTTCGAGAGACAGAACCCATAGAGGGATCTAGTAAGGCAATTCTCAAGCCCAAAGTAACCTGGAAAATAATAGAAAGGCTCCACTCCATGGGGTTAGAGGGGTGACCACCAGAGTAAAGGAATTTCAGCCTCCTGGAGGCAGTTCAGGATTCCTGGGAGTTGTGGCTCATGGCAGAAGACGAAGCTTACTGACTTACATCCCGGCGAGTATTGGGCACAACTTGGATGATCAGTGGGGAACCTCTGCCAGAGCAAGTACATGAAGCCCAGTCATCAGGGCACTCATGCAAGCAGGGTAGTCATGGCAGCCCAGATCCAGGAACCATAAGCAGGAGCCCCCAGGCAACCAAGCCTTGAGTACTCAGCCTAGGTAGGGTAGTATAGAGAGACTTCCGAGGTCTGTCCTCTGTTCTTCTGTTCCTCTGTACCTGGAACAGGACTCTGGGGCTCTGACCACATTCAGATCCTGATCACAACCTAGCCCCCCCCATAGAACAGCAGCCCTCCCCCACCTCAGCCCCATGACAGAGGGGTGTGCTTGTGGTCATTCATAGATCAGGAGGGAAGACAGAGCTTCACAAAGGGAGATCCTTGTAGGTGGGGTGTCCCAATAATACTCAAAAGCTCAGGAAGCACCCCAAAACCAGGTGCAGGCTGGAGAAATGAGTAAACAGAGAAAAAAGAGGAACACCATTGAGAAATACATTGTCTATGATCCAAAGAAGGATCAAAATACTCAATCTGAAGCTCCTGCATCTAAAGACTGCAAGAAAAATGGAAATTGGGCTCAGGCTATGATAGAGCTCAAAAAAAGATTTTGAAAATCAAGTGAGGGAGATAAAAGAAAAATTGGGAAAAGAAATGAGAGAGATGCAGGAAAAACATGAAAAAGAAGTCAGCAGCTTATCCAGGGAGATCCAAAAAATGCTAAAGAAAATAACATGTTAAAAACAAGCATAGGCCAAATGGATTAAACAGTTCAAAAAGTTATTGAGGTAAAGAATGCTTTACAAAGCAGAATTGGACACAGATGGAAAAAGAGATAAGAAAGCTCTTTGAGGAAAACAAATTCTTCAGATGTAGAATGGAAATGAGGGAAGCTGCTGACTTTAAGAGAAAACAAGATACAATACTTCAAAACCAAAAGAATGAAAACTTAGAAGAAAATGTTAAACATCTCATTGAAAAAACAACTGATCTGGAAAACATATTCAGAAAAGATAATTTAAAAATTATCTGGATACATGAAAGTCATGATCAGGAAAAGAGCCTTGACATCATTTTTAAAGAATTCCTACAGAAAAAATTGTCCAGATATCCTAGAAGCAGAGAGCAAAATAGAAATTGAGAGAATCCACTGATCCCCCCCCCACAGAACTAGATCCCAAAATACCTCCAGTAATATTATAGCCAAGTTCCAGAACTCCCAAGTCAAAGAGAAAACATTACAAGCAGCTAGAAGGACACAATTCAAATATTGTGGAGCTGCAGTCAGGATCGCACAGGACTTAGCAGCAACTACATTAAAAGTTTGTAGTGCTTAGAATATAATATTCTGGAAGGCAAAAGAGCTGGGAATCCAACCAAGAATCAATTATCCAGTAAAACTGAATGTCCTATTCCAGGGAAAAAGATGAACTTTCAACGAACCAGGGGAATTTCAAATGTTCCTGTTGAAGTGACCAGAGCTGAACAGAAAGTTTGATCTTCAAATACAGGACTCAGGTGAAGCATAGAGAGTGGAGGAGAAGGGTAAAATATGAGGGACTTAATGTTGATGATTCTGATAATACTCATATGAAACCTCTCACTTAATAGAGCAGGTAGAAGGAGCTTATATAGCTTATATAAGCACAGGAGATAGCTGAATTTTTAAATATAATATAGTGTAAAAAATGGAATCAATGGCTAAATGTGAAATGAATGGGAATAAGAGAAAGGAGAGGTGGAATAGGCTTAGATATTCAATGTAATATGATTTTCTTTTCATTACAATGAGCTATTTCAATGATATGGAAGAAGGGAAGGCAAGGGGGAATGAAGGAACCTTCGCTCTCATCAGAAGTGGCTAGGAGAGGAAACAGCATATACACTCAAAGGGAATATAGACATCTAGAGTAAGAAGGAGTGAAGGGGGATGGGGAAGTGGGGGAATGTGAGTGATGGAGGAAAGGGTGGACCATGGTGGGAGCGTGATCAGACATAACACATTTTCTTTTTTACTTCTTGTAAGGGGTCGTGTATGGGGTCCGTCCAGGACCACAGGGTCAAGTGGATGCTGGACCTAAGGGGGTGGTATGTGGGAAGTGCCTCTTGACCCCAGGGCCTGGGATCTGTCTGCTGGGCCACTCAGCTACCCTACAGCACATTTAAGAAGAGGGACAGAGTGAAAGAAGAGAGCAAATATAGTGTATGAGTGTATGGTAGTGGCAAGGTATGAATGGAGGGAATTGCTATCACCAATGGCAACAGTGGAAAAATATGGAAGTAGCTTTTGTGATGGACTTATCATAAAGAATTTGATCCATCAACAACAGAGCTGAAGCACAGTTATTATTATTATTATTATTATTATTATTATCATTATTATTATTATTTTGGTGGGGTTTGCAGGGCAAATGGGGTTGGGTAGCTTGCCCGGGGCCACACAACTGGGTGATTGTTGTGTGTCCAAGGCCAGATTTGGACCCAGGTGCTCTGTCCACTGCACCATCTGGCCGCCACTATTTATTATTATCATTATTATTATTATTATTATTATTATTATTATTATTATTATTATTATTTTGTTTGTTTTTGCAGGGCAATGGGGTTGAGGTGGTTTGCCCAGGGTGACACAGCTGTGTGATTCTTGGGTGTCTGAGGCCGGATTTGGGCTCAGGTGTTCCTGGCTACAGGTCTGGTGCTCTGTTCACTGTGCCACCTGGCTTCCCCTATTATTATTATTATTTTTCATCTTCATTTTTATTTTTTCTCTTTCCTTTACTTCATTGCTCATGTGGGTCTATATTTTTGGGGGGAGGAGGGGTATTATGTTTATTCTTAAACAAGAATATTTTAGTAATATATAAAAAACCCATCATTTGTACAAAATAAGAATAAATAAATTAAACCTAAAAACAAACAAACAAACAAACAAAAAACATCTATGGGATTTTTGAACTGATCTCAATTCTAAAAATAACTCTTGAACAAACTCAAAAAAGTATTTTAAAAGTCAAAGAAGAGAGGAAAAAGAAAAATGGAGAAAAGAAATGAGTCATGTAGAATAATTAGGAAAAACTAAGTGAAGAAAACAATAATTTTTTAAATTAAAATTGACCAACTGGAAAATAAAATTAACCAATTGGAAAGGAAAACAAAAACACAAACTGAAGAAAAATATAACCTGAAAAACCAGAATTGGACAAATGTAAATGAATGACTTTGTAAGCTACCAAGATTCCATTAAACAAAACAAAAGAATGAAAAAATTGAAAAAAAAATATAAAGTAACTCTTAGGAAAAATGAACAACTTGGAAAATAGACCCAAGATAATTAATTTACAAATTATTGAGCTACCTGAAAGCCCTTGATTAGAAAAAGAACCTGGACAATATTATGCTGGAAAATATAATGGAAAATTGCCCAATATCCTAGAACAAGAAGAAATAGTCCTTTGAAAGAATTCATTGATCACCCCCCCACCCCCAGAAAGAGATCACAAAATAAAACCTCCAAGGAAATATTGTAGACAAATTTTAGAATTCTCTGCTAAAAGATAAAATACTGTATGCAGTAAAAAAGAAGCAATTTAAATACCAGGAAACAATGATTACATGGGACTTATCTGCTTCAACATAAAAGATCAGAGGGCCTGGACTACTATATTCTAGTGTGCAAAAGAGCTTAATTACAACCAAGAATCAACTACCCTGCAAAATTCAGCATGTTCTTTGAGAGGAAAAGATGGATTTTTCAATGAAATAGTGGACTTTCAAACTTACCTGATAAAAAGACCAGAATTGAACAGAAAATTTGATCTTCAAATACAGTCAAGAGATGTGTAAAATTGTAGGTTTATGACTCTTGAGAATTGTAATTCTAATTCAACAGTTGGTAGGAATATACTTGGAAAGAGACTGTGGGTAAAAAGTGACCATGAGGTAATAAAGTTTATAAACCAATCAATCAATCAAATCCTTGAAAACTATGCTTCTATCAGAGCAAATAAAAGGAGTATATCTGGATCAAAATTGTGGGTACAAGATAGGCTTAAAACAATCAAAAGATGAAAAGAAAGATTACATTAGGAGGAGAGGCATGAGAGGATAAACACCACCACATAAAGATGAACAAAGGAGAGGGAAAGAAGGGAGGGAGTAAGCACTGAGAAAATCTTACTTTCAACAAATTTGACTCAAAAAGGAATAACATATCTTCCTAAATGAGTTAAAAAATTTATCTTGCTCTACAGGAAAATGGCGGGGGGGAGAAGACAGGGAAAGGAGGGACTGATAAGAGGAGGGAAAAAGTAACAGCAAAGGTTAAGTTGAAGCTAAAAAGAAAAATAAAAGGAGAAAGGGTAAAGGACTTAGAGAAAGAAGGGCTGATTAAGAGGCAAAAATCAGAAACAAAACATAGGTGAGGAGGGATAAAGGTAAAGGAAAGATGAAAGTATAAATGGGGGAAGATAGCATAGAGGAAAATAGAAAGTTAGTAATCATAGCTATAAATGTGAATGGGAAGTTTTTTTCCTTTCTTTCTCATGTTTTCCCCCTTAGTTCTAATGACTCATATGGAAATACATTAAACAAAAGTGTACATGTACAACATTTACCAGATTATTCACCACTATAGAGAGGGGGAGGGAAGGGAGAGTAGTAGAAAAATGTGGAAACTTGCAAATGGATTAATATAAACTTGCAAGTGGAATAATACTGAAAACTCCCTCGCATGTAATTGAAAAAATTAAATTAAATTTTAAAAAAAGAAATCATGAGGGACAGGACTTCAAAAAATTCTGAAAAGACTTGCATGAACTGTTGCTGAATGAAGTGATCAGAACCAGAAGAACATTGTACTCACTAACAAAAAAATATATATAATGATCAACTAAGATAGACTTACTGTTAGCAGTACAATAATCAGACAATTCTAAAGAATTGGTTATAAAGGAAGAGCTCAAGAAAGCATTTTAAAAACTGGAAATGTGATAACAATACTATAGACATCCAAAAAAGGAACCATAGAGTCTGAATGCAGCCCGAAGCTATTTTCAATTTTTATAATTTGCTTTATTTATTATAAGTTTTTTCTCTCCCGTGTTTTTTTTTCTTTTTGGTTTGATTCTTCTTTTACAACATGATTAATATGAGTATTTTAACATAGTTATACATGTATAACCAAATTAGGTTACTTTATATCAGGGGAGGAGGGAGGGAAGGGAAAGAGGGAGAAAATGTGAAACAAAATCTTACAAAAATGATTGTTGAAAACTAGCTTTGCATGTAGTTGGAAAAATAGATTAAATATTGGAAAATTGTATAGAGTGATACTACAGAATCTGCTAAGATATTTTAGCATTTGTTAAGCTTATGTTTAATGTTTTACTAAATAGGACAAAAAGAAAGGAGTTTCTGAAATTATCCAAAGTCCCAAGAATTCTTCCCCCACAATTTAAAAATGTTTAATTTTAAAGTTCTCTCATGATTAATCTTCAAACCTCCAATATTTCTAAATTTTTTAATATAAGTATAATTTGGAATCTCTAATCATTTACCTAACTTTATTTCTGTAATTCCAATATGACAATGGCTAAAATGGCAGGGGAAAAGTATCTTGCTAGATTTTTTTCCTTTTTAACCTAATCTCCTGCTGATACCCTAAAGTGTGAGTTAGGCCTGTATACTAGGATAGACTATTTAGCAGCAGATTATAAAAAGCTAGGAGAACTCTTCAAGTAAAAAACTTTATTAATCTTCCTCAGCATACTTCTCTCTTTGGCTTCAGCTTTTTGACAATCTTTCTGTCTGTCTATATTCCCCCCTTAGAAATCTTTCAAGGCAGCAGAATCTACAAAAAAACACTAACCATAAGACAAAGATTTTTCTATGTATTTGACAAAGAAATACACCCAAACCACCAAACACTCATTAGCCTCCTTATCTCCTAATGAAAGACAAAATTTTTAATTTGCTATAGTTAAAAGATCCCTTTCCAGTTCAATTTTGAGGCCTCTTTGGATTTTTATGTATTTTAGCACAATATGAGATTTCTATCTTTTACTTGCCCCCTCTATTTCTGTATGGGAAGATCCAAGTCAATAAGAATTTTCCTAAGGGGGTGTCAGATTAACAGCATGCTTTTCCCCTAGTCTCATATAAAAAGGAGAGTCCAACAGTATTTAACTATTATACCCAAACACATCATTACCTTAAAGGGAGTAATTCCCCCCTCCCCAATCTTCAAGGTAGGATAAAACTAAACTCAAGATTTCCATAAATTGCATAACCCTTCTCCAACTTTCAGTGTGAGGGTAAACCATCTCCAAAAACATTGGGAAAAACCTTACCTTTGTTAGGAAGAATTTGAAATTGAGGGGAGTCTGACCTGGATGGGGGGACAGTCTTCTATGAAAATCATCCTTCAGTTAAAAATTAATCAGAATACTCTAGAGAGTGCTATTGTTGCTGTTTTTGAAAGACTTGGGCTTAGGGATTTAAGTCCTGATTCTTCCTGTTTTGCTTGTCAGAACTACTCTTGGTGAAATATGAAATAACTGAGGAAACAAAGTTTCAAGCTTCTTAGCATATCAATCTATTAATCAATTGATGTCAATTGCATAATAAATCAGGAACAAGGGTCCTCAGCTTTGGACCCATAATAGAGGAGGAAAATGATTATTATGTATAAAAAGATGACAATTTGTTTGCTTTTGTCTTTATTTCTCAGAGATGTCTAAAATGACCACAACTACATTGGAGCCAAGGGGTGATATATCTGGATAATCAGATCAATATGAGTTCAGAAGGCTCTACCACAGTTTGGGTACAAATAGTTCACATGAACATTTGGAGGAGAGAGGTCTCTAAATTTGTACATCTCACATTTCTTTTAAGGCTATAGCAATTCTGCTTCACTAACAGAGCATAGGGCCTTGTCTGATGAGAGCATGGCATGTAAAGTGGTCCTTTGGTAGCATCTCCCATGTCATGCAATCTATTCCAAAATTCTGCAAAAAGATCCTGAGAATGTCCTTGTATCATTTCTTCTAACTTTTATGTGAGCATTTCCCTTGTGTGAATTCTCTGAAAATCACTTTTTAGATTAACAGACATTTAGTATTCAGATGTTATAAACAGCCCATCAGAGTTGTGCTTTTTTGCATTAGTTTGAATACTTGGCATTTTAGTTCAAGAAAGGAATCCAGTGTCTGGTACATTATCTCATCCCCTCATGAATTCAAGAATGCCTTATTGTCTAACTCTATAAAGGTAAAGAAAATAGGTCATCCTGTGGTAATCATGGGGGGAGGGTGTTCTCTCTTTTATCACCGTGGGAAAGATTGTTTCCAAAGGGAGCCAAGATGGTGGTTAAGAGAACAGCCTCTCTTAAGTGCTCTCTCGAAAATATCTCAAAAACCTTAAAATTATGACTCTAACTAAATTTTCAGGAGGCAGAACGCACAGAAAGACCCAGCGAGGCAATTTAACAGCCCAAGATAACCTGGAAAATAGTGGGAAGGCTCTGTTCCATGAAGTTGGAGGGGCAGCAGCACACCAGAGGGAAGAAGTTTCAGCCTTCTGGAATAGCCCTAGGGCACCTGGTACCCTGAGAGAGTGAGCTCCTGGCAGCAGAAGCAGTTTCCTGATCTGCCACCCCAGAAAGCACCAAACACAACTTGGAAGATCAGCAAGGAGACTATGCCAGAGTGAGTGTGAAGCCCAGGCCAGTATGGCCCTCCTCAGCACAGCTGTGGTCCTCAGTGCAGCCCAGATCCCAGGGAATGAAAGCAGGCCTGTGTAGCTACACAGCAGGGAGCCCTATTGGCAGCTGTTTTCTGAGTGCTCAGCCCATGGAAGGGAAGGGAAGGGAAGGGAGGGAGAATGTTGAGGCCTATCCTCTGTCCCTGAGCTGAGACAGGACTCTGGGACTTTGACCATAATCAGACCCTGGTCATAATCTGGAGCCTCAGAGGCCCAGAGTTTGAAGCCATTCAGCAGACCAGGAGAGCAATCAGAGTCTCACATACTGAGGTCCTTGTGGGGGTGACCCAATTATACTCAAACCAGGAAGCACCCCAAAACCAGGGTACAGGCTGGTGAAATCAGTAAACAGAAAATAGACAATTACTTTGTTCCCATGGAGGACCAGAATAAACAATCTGAAGATGATAGAGTCCAAGTTTCTACCTGTAAAGACTCCAAGAAATATGGAAGTTGGCCTCAGGCTATGACAGAGCTCAAAATTATTTTGAAAATCAAGTAAGGGAGTTAGAGGAAAAATTGGGAAGAGAAATGAGAGAGATGCAAGAAAAACATGAAAATGAAGGCAGCAACTTAGTCAAGGAGATTCAAAAAATACTGAAGAAAATAACATTAAAAACCAGTTTAGGTCAAATGGATAAAAAAAACTTCAAACAGTTATTGAGGAGAAGAATGCTTTAAAAAGCAGAATTGGACAGATGGAAAAAGAAATAAGAAAGCTCTCTGAGGAAAACAAATCTTTCAAATGTAGAATGGAGCTAAAGGAAGCTGATGAATTTGCGAGAAATCAATTCACAATAATTCAACACCAAAAGAATGAAAGATTAGAAGAAAATGTGAAATATGTCACTGAAAAACCAATGGATCTAGAAAATAGATTGAGAAAACATAATTTAAAAATTATTGGGCTACCTGAAAATCATGATCAGGAAAGGAGCCTTGACATCATTTTTGAAGAATTTCTACAGGAAAATTGTCCTGATATCCTAGAAGCAGAGAGTAAAATAGAAATTGAGAGAATCCACTGATCTCCTCCTGAAAGAGATCCAAAAAAACAACTCCCAGGAATATTATAGCCAAGTTCCAGAACTCCCAAGTCAAAAAGAAAATATTACAAGCAGCCAGAAGGAAACAATCCAAATATCATGGAACTACCATAAGGATTACCCAGGACTTAGCAGCATCTACATTAAAGGCTTGTAGGGCTTGGAATAGAATATTGTAGAAGGCAAAAGAGCTTGGAATGCAACCAAGAATCATTTTTTAAATTAATTTTTATTAAAGATATTATTTCAGTTTTACAGTTTTCCCCTCAATCTTACTTCCCTCCCCCCACCCCTCCACGGAAAGCAATCTGTCAGTCTTTACTTTGTTTCCATGTTGTACCTATCCAAATTGGGTGTGAGGAGAAAAAACTCATATCCTTAGAGAAGATACAAGAAGTCTAAGAGGTAACAAGATCAGACAATAAGATATCTGTTTTTTTTCTAAATTGAAGGGAATAGTCCTTGAACTTTGTTCAAACTCCACAGCTACTTATCTGGATATAGATGGCACTCTCCTTTGCAGACAGCCCAAAATTGTTCCCAATTGTTGCACTGATGGGATGAGTGAGTCCTTCAAGGTTGACCATCACTCCCATGTTGTTGTTAGAGTATACAGTGTTTTTCTGGTTCTGCTCATCTCACTCAGCATAAGTTCATGCAAATCCCTCCAGGCTTCCCTGAAATCCCATCCCTACTGGTTTCTAATAGAACAATAGTGTTCTATGACAGACATATACCACAGTTTGCTAAGCCATTCCCCAACTGAAGGACATTTACTGGATTTCCAATTCTTTGCCACCACAAACAGGGCTGCTATAAATATTTTTGTACAAGTAATATCTTTACCCTTTTTCATCATCTCTTCAGGATATAGACCCAGTAGTGGTAGTGCTGGGACAAAGGGTATGCACATATTTGTTGCCCTTTGGGCGGAGTTCCAAATAGCTCTCCAGAAGGGTTGCATGAGTTCACAGCTCCACCAACAGTGTAATAGTGTCCCAGATTTCCCACAACCCTTCCAACAATGATCATTATCCTTTCTGGTCATATTGGCCAATCTGAGATGTGTGAGGTGGTACCTTAGAGAAGCTTCAATTTGCATTTCTCTAATAATTAATGATTGAGAATTTTTTTTCATATGACTCTGAATTGCTTTGATCTCCTCATCTGTAAATTGCTTTTCCATATCCTTTGACCATTTGTCAATTGGGGAATGGTTTTTACTTTTAAAAATATGACTCAGTTCTCTGTATATTTTAGAAATGAGTCCTTTGTCAGAATCATTAGTTGTAAAGATTGTTTCCCAATTTACTACATTTCTTTTGATCTTGGTTAAAGTGGTTTTATCTGTGCAAAAGCCTTTTAATTTAATGTAATCAAAATCATCTAATTGGTTTTTGGTGTTGTTCTCCAACTTTTCCTTAGTGATAAACTGCTCCCCTTTCCATAGATCTGACAGGTAAACTAGTCCTTGATCTTCTAATTTGCTTACAGTATTTTTTTATGTCTAAATCCTGTAACCATTTGGATCTTATTTTGGTAAAGGGTGTTAGGTGTTGGTCTAATCTAAGTTTCTTCCATACTAATGTCCAATTATTCCAGCAGTTTTTTTTTTTATCAAACAGGGAGTTTTTATCCCAATGGCTGGACTCTTTGGGTTTATCAAACAGCAGATTACTGTAATCATCTCCTGCTTTTACACCTAGTCTATTCCACTGGTTCACCACTCTATTTCTTAGCCAATACCAAACAGTTTTGATGACTGATGCTTTATAATATAATTTTAGATCAGGTAGGGCTAAGCCACCTTCTTTTGCACTTTTTTTCATTGAGCTCCTAGAAATTCTTGACTTTTTATTTCTCCATATGAATTTATTTACAATTTTTTTCTAACTCATTAAAGTAATTTTTTTGAATTTTGATTGTAGTTTAGTTTTGGTAGAATTGTCATTTTTATTATATTAGCTTTACCTATCCATGAGCAGTTGATATTTGCTCAGTTATTTAAATATGATTTAAGTTGTGTGAGAAGTGTTTTATAATTATTTTCAAAAAAATTCTGAGTCTGTCTTGTCAAATAGACTCCCAAGTATTTTATATTGTCTGAGGATACTTTAAATGAGATTTCTCTTTCTAGCTGTTCCTGCTGTATCTTGCTAGACATATATAGAAACGTTGAGGGTTTATGTGGGTTTATTTTGAAACCTGCAACTTTGCTAAAATTGCTGTTTCCAGTAGGTTTTTGGATGATTTCTTGGGATTTTCTAGGTAGACCATCATGTCATCTGCAAAGAGTGAGAGTTTTGTCTCTTCCTTCTCAATTCTAATTCCTTCAATTTCTTTTTGTTCTCTAATTGCTGAAGCTAAAATTACTAATACAATATTGAATAGTAGTGGTGATAATGGGCACTCTTGTTTCACCCCTGATCTTATTGGGAATGCCTCTAGCCTCTCCCCATTGAATATAATGGCTTGTTGATGGTTTCAGATAGAGACTGCTAATTATTTTAAGGAACAGTCCATTTATTCCTACCCTCTCTAGTGTTTTTAATAGGAATGGATCCTGTATTTCAGCATCTATTGATATGATCATATAATTTCTGATGGGTTTGTTGTTGATATAATTGAGTATACTATCAGTTTTCCTAATATTGGACCAACTCTGCATTCCTGGAATAAATCCTACTTGATCATAATGTATTATCCTAGTGATAACTTCTTGTAATCATTTTGATAAGATTTTATTTAAGATTTTTGCATCTATATTCATCAAGGAAACAGGGCTATAATTTTCTTTCTATGTTTTAACTCTTCCTGGTTTAGGTAACAGTACCATATTGGTTTCATAAAGAGAGTTAGGTAGAGTTCTGTCTTTCCCTATTTTTCCAAAGAGTTCATATAGAATTGGAACCTATTGTTCCTTAAATGTTTGGTAGAATTCTCTTGTGAATCCATCAGGCCCTGGAGATTGTTTTTAGGGAATTCAATGATAGCTTGTTGAATTTCTTTTTCTGAGATAGGGTTGTTTAGGTATTTAATCTTTTCTTCATTTAACCTGGGCAACTTATATTTTTGTAAATATTCATCCATTTCACTTAGATTATTAAATTTATTGGCATAGAGTTGGGCAAAATAATTTTGAATTATTACTTTAATTTCCTCCTCATTGATGGTGAGTTCACCTTTTTCAGTTATGATACTAGCAATTTGGTTTTCTTCTTTCTTTTTTTAATCAAATTAATCAGAGGTTTATCAATTTTATTGTTTTTTTTCATAATACCAACTTTTGGTTTTATTTATTAATTCAATAGGTTTTTTGCTTTTGCTTTTATTGATTTCTCCTTTAATTTTTAGAATTTCTAATTTGGTATTTAATTGGGGATTTTTGATTTGTTCTTGCTCTAATTTTTTTAGTTGTATATTTAGTTCATTGATTTCCTCTTTCTCCAATTTGTTCATGTAAGCATTTCGAGCTATAATATATCCCCTGAGAGTAGCTTTGAATGAATTCCATTAATTTTGGTATGTTGTTTCATTATTATCATTATCTAGGATAAAATTGTTAATTCTTTCTGTAATTTGTTTTTTGGTCCACTCATTTTTTTTAAAATGAGGTTATTCAGTTTCCAATTTGTTCTGGGTCTATAGCTCTTTGGTCCAATATTGCATATGACCTTTATTGCATTGTGATCTGAGAAAGATGTATTCACTATTTCTGCCTTTCTGCAGTTGATCATTAGGTTTTTATGTCCTAGTACAAGGCCAATTTTTGTATAAGTTCCATGTACTGCAGAGAAAAAGGTATATTCCTTTCTATCCCCGTTCAGTTTCCTCCATAAGTCTACCATATCTAATTTTTCCTAACAATCTATTTATCTCCTTAAATTCTTTCTTGTTTATTTTATGATTTGATTTATCTAGATCTGAGAGGGGAAGGTTGAGGCCTCCCACTCAGAGTTTTGCTGTCTATGTCTTCCTGTAGTTCTTTCAGTTTCTCCTCCAGGAATTTGGGTGCTGTCCCACTGGGTGCATAAATATTCAGTATTGAAATGACTTTATTGTCTATGGTACCTTTTAGGAAGATAAAGTTTCCTTCCTTATCTCTTTTAACACTATCTATTTTTGCTGCTGCTTTATCTGAAATAAGGATTGCTGCTCCTGCTTTTTTTTTACTTCAGCTGAAGCAAAATATATTTTTCTCCAACCTTTTACCTTTACTCTATATGTATCTCTCTGCTTCAAATGAGTTTCTTGTAAGCAGCATATTTTAGGATTCTGGTTTTTAATACACTCTACTATTTGCTTATGTTTTAATGGAGAATTCATCCCATTCACATTCAAAGTTATGATTACTAATTCTTTATTGCCCTCTGTGCTATCTTCCCTCTGTATTTTCCCCCTTCCCCCCTTTATCCATATTCCCTAGTATTTTGTTTCTGAATACCACCCCTTTCAGTGTGTTTTCCCTCCTATATCACACCCTCCCCTTTCTTTCCCCTTTCCCTTTTCCCTTTTTCCTTCCCTTTCTTTTGTTATTTCCCCTTTTTCTCCCCACTCTCCTTCTCTTTCTCCGTTCCCCCCTCCACTTTTCCCCTTTTAATACTTGAAAGGTTAGATGTTTTATAAGTTAACTGAGTATGTGTAGGTTGACTTTAAGCCAAGTCTGATGAGAAGAAGATTCAGGTGTTTCTCATCTGCTCCCTTCTTCCCCTCTATTATGATAGGTATTTTGTACTTCTTAGTGTAATGAGATTTACCCCATTTAATCCCCTCCCTCTTCATGTCTCTTTCCTGTCCCCCTTTTTAAGGAGGTAGTGTTTTTTAGATCCTTCTATCTGAGTCATAGAAAATTCTGAGACTCTGTCCCTTCTAGTTCAATATATTCTAAGAAATAGAGTCAAAATTCCTGAGAGTTATTAGAATCTTTCTCGCAAGTGGGGTTAAAGCCAGTTACATCCTATTATATAGCAGTCTCATGGATAGGTCAGGAATGTCCTTCATTTCTGGCTTGGTATATTCTCTCTGTTAGAGTGACAATTCTCAAGATTTATGAGAATCTTTTTCTCCATGCTAGGATATAGCCAGTTCCAACTTACTGGATTGCATTTTTTTTCCTTTTACCACACCCCCTTTTTTTCTTACCTTTTCTTGTGTCTCTTGAACCTCCTGTTTGATCCCCAAATTTTCTGTTTAGCTCTGGTTTTTCATCAGTAATTTTTGGAATTCTTTCATTTCTTTAAATGTCCATCTTTTTCCCTGGAAGAGAAGGCTCAGCTTTTTGGGAAAGTAGATGCTTGGCTGCATTCCAAGCTCCCTTGCTCTTCGAAATATCTCATTCCAGGCCTTTCGATCCCTTAATGTTGATGCAGCCAGGTCCTGCATGATCCTTACTGTGGCTCCTTGATATTTAAATTGTTTCTTTCTGGGTGCTTGCTGGATTTTCTCTTTTATCTGATAGTTCTGGAATTTGGCCACATCATTCCTTGGTGTTTTCATTTTAGTATCTTTTTCTGTTGGGGATCTATGTATTCTTTCAATAACTACTTTGCCCTCTGATTCCATGATATCAGGCAGTTTTCCATCACTAGATCCTGTAATATTAAGTCCAGCCCTTTTTCGTCTTCAATGTTTTCAGGACGTCCTATAATTTCCTCGATCTATTCTCAAGGTCAGTGGTTTTGTTGATGAGGTATTTTACATTTGCTTCTATTCTTTCTATTTTTTGATTTTGTTTAACTGACTCTTGCTGTCTCATGGAGTCATTAGTTTCTGTAGACTCCATTCTTGTTTTGGGGGAGGAATTTTTTTCATTAACCTTTTGCAACTCCTTTTCCAATTGGTCAATTCTACTTTTGAAAGAGCTTTCCATTTGACCAATTGAAGTTTTGAGAGAATTATTTTCTTTTTGTATTTGCCCAATTGAGGATCTGAGAGAATTATTCTCATTTTGTAATTGTCCAATTGATGATCTGAGAGATTTATTCTCCTTTTGTATTCATCCAATTGTACTTTATATAGTTTTGATTTCTTGTTGCAAGGTATTAATTGTCTCTCCCAAATTTTCCAGTTGATTTTTAAGCACCTTCCTTATTTCTTCAAGGAAGTCTTTCTGTGATGAAGACCAGATCGTATTCTCCTCAGCGTTTCCAGGTCTTTCTGAGTTAGGGTCTTTCCCTTCCAATAATTTTTCTATGGATCCACCTTTCCACTGACCCTTCTTCATTTTGTTAAGACCTTGAGTTGGGGAGGGGCTGGTTCACAAGGGCTTGGGATAGCTAAAGGCTTTACTCACTGAGTGCAATTTCACTGGATGGCCAGTAGGAGGTGTTGGTTGCTTTCTCTGGAGTGTCTGTGACCTTGATTGAGGCCTTCTCCCTTTGCTTGAAGGGAGGAGTTGGAGCTATTGAATTCTTTTGCCTTCAATCAATGGTGCTCTTTACCCTGGCCTGAGGTCATTGGTCCCCTGAGCTGAGCTGGTTCTTCTGCTCACACACCTGGGCCTGAGGCAGAAGTAGTTTGCATTGGTTTGCTCTGGGAAGAGGCCTCAGCTGCAATGGAGGTGCGGACTCTGAGTTCCTCAGACCAGAGAAGCCCAAGGATAGTGTCTGCAGCTCTCCTGCACCAGAACTCTCACCCTAGCCCTGTCAGCAACCTCCCAGGGGACAGCACCTACAGCAGTGCCTCTGCTCCCTAGTTGACTCAAGCCCCCACTGTCTAGCCCCACCGCTGATCCAGCAGGTCCAGCTCTTGGGCCCTCAGACTCCTGGCTCCAATTCAGCTGTTAATCTGGTTGATCGGGGCTGAACCTCCCTCTGAGCCCAGACTTACCCACCCAAATTCAGTCAATGCTGCTGGGGGAGACAAATTCTGAGGTAGATGTTCTTTCTCCTGGCTTTTCTTTCTGGGTTTTGTGGGTTGGATTTCTTTTAAGAGGTTTGTTTCATATGATATATGGGGAAGATCAGGAGACTTTAGAATTGTGCTTATCTTCTCTCCACCATCTTGGCTGGAAGTCCCAAATGAGAATCATTTATCCAGCAAAACTGAACATCCTTTTCCAGGAGAAAAGATGGATTTTCAATGAGACAGGGGAATTTTAAATGTTCCTGTTGGAATGACCACAACTGAACAGAAAGTTTGATCTTCAAGTACAAGACTCAGCTGAACCATAGAGAGAGTAGATGAGAAGGGTAAATTATGAGGGATTTAATGATGATTAACTGCAGGTGTTCTTGCATGGAACGATGATCCTGATAATACTCATATGAACCTTCTCATTTTATAGAGTAGGTAGAAGTAGCTTTTATAGATGAGGCACAGGAGAGAGCTGAATTTGAAGATAAAATATATTGTAAAATGGAGGCAATGGGTTAAAGGGAAATGTGCTGGGAGTAAGAGAAAGGAGAGGTAAAATAGACTAAGATATTTCATGGAAATGATGCTTCATGTAGCTTTTGCAGTGATATGGAAGGGGGAAGGTGAGGGGGAGAAATAAGGGAGCCTTCATTTTTATTGGAAATGGCTCACAGAGGAAACAGCATACACACCCAATGAAGTATAGCCAGCTGGAAGAAAAAAGACAGAAGGTGTACAGGGAGAGGGGAGGGGTGATGTGGGTGATAGAGGAGAGGGTAGATCATAGGTAAGGATAGTCATATACATATATATATTTTTTTCTTTTTTTACTTTTTACAAGGTGGTGGGATTGGGTGGCCTGTCTGGGGCCACAGCTCCAGGTGGTTGTTGGGTCTCTGGGGTGGGCTGTAGGCTTGGGGCATCTTGGCTCTGTCCATTGCACCACTCAGATGCCCTATAGCATATTTTTTAAGAGGAACAGAGTGAAAGAAGAGAGAAAATATAATAGATGCTAGTGGGGAGGAATGGATGGAGGGAATTAATCAGCAACAGCAATTGTAGAAAATTATGGAAGTAACTTCTATGATGGACTTATGATAAAGAATGTGATTCACCGGAGACAGAGCTTATGGTATCAGAACACAAACTGAAACACATTTTTTTTCTTTTTCTTTCACTTTATTTATCATGAAATTTATATTTTTGTGGGGAAGGGTTATTATGTTTACTCTTTTTTTAGGTTTTTTTGCAAGGCAAATGGGGTTAAAGTGGCTTGCCCAAGGCCACACAGCTAGGTAATTATTAAGTGTCTGAGACCGGATTTGAACCCAGGTACTCCTGACTCCAAGGTCGGTGCTTTATCCACTATGCCACCTAGCTGCCCCTATGTTTACTCTTAAGCAAGAATATTTTAGTAATGTGTAAATAAATTAAAGAAAAAGATATTTAGTGGCAACTAAAAAAAGATTGTTTCCATAGTCCACCTTGATAGAGATCCTTCACTTGGAATATGGTCATCTACCTGAGATCCAGTGTGACCTCAGAAAGGGCAGAGGAATTGATTAATATTTTGGCTGCCAAAATTGGTCTACCAGGTGGTCTTCAGAATCTTCCTAGGATAACTAAAATGAGAGTGATTCAGTTTTGTGACATGGTGTTGATACACTGTCCAAATTTCACAGACATAAAACATTAAGGTCAGCAAAAAGACTTTAATAGACCTTCAGTTTGGCAAACAATCTAATGCTTCTTCTCTTCTACACTTTTCTTCAGATCCTCCATCCCAAACAGTGAGGTAGCTCTGGCAGTGCAAATGTTAACCTCATCATCTATGAGTAAATACCTGTGAAGCATGCTGTCAAGGTGAATGAACTTATCTGCAGCATTCAAATTTCTCCTTTTGCTGTAGCTGATGGTACATGAATGCTGTTTTTCTGGCTGTTTTCTTAGTGTTAGGGTCAAATTGTTAGATCAAAATTAGCACAAGAAGCAGAGAATCAATCCATATTTTGTTTCCTCTCAGCCTGAGAACCTGTGTCGACTACACAAATGTCTACAAACAAAAAAAAGTCAGGCACCAAATCTTCCTCCACTTTAGTTTTGGCTGGTAGCATTTTCAAATTAAATAATTTACTATCAATGAAGTAGCTGACCTTGATGATGTTTTTGTCCTTTTTGAAGGTCTATGACAACATTACTGAAAATACCTTGGTAAACACCATGAGCAAGCACACAGCTTTACTTCACTCCACTGATGACTGGGAAAGTGTGAGAGCATCACCAATTATCCAGAACCCAGGTAATCATGAAAATGTTGTACAATACTGATGAACATCCAAGCCACAAAATTTTGCCATAATTTTCCATAAGCCCTTATGATTAACAGTATCAAAGACTTTGGTAAGATTTAGAAACATTGTGCACAGACTTCTGTCTTGCTACTGGCAATTTTCCTGGAGTTGTCAGGCAGCCATCCATATTAATCATTCCTCTGCCCCTTCTAAAATCACACAGAATCTCAGGTAGATGACCACCTTCCAAATGAAAGATCAGTCTATTAAGGGGGACTGTGGAAACAATCTTGCCCACAGTGATAAAAGAGAGAACCTCTTCCCCCATGATTGCCATGGGATAACCTATTTTTTTTGCCTTTATAGAGATAGACAATAAGGCATACTTGAATTAATGAGGGGTAATTCAGAAAATTTGAGTGTACACCCATGCTTGTAAAATCACTTAGAAAAGAACCAGCACCAGACACTTTGCCATAGAAGAACATCATCAAATTCAAAATCTCTTCTGTTGAAAGATTGGCTAAAGATGAATTGACTTCAACTAGAAATATATAATCAGTAGCTTCAGCATTCATTGATGATGATCTGTTAAGAATACGATGGAAGTGTTCAGTCAGTCTCTCCAAGATCATGTCCCTACTATTAATTGATGTGAATCCACCGGTATTGAGTAGTTGAGATGGACCATAAGTCTTTGGCCTATAAATAGGGCATCATAAAAACTATTTGGACTGTTGATCAACATAAAACTGAATTTCATCTGCCTTTATCCTGAACCAAGAATCCTAAATCGCTCTAAGGTTCACTAGCACTTTACTTTTGAAGGATTTAAATTCTGCCTTCTTAGAGATAGATGAACCATCCTGCTGTTAAAACCTGTTGAATTCCTGCTTTTGATTTAGCATCATCTGAATTCCCCCATCATTTTTATCAAACTAATCTTGTTGATTACAAATGTTCTGGACCAGATGAGTAGATGCAGTGCTAAACACCAAATCTCTGAAAGTTGCCTACTCTTTTTCTATTTCACTGTTATCAGTTGTGAGTTGATTCAGCTTTCTTTCCAAGTTAGTAAAAAAATGATTCCACTTGGAGAAGTGTTCTACCTTGGGACCACTGCTTTTGTTGAATGTGAATACTTAACTTAGAGAGAATAAGTCTATGATCAGTCCAGTACACAGACATGCTACATGCCTCTTCTCCTTATAATGGTATAGTCTATTAAATGCTGATGTTTGCTTCAAGGGTACAACAATGAAGTTTTATTGTGTTTAGATAAATGTAAGTTAATGTTGGTGATGAGATAAGCAAATCTTATAGTAATAAGTGACTATTGCAGTTGCTTGTTCTTCCCAAAAACTCTTTGCCATATCTGAAAGTCAGTGCCTACTCTTTCATTAAAGTCACCCAAAATTATAAATATATCCTATTCTGGAACATCAATGGTGAAGATCTCCAGATATTCATAAAAAGGTTTTTTTTTAAACCTCATTAGGATTTATCATGGTGGAAGTGTACTCATATCATGATGGTAATGTGGCAATCACATTGTCTTGAGCCCATCGTCTACTTCTTTTGACAGGAATTCCACTTGCTATCTAGATTAACTTGGATTGCAAACCTAGGACAAAGGCCTTTGAAGTAGGTAAAAATGGTAAAATACCAAGGGCAATGCTTTTTGATTCATTGAGTCATTTTATTCAGAGTCCAATGACAAGACAAAAATCAAGATGATTGGTTATGGTCAGGGTTGCAGTGATGGCCTGGATGTCTTCCATGTCTAAGCTTTAAGTGTTTCACAGTACCTATTTTAATTACCTAATAGTCAATGGAACAAATTCTTTTCATCCACCTATTTTGCTTGGGGAAAGTCTTCTCATGCTTGTTGTAGACACCCCCCCAAACTCATTGAAGCACTGGAGACCCCTCAGTTATCCTCTGCCTGGTTTAACCTAATGTCCCAAAAAATCTATTGGGGTATGACTGCTGCACATGCTATGGTTTCTTAGAAATACAGGTAAGAATTGGATGACTCAGGTGGCCTTCAAAGGTGGAAATCAGTGCTAAAACAGTATAGCAGGTTCTCACATCATAGGTACTGATCTTCCCTGAACATATCCAACACTCCTACCATTAACAGCAAACAATACATAGAATACAAATAAGTGATCTATTTTCTAATTGGAGGAAAGATTAGGGGTTTTATGAGTTGGGAAGAGAATGGGTGTGTTTCAAGAACTGGGGGTGAGTGGTTTGGGAAAGCAAGCAAATGTAATTCCCTAAAATCAGAAAAGAGGTGTTCCACTCCCCCAAATATCTGTAATACATCAAAGAAACATGGAAATAAACCAGAGTGGGGTAAATTTTCAGATCAGGTATATGGCTGCTAGAGGTGTATGATTATAAGAAAATGTCTTACATCAATCTTCAGATCTGAGTGGGTTCCTAATCATCATAACCTAAGTCCTTAGTTAAGAGTATCTAAGCAACAGGTCGAGTGGTCCTGCTTCCCAGCCAGGCAGAGTAAAATCAAAGAAAATGGAACAAAGCTTTCTCACAATTCCCAAAATTGAACAAAGCCTTTTCACTAGACAGAAAATGACCTAGAACCATATTTAAGCATAAAGATAACTGAGTTAGTTCCAGATCTGAATCATTAGATGGAGTCAGTATAGTTCCCTCAATTCTCACAATTGTCTCATTTCTTGCCAACCCTACTCTTCACTCAAGCACAGAGAACTGAATAATCAATTTCTACCAATAAAAAATCTTACATGGATGAGCTTTGAGCTACAGGTCAAATTCTGAAGTTTGTTTGTTTATTTTTACATCAAGCTGAAATCTGGCTCTTTACAATTTCTGTCCATTGTACCCAGTCCTGCCCTAAGAAGATAAACAGGAAAAAGAACCATTTATTCTTCCACATATCATCTTCCTTATTAATGAATTGAGTGTCAGGGTGAGTCAGGTAAAGAACAGATCATTCACACTTTCCAATGGTCACGTTGCTCTGAGATTGACATATTAGGAATAGGTCTATCTGGATAACATGAATAGGTCATCATAGACTTGGTAATAGCTATCATTATTAATTTTGATGAACTATGGATCAACATGATGGAAGAGTAAACCAACACAACCCCTTATAAGTGTGTCCATATACTTCAAAGACATAAAAAGGGATCACAAGATTTAAAGCTAAAAGAAACCTTAGGAAGCATTTTAGGCAGCCTACTCAATTTGCATATATTCAGAGAGTTGAGGTGCTGCAAAGGGTGAAAGCAGCAAAAAGACCCAGGATTAGAGTCTGGGTTCTCTGCTTCTAAATTTTATACTCTTATTTTTCCAAACACAACGAACGCTCTTATCACTTGCACTCTGTCTCACTTTACTAATTCTCACCATATACCTTTTCAATATAAAGTTTTGGCCATTTTAATTCAAAATATATTGGAAGACATATATATATATATATATGTACATATATATATATATATATACAAACATGCATACAAAGACATGCATATATATATACATATAGATAGATACATACATACACACATAAATTTGCATATATGGGCAGCTGGGTGATAGAGTAGATAAAGTGCCAGACCTGGAAACAGAAAGCCTCATCTTCCTGAGTTCAAATTTGACCCTGGGTAAGTCATTTCACCCTATTTGCCCCAGTTTCTTCATCTTTAAAATGAGTTGGAGAAGGAAATGGCAAACTAAATGCCAAGAAAACCCCAAATGAAGTCATGAAGAGTAGTCAGTGACTGAACAAGAACAACATGATGAACATGTGCCTGTATAGGACCCTTTTCATTATATGCTCCTTTAAATATTATAGCAAAAATACCAGAGCAATCAGCTATAGTTTCCCCTCATGTGTCCAAAGTAAGCACATTGACAAGGGAAAAATGTATCAGAGGACTCTACCATACACAATGAAGGGGCTACTATACGCTTTGCTACCTGTAAGCACTCCAGGGTTTTAGTCTATCTCCAGCAATGTAAAATAGAGTCATCAGTTTATCCTGTAACTCCTCCCCACCAGAGTGAGGCTATCACCAATTCATCAACAAAATAATTTGAGGATAATGTACTCCATAGCCAAATCTCAAACTAGTAGCCTTGAAAGGAATTTCATTCTGGGAATGAAGTCAAGAAATTGAGGTGGAAATGGAAGAAGAGGAAGGACTTTGCTTAGATCTCAGCTCCTCCATCCAAACTGGAAAAGAAAGGGAATGGGACACAAACCCCTTGAAAATAAAAGCTGGTGTCAATGTAGGTAAACAGATCAAGAACAATAGCAAAGAATTTAGAGAAATGGAGACATAATGCTATAGACCAGAACACCTGTGCACTTGAGGATACTGGAGCACTGCCTGGGGCAAAAATCACTTTCTGGTTACCTGCCTTATCACTCTCTTCCTTATTTTTCCCTTGACCAGTGTGAAGAAGCTGAGAAGAGATATTAAAAACTACTTCACCTACTCACACCCCCAATTATAAGTCTTGTCTCAGTCTGCTCTGTTTAATGTTTATCTATGTCTCTATATTATTTGAAATTGTTCTTTAGAAAAATAAAAGATGATCATAGTTCAAGCCTAAAAGTGAATAGTTTAGGACTGAAAAAGGATTAATTCAAAGGAAGAAGAATTTTTTTCTATCTCAACTTAAGCTAGGGAAAGTGAATTATAGAGATTTTGCAATTTTAGTTATCCTAAAGTCTATGGAAAATCCTGGATGCTTTTTGAATCCAGAAAAATAAGAAACTAGTGAGTAGAAATAAGAGGTAAAAAGGTTATTACCCAATTTCTCCTATATAAGGTTCATAGATTGAGTCTTAATTGATGCAAGAGCAGCTACGTCATGTAATGCATGGAGTACCAGAGCTGGATTGGGGAACATTCAAATTTCTGAATTCATTTCTGGTCTCAGATATTTACTTGCTGTATGGCCCTGAGCAGCTCACTTAATCCTGTTTATCTCAATTTCCTTATCTGTTAAATAGTTGGGGAGAAAAATGACAAATCAATCTAGTGTCTTTGCCAAGAAAATCCCAAACAGGGCCAAAGAAGATTTGACTGAAAAGACCTAACAAAATGAAAAAAAAACTGATCTAAATGCCTTTGCTACTGTCTATTTTAACTAGGCTAGGTGAACTCTTTGTTTTTTTTTTTTCTTTGTGAGAAGAGGAGATGAGAGATAGCATAATTAAAACAATTAAAATATAAATGAATGAAGGAATAAAATAAATGTGAAAATGAATTATAGAAACTGATTGAAGGATCAATGAATAAAGAAATAAAATAAAAACAAAGAAGTAAAGGGTCATTATTATTGAAAAATCTTTTTTAAAAATTCAAAGAAGAAAAAAGCAGGAAGATAATATAGAATAATACACAAGAAGAGCATCTTTGAAAGTAATATGAGGAATTTCTTGTTTATTTGGAAGAGAAAAAACTATATATAGTAGAGAACTGCATTTCATTTGCAGTTTTCTTTTATTTAACTGTGTTTATAGAAATATCTATTTATTTGGTATTTGTTAGGGACCAAATTTAAAAATGATTGGGGTACTATTTATGTTTTTGTAGATATTTTTGTGCAGATAAAGGACCCCCATCTTTAAAATCAACCTGCCTGTAATTTAAAGTTTCCTAATTTCTAAATTTTAAAAACATAAAAAAATTAGTCTTCCTAAAGACTTTATATATGAAATGGAGGGTAAAGTTAGTTGAGTACATCAAACAACATAAACAAGAAATATGTTAGCGAGATGGCAATTATAAAGTTGAGTTCATACTTTTAATTAACTGTCTTATGATACCCTAATTTATAACCTATTTACTTGCTATTTAATAGTTATCCAGAATGAACTTTCTTTTCCCTTTTTTTGCTTTGAAATTAACCAATACCAAAGAAGATAACATTTTCATTTATATAAAAATAAAATTAAAAAAACAGATTGTGCATGAAATTGAGTCTGCATTATCAATGGTTACTTTTCTTTTTAAGCATATATTTTCTTTATTCTTAGTAGTTTTGATGTTCATAAAAGGAAAAATTCACTCTTTGCAATAGTACTTTCTGACATCATAAATGAAGATCTGGGAAGGATTTCAGAGACTGTCTAGTCTAACCCCTTCGTTGTAGATGAGAAGTTTCTGACCTGTTGAAGATCACACACACACACACACACACACACACACACACACACACACACACACACAAACATACACAAACATTAATGCCATAGATAGGAATTAAACTCAGATCTTCTGACTCTGGAAGCAATGTTATTTCTACCAGTTACTAGAGAGAATTTTTCTGATATGGGGTACATGATTCAACAACATCACAGAACTACCTAGTAATTACCACCTTGATTTTAAAGTGTCATCAAGAGTCAATTATCAAACTCCTTTAGAGAGGGCTTATAAATTGAATCATATTAACTGATGTGAATATTAGTATTACTGTTTTTTAACTAGATTAGATAAATTGCTTTAATTTTCATTTTTTGAGGGAAGAGGAGTTAAGAGATAGCATAAGTAAATAAATAAGCAAATGGATATATAAGCAAAAAATGGATAAACAAATGAGAGGTGAATAATTAAATGATTGGTATAAACTGAATGGATAATCAATGCATAAATAAATAAATGAAAATGAAGAGAGAAATATTGAGTATCTTTTTATAAAAAATGAAGAAAAAATCAGGAAGATCATAAAGAATCACAGATAAATAGTGCAGTTTTGAAAATTACATAATGAATTTCTTGTATATTTGAAAGAGAAGTATATAGTAGAGTTCTACAATTTCATGTATAGTTTTCTTTTCTGCTATATTGAGGAAGACTGCCATTTTATTTGGTGTTTATTAAGGAACAAATTTAAAAATAAATAGGATACTATTTATGCTATAGTATAACATTATGACAGCTTTTGATTGTAGAAGAAGTGATTATCATGATGACCAGAATACTGACCTTAGCATCAGGAAGAATTGAGATCCAACCCTCTCTCAGATTCTTAAGGTGCCACATAATGTGTCTCTGCCTCAGATACTTCTTCTAATTCCTCTCTTATAAGGTTATTCTGAGGATCAATGAAATGATAAATGCAATATGCTTCTCATACTTGAATAATGCAATACAGATAGTAGTTATTCTTATTACCATGAAGTTTTATCCCTGGAAAATTGTGACTTTTTAAGATGCCTCATAACTTCTAAGCAAACTAAGGTTTTGTGGTATTACACTATGTATATTTGGTTTTGATCTGGGAATTTTTAAAAACTATTTTAAATCTCTATATTTAATCTCTTAAACTTATTTAATCTCTTAAATAATGCTTTCAACCTCTGAGCCCTACAATTCAGAGAATGTTGCTTTTCAATCTCCATTTTCAAAGAGGACCAATGACATCACAAGTTCATGGTTTGATTTAAGTTTGAATTAGATTTAAGTGAGTCAGAGTTGCTCTAAATTGTCAACTTCACTCTCTATGCCAGTTATCAAAGTTCATTAGCAAGGCTTGTCAACTACCCTCAATTAAAAGTATAACTTTGAGATCAAAGTACCTGCATACCTAATTAAATTTCACCTTGATATAGTTTTCAATTTTAGAAGGTGGGGATTCATGCCTCGAACAACAGCTTAACACCATTGGTTTTCATTAAGAAACCTATTAACTCAGCAAGGATACAGAGTCCTAAATTGTTTCAATTCTTTTAGGTAAATATGTTATGAATCTACAAATTTGAAAACATTAATTATGTAATTCAGTGGTATAATTTCTCCCTGTGGTATAATGTAGTTAATGGTCCTACTTTCTCTGCATCCACATGTTCTCAAGATTCTAATTATAGGGATTTTCATTGAATTTTTGCTACTCTGGTTTGTTTTTTACCCTACCTAGTCAGTAAAGTAGCCTCCCTCCTTCCCCCAAGTAAACCAAGTATCAAGGAATTCATCGATATATTTTAAGGAAAAACTAGTCTAACTTGCATGGGGGAAAGAGATTATGATTTCCTTCCTACCACACTCCACCTCCTTAGTGGTAAGGCTCTTTGTAGCAAAACTTCCACTGTTTAAATGACCTTTTCATTTTATTGTATTTTTTTTATTTTTTTTAGATTTTTCAAGGCAATGGGGTTAAGTGGCTTGCCCACGGCCACATGGCTAGGTAATTATTGTCTGAGGCTGGATTTGAACTCAGGTACTCCTGACCCCAAGGCCAGGGCTCTATCCACTGTGCCACCTAGCCATCCCTGGCTTTGTCATTTTAACTGGTTAAAACTGACATAGTATTCAATACATTTTATATTGGCAGGACTAGAGAAAAAGGAGAAAATAAAGCAAAAGCATAACAAAAACACAATTGAACTATTCCCTGAAGAAGAGACCAAATCTAAGAGAATCTCAGCAAGGACGAAGTCTCAGTCTAAAAATTCAGGTGATTGATGCCAAGTTTTGCAGTTCATAGTGGCTCTAACAATATAGCAAGGTAATGTTAAGCAGGGGTAACACCAAGAATACCAGGGCTACAGCAAAGATAATGGAATTTCTCAAATAGACACAAATTCTCATCAGAAGATGATGTTCTCTGGTCCATGAGCCAGGACTTTCCTTTTCCTAGAAGCCTTATGGGGTGGAGAAAAAAAAAACAAAATACTGGTCTCATAAAAGGTCTCTGAGTAATTATCCTCTTTCACACATTTTTACCTTCCCCTTTTTTACTGCTGAAGTCATTTCTTTTAAGTCAAATGCTCCTGAGTTGTGTTCTACAGGATCTGTGTGTGTTTGTGTGTGTGTGTGTGTGTGTGTGTGTGTGTGTGTGTTTGTGTGTCTATGAAAGAGAGAGAGAGGAGACAGAGAGAGAGACAGAGATACAGACACAGACAGAGACCCAGACATAGACACAAAGACGGGGGGGGGGGGGAGAAGAGAGGGAGGGAGGGAGAATGGAAGAAGAGAGGGAGAGAGGATGTGAAGGAAAGAGGGGCAGGAGAGGGAAGGAAGAAGGGAAGGAGGAACAGATAAAGAAAGAGGCAGTGTAAAAGAGAGAAAATTTCAAAGTATAGCCTAACCTGATAGATATATGAGGATCTCTGCATGAGCATTAACTAAACCCTGGTCTTTCAGTGATACTCAATGGTAAAACTCTGAGGGGGTGTAGTGGTCACAAACCTAAAGGAATTTACTCTTTTAAAGCAAGTAGAACTTGGGTAAGGACCTGGAGATATTGCATCCAAGCCACCACAGCCCCCACCTCCCACAACCACGTGCAAATATAAACATACACTTTTGTGTATGTGTGTGTATGTATATATATGTGTGTGTGTGTGTGTGTGTGTGTATACATACATACTTCCCTAAGCTTCATATTAATAGAAATTGTTTTACTTATTATTTACTATTTAATACAATGTCTGGCACATAGTGAGTGCTTATTAAGTGTTTGTTCATAGTTTGTTTGATGTCACATTAATTACTATAGAGCTTACGGGACTTTCTATATTCTCTACCACAATTTTTTAACTGAAAGTAATTGCCAAGTAAAAGTCATTATTTTCAAAAAAATAATAAAATTGATAAAAAAAACTATAAAACCAAAATAACCAAAATTAGACATGGAATAATAATAAGAAATAATGCAGAGAGAGCAATATCTGAATATTTAAATGGATCCAAGCTTTTATTGACATGGATATATTACTTCTGTCAATTCAGACTTCAGTCCAGTTGATTTTCACATCCTATTTTAGTCTCCTATACATATTCTTCCATAAATCCCCTGCAGAGGATGCATTCAACAAACACCTTTGAAAAGCATAGATCTCCTTTTATATTTCACTTGGCAATAATCATCGAGTCTTTACAAAGAATTAATTGTGTAATTGCATTCATTAAAAATCTTGTATGATGTTAACAAATTAATGGTAAATTTCTCTTTGAATTATATGCTGAAATTTTGGATTTGAAATTTGTATATAGACTGGCTAAAAACTGTCAATATATAAGTCTATGGGTATATAATATACTTCATGATTGTTTTTAAAATATTTTTATTTTATTATAAATATAATGCTATTAACAAATGACTGTCAATTGATTATTATTTATTCAAAAATAAAAGGATAGGAAAGAGGGTGGTCTTTTACTGCTGGCTGGAAATTTCATTCAATATTTAACTGATCACAAACATTTAAAATGCAATTAGCAACTTCCACCCACAAAACATAAAACATGGTGAGTGGAAGCAGCAGTTCTCTATGTACCAAAGATTGTGATTATCCTAAATTATCCTACACATTGAGTGGTATCACAATCACCAAGGCAATCATTTTACTGCTCGTTTCTGAGCTTTTATCACAAAAAGATCAGGTAAGTTGGAAGAGAGTCCATTGGTACACTTGGCAAGTGTAGTTGAATATTGTTTTTCTTTTCCTTGTGCTATTTTATGCCTCTCCACCATTTTGTACATCCTACAAGTAAATGGATTAAACATACACCTCTCATGCTATTGTATCTTTCTTTTGAGATCCCACATCAAATTAAAATCTAATTGGTGAATTAAAAATAAATAAATAAATAATACAATGAAACACAGATATATTGTAAAACTAATTCAAAATGTAGCCTGAGAGGATCTTATATCACATGCAAAATTATACTGTATTGTCTTTCAGTGTTAGCATTCCAATTTTGAAGACCAATATAAATATTTGTTAAATGCGTTTTCTTAGTCATACTATCCCTGAGAAAAGGCATATGTTATGACACTTTTCCCCAAAATACTTGCATGTAATATTTTCTATCATATTGGGATAAAAATTCATTTTTCAAATGAGTTCTTTTGATATTGTGATACATTGTGACAAAATATTTTCAGATGTTTATCGAATTCTCCTATGCAGAAACATCCTGGAAAATTACTGTACATGTAGAAAATATTCTTGTTTACAATAACCAGAAACACCCCATGACATAGAAAAGTTATTCACGTTATTAAGGATTTCACAGTAGGTCAAAGATAGAGCCACAACTCAGATGAATGTTCTGCTTATTAGAGCAACAAGAATTTTACCTTTCTGAAATACAGGGGAAATTCTAGAACCAATGGGCTTGCTGTGACAGTAATGGAATCCAAAGAAAGTTGATGAGCCAAGGTTACTTGATGTGAACAGTAATCTTACATGGGTTATGCTTACTTATTTTTTTGATATTCTTGTGTAATAGGGAAATATAGAAACTCCAGAGAGTGTTTAAATTCTCTGCAAAGATTGAGATTTGATCCCTTCAATTCACAAAGGAATTATTGAACTTTCCATTATTTTTTAACAATCTTGGTAGTAACCAAATAAAAGAGTAGACTAAGTATTCTCCTGAACTGTGAACTGATCATTAATATAGTTAACAAATAATGGACAAATATCATTTAAATAGAAAGTTAATAGATAATTATTATTGTTCCATAAAGAACATTTTGCAAACCTTACTAACTCTCCAAAGCATGAGGAAAATGTTATTTGGAAAGGTGATCAAAAAGTCTCAAAGTTAAAATCCTGATTGAACATTTCAAATCTAGACTTCCTTTATGGGCAAAAAAGATATTTTCTTATGTAGGTGTCAGGAAAACAGATAAACAAAACTTAGGCTCAGAGGGAAAACAAATAGCAAAGTTCCACAGAGTTGCATGACTGACACAAAGTGTCTTACCTTACTGGATCTTTTATACTCCATCCTTTTAAAACAAATGCAAAAACCATCATTGAATAATGGAAAAACTAAAATGCCATTTCAAGCTCAAGGTAACTGAGACTAAGGGAGCTTACCTGAAAAAGCTCTGTGGATTCCTTTTATTGAAAGAGAATAACACCACCTCTAAGAGCCTAGAAAAGGAACAAATCTGAGTAGAGCATGCAGTAGAGAAGTAGTCCTATTTACCAATTTTGTGCATGTCTGAGGCAATGGAGTTAAGTGATGTGTCCAAAGTCACACAGTTAGTATCAAGTGACTGAGATTAGATATGAATTCAGGTCCTCCTGACTCCAAGATCAGTGCTCTATCTACTGCTACTGCCCTTCTTGTTTATCAATTAGTTGTCTTGTAGACATTTCCTGGCTAGCAGTTAAACCTTGTAAATTCTTCTTCTGTATATGTTCCCTCTCCCATTCAAATGTGATTGCCTTAAGAGTAGAGTCTATTTTTGCCTTAATTTATAGCCCTAGGACTTAGCACAGTGCCTGCAATATAGTAAAAGCAGAATAAAAGATTTTTGATTTGACTTTCTCATAGGGTTCCCTTATTATGGCTCTGTAAATGTGTGTACACTTTCCCAGCTAGACAATGCTTTCATTAGTGAGAGAGAGTGTGCCACCAGTAAATGAGAGAAGTGTTATGTTATCATTTTTTCTTGCTTTCTATTTAGCAAATATTTTTAATTAAGAAATAATGTTATTCATCTTAACTGATTTATTAAGTGTGGTGAAGACTTAGGAAACAGTGTATGTGTTCCCCTATCCAAGGTTAGCCCTAGAATGTTGTGACTTGTAGCAGAATTATGCCTCTCCATGGAACCTTCACTTTCAAGAATGAATGCTGTTAATTAAGGAGGTTAACAAATCAGGCTAGTGAGAAGGGGAATCAGTGCTCAAACCATGTTAAAAACAAAAAGTTTTCTATGAGTGAGTATAAGATAGAATCCAACAGCAGCAACAATGCAAACAAGAATTTAATAAGTTCTTACTATCTGCTAAGCACTGGGGCAAAGGAGATTATATTTTAATGGAAGAAAATATCACACAAAAGGGGAGGGGAAATTGGGAGGGGTTGATGCAAGGCATACCATTAAAATATAGGATCAGAAGCACAATTGGAATGGAAATGAAGAATGGTTCATCTGGACCCTTTCTCAAAATGGAGGCTCTAAGAGGAACTTGATAATGACAAAAATGGTAAATGGGGTTGCAGGTGTCAAGAAATCTTTTAAGATAAGGAGGTCTCTGGGTTGAGAGATCTCTCAGAGTGAAGCCACAGGGAATAGAGGAACTTTCAGAGTAAGATAGCAACTCAAGTACAGTGATGAATTCTGGAGAATTAGAAGCAGAGCTGTAGAGAAATGAAGGATGATTGACCTGGACCCTTCTCCAAAATAGAAGTTGTAGGGGGAACTCACTGAGGGAGGAGATCATAAGGGGAGAAGAGAAGGATACTTGAAGGTGACACTGCAACTGACACATGATGATGAAGTACACACAAGGTACTTACACAAGGGTATCAGAAGTAGACAAGGTATATGATTAGTCCATATCTAGATCTACATCCAAATCTTTTAAACATCTGAGATAATCAGTGAGTTTTCCAAATAGGCTAATCAGGATCTTTATATAACTGCTTGTTTCTCTTCATCTTTGAAAATATTCATGATCACATTCTTGCAATTTCAATTGAGAATTTTTCACTTTTTGTGAAATTTCCCTTTCAGATTGTCAGTCAAAAGAATATTAAATAGGAGCTGCTAGGTTGCACAGTGGATAGAGCCCTGGCCCTGGAGTCAGGAGTACCTGAGTTTAAATCTGGCCTCAGACACTTAATTACCTAGCCTTGTGGCCTTGGGCAAGCTGCTTAACTCCATTGCCTTGCAAAAACTAAAAAAAAAAAAAAAAACAAAAGAATATTGAATAACTTTTTTGGACTCTTAGAATTGTATGTCTGGTATTTCATTTTACTCTTAAAATGATGCTAACTTTTTTGAAACAGATTAATTTAATTATTGGGCACAGAATAAGGAAGAAAATCATGAATGTAGGCTTGTTTGTATTATTATTTTTTTCAATCAGCAAATAGCCATGTTTTCACCTTCCCATTACCACCCCCTGTTGAAAATGAAAGAAAAGTAAAACCTTGTTACAAATATGTATAGCCAAGGTAAACAAATTTCTGTTTTGGTCACATCCCCCAAATATATTTTATGCTGCACTGTGAGTCCTTCTCTTCAATTTCAAGAGGTTAGTAAAATGTTTCTTCATTGATCTTCTGGGCATTGTGGTTGATCATTGGGCTGATTAGAGTTTCTAATCCCTTCAAAGTTCTTTATGTTTATCATATTGATATCATTATAGAACTTGCTCTCCTGGTTTAGTTCACTTCTCCCAATATCAGTTCATACTAAATGTTCCAGCTTTCTCTGAAACCATCCTCTTCATCATTTCTTAAATTCAATGTATGTTTGTGAGGATCATACATAACTATCAGGTTTATAATATTGTTCCAATGTGTACAAGCATATTGATAAACATCAAGTTCTTTTCCTAACTTTGTTCTCTTTTATGAATGAGGAAAGCATTCCCTTTTGACTCATTCTATGCAAATGTCAGTAGTCTTGGACTTGATAAATCAACTAATAAAGGATGTTCTAGGAGGTGATTATGGAAGTCTGACTATTGTCTTTTCACAAACATGCCTCCTTCACTTGCTATCTATAAGCAGATGAAATGGAGAATATAGAAATCAACATTCATTTAAATATGAATTCATTTTGCTATACCATGGTATATTTTTATCACCTATGAAATGTTTTCAAAATATGAAAACTATTAAGAATTAATAAATATCAATTAAATTGAAGAATGATGGTCTCTTGCTATACCTGAAAACCAAGTAAGATAATAATGAGGAATGTTTATAAAGGTTTCCTAAACCAAATAAATGAGTTGGGGAAACATTAAAAACAACAGTAGTTTACATTTATAATCATGTTCACTACATGTATTATTCTATGCATTTTACATATGCTGCTAAAACTGAGGCAAAAAGAGGCTAAAATATTTTACCCAGGGACATAGGCTGGTTTTGAATTGGCACATAATAAGAACTATATAAATATTAGCTGTTGTTGTTGTTGTTAATGATTTTAGCTAAAAATCTGTAGCCCTGTATATGGGGAAAAAAGGATAGTACCACCTAAGTCATGAAAGTGGAAACAAACTGACGTCATGGAAAAGCAAGCAACAGATCTACCCAACTGAGATGCTGAACTCTGATAATTAAAATAAAAGTGGTTAAGCAACCCATTTGATCCAGAGGGTAGCAGCTTCTCAAAGAAAGATCATCTGCTGTGCTGGGTTTCCTTTAGTTCTTCTTAATGATGTATATATTGGTGGGGAAGTATGATTTTGAGTGAATATGTATCATAGTAGCCTGAATATGGAGTAACCTTGTGGGATAATCTGAACACATAGTGGCATGTGGGAGAAAGAGACCACAGGTACTAAAACTAATATTGTAACTCAAGAAGCTTCAAAATTAGTGGATGGTTGATCTTCTCTCAAAGAAGCCTTAAATCTAGGGCTGAAAAATCTGAGAGTTGACATGCCTGAAACAAGATAAATTTTTTTCTTAGGCAAATGTGAGAAGAAATTCTACCGGACAAATGTGAACAATCTAATTCTCCATTACTGCTTGAGGAAGAAGAAGGTATGGATTCATTTTCCACTAATGCCTTTTTTCCAAGTGTCTCTCTCACATTTATTTTAATCCTCCTTTTAAAATACATGTTCTTTGTCTTATGAATAGGTTTCATGTGGGGGTGGAAGGGGTACCCAGCTCAGATGAACTACATTATTGATTCACTGACTCAGATATTCCTGACAGCCTTAAGAAAAACTAATAAACAAAGTTCAATAAAACAGAGTAGAATTTCAGGATCTCTGAGAGGAGCCCTAACAATTTTGCTCAGAACAACTGAAACAATTATTACTAAAGAAAGATGACAAAGGGGAACAATCCTGAATAAATCACTTTAATATTAAAGAAGTTAAAATCAAATACAATACATGATATATTTGCTATAATTATTCAACCTGCCTCAATATCATTTTACATCATTATGAACTCTATAACAGTGCTTATGATAGGACTCATAAAATTCATAAACTTATTTTTGGCATTTTCTTACATGCCTCTTCCATCCCTTTTTGACTTTGATATATTGATGAAAACTTACATGCCCAGCAGATATTTGCACTCTCAATCATTTTCCCATTGACTTTGACTTTAATTTCAGGGATATGATCAAACTAAAAGGAAAAAATTGCATTTAAGAATCTTAACATTCACATCAGGAAGAATTCCACCTCAATCATGTATAGTTCATTTGCACTTAATTTTCCCTTTAGTATTTAGTCATAGGGGCAATAAATCCACTTGCTCTTTCCACAGTTCTTTAAAAATATGCTGTGAAATCTTGCCCTTTTTACTAGCTGTTCTCAGTAGTTCCATAATACTTGGAAACTTGAGAAATTCTGCTGATCTGTGACCTTGCTTCCAGTATTCTGTTCAACTTACAGGAAGGGCCCATGAAGATACCTTTTCAAATAGTACAAATAAGACAAATGATTCATGTCACCATGTATCAAAAATCTCATCCACTCTCTAACAGAAAAACTATACTTATTTTACTGTAACATCTGTGAAAAGCCTACACTTTGCTCCCAGTAGAGACTTTCAAATTTCAATTAGGCTCTATCAGATTTTTAAAAAATTATCTATCATGTGCCCAACTCTAAAGTTAGCCTCAACAAGCTGTATTTTACATATATGTGCAAATTTCCACAGGATGATATAGATTTTAATATCCCATAAGTAATCTCCTGGTCCTAGTCATAGGAAGGTTTGGAAGGTATTCAAACTGCCAAAGGCAATAAATCTGATGATGGTTTAAATAGTTGAGATGAGAAAATATTAGAAATACCAGTGACAATGAGATCTAGGTTGACTAGGTTACATGAAAGCAAGTTTGGTGGTATTTTCAGTGTAGGTGGTGGAATAATTTGGTTATTGGGTGAAAAGTAAACTGGTTCTTCCTTGGTCCTTTAGTCTTTCTCCTGAGATAATTTGCAGGAATTCAGACAAATGACTAAGTAAATAATAGGCATTGAAAAGAATGTTTCCACTTTAAAAAATAAGAATTTAAGACAGAAATTATTTCAACAGAGGTAGAGTTAAGTTTAATGGATAAATAATCCCATTGTGTAGAAAGAGACTACACAGCTTCTGAAAAACAGCAGATGACTTCATAGAATAGCAAAGAACAATGGATAAACGAATCATTGAGGTTCCAAAAGAAAACAGTAAAGAGCAGCTCATTAAAGGCAGCAGGTGAGAGCCGTTCAACAGAGATTCCAGGAGAAAGCAACACAATTGACAAGAAAGAATAGTAAAAGCCCAGTTGAGAGGACAAAGCAGTTCATAGACGAATCACACCACTAGAGGACAATCATGACTCCATGGGGAAACAAGCATCAGTCACAAACACTGAAAAGGGTTTCGGTGGTGATATCATTACAGCAGTATGAGTTGTCTTGATTATATAAGTTTCCTGATTATTTGAAGCCCTTTCATGTGTGCTGTCTTCATATATGTTACATGTTCGAAGGAATACTGGTTTTTCTCTCCTCTTCTAATGGTGACATGATAACTTGTGAGAGAGAATAACTCGGGGGTGGCTAAGAGAGAAAATATCTCAGGATTCTTTATTGTTCCTTAGTTTACCAAGCTATTAACTGTCTTTTATTTTAAATGATTTACTTTCTGACTCACTGGTAAAAGAAAAAAAATCTTTTAAAGTATGTTTTTAAATGGATATTGACTCAATATGTCTTGAACATGGATTAGTTATCAGGGAGGCCCATCTGTGAGTGAAGAATTTGGATATACACTGCTTGAAATGCGTCCTGGGCAAATGGCCCATTTGGGGGGAACTAGGGCAAGCTATTGGATAGAACATTTTTTTCGAGGCAAATGGGGTTAAGTGGCTTGCCCAAGGCCACACAGCTAGGTAATTATTAAGTGCCTGAGGTCAGATTTGAACTCAGGTACTCCTGACTCCAAGGCTAGTATTCTAACCACTGTGTCACCTAGCTGCCCCGAACATATTTTTTTCTAAGGATATAATCCATATCTGTGGGGCAAAAGGAACAGGGTTTTAATGACTTTGGAAGAAAATCTCAGGATGGCATAGAGAGACCTAAAAGGAAGATATTTCTTTTTTTTTTGGGGGGGGGAATAGAGTTCAAATCACTTGGCCAGGGTCACACAACTAGAAGTGTCTGAAGCCATATTTGGACTCAGGTTCTTCTAAGTTCTGGGCTGGTGCTCTATCCATTGTGCCACCTAGTTGTCCCTTTGGGAAATATTTCACAGAGTTAAAACTCCAGAAGAGAGAGATTTTAGCAAAGCTTATGCTTTTTAAAAAAAAAAGAATACAACCGCTCTAAAATCAAAGTTGAGCAAAATCTGAGGGACTGAGAACCAGATGAGAAATAGCTTTTGTGTGTCTTGAATGTTTTAAGATTTATGCCTAATATGTTTCTAAAAATTATTTAGGGCAGCATCCAAGATTAAAATACATACATACATATATATATGTATGTATGTATATATATATATATATATATATTATAGCATTACAAATTAAAACCAAAAATAGAGCAATCCAACAATTAGAAGGGGGGAGAAAAATAGGTATAATGAAGAACTTAAAATGACTTCATTAATACAGTTTAGGATCGGATTTAACTCTGAACTTCCTGGAAATTAAAGGAAAAAGAAGAATATATTGGGTGGTATCATCCCCATTATCTGATAAAATAAGGAATGCACATTTATCTGGAAAGACTCAGTTTTTCCTGGCATTGGATTCAAGAAGGAATTTATCACACTGGTTCTTCCTTTAAGGGATGTTGAGTAGGTAACATAATGAACATTGTCTTCAACGATAGTTTTGGAAAGAACACAGATTCACTTTATGTGCTATATATGTTCTTCCACTGTACCCTCTTTTAAAATAGAAGGGCATAACAATTTTTAAAGGGAGCAAAAATGTCTATCTTCTTATGTAATTTTCTGATTATCTAATAGTTTACCTAGTTGATTTTTTGCTGAAATATTTACTTGGAACTTAAATTATAGTGAGAGAACTGTTAAATTTTGATTTATGGGATCTAGGTAGGGAAATGGAATTCATGAGTCAAGCGATATTGAAAAAATTGATCTCAAAATCAAAGAAAATTGAAAAAAGATAAGAAGGAAGAATATATTAACATACATGCATGTCACACATCGTTTATGAATGGGTTGGTGGGATATATTAGATGTATCAGACATAGTTCTAGAGAAGAATAGGATGTATGGTATATGTGTGACACAATTGGGGAAATGTTTATTTTATAAGACATAAGATAGGGGATAGTGAATCTCAATTTTACATGTCAGACATAGTCAATGTAGAATGAGAGCAATAGATGATAGAAAGGGAGGAGAATATATGAAGGGAGCAAAGAGTAGTAATAGAGACATATTATTAGAGATGTTGAGGTGATGGAAACATGAATGAAAAAGCTGTTGTTAAGCGTAAAGCACTAGGCACTGTTCAAAGCACTGAAGATATAACTACAAAAAAGGAGCTCTTTAAATTGTTATAATGAAAGGGTGTAAGATAACATAAAGTCAATGTATATATGGGAGCTGTAGTCATGGAAGAAAGTATCTTAAAAGTTCCAGAATCTGAGGGATAGTGAGCAAAATGAGAGCAGGTTGACTGACTGTGGGGATATGATGAAAGATGCTGATTTATCTCTATATGTGCATGTATATATATGGATGATGCTTTTTGTTCTTCATTCTTTTTTTAGTTGATTTTCTTTTTAGTTTTTGCAAGGCAATGGGGTTAAGTGGCTTGCCCAAGGCCACACAGCTAGGTAATTATTAAATGTCTGAGGCTGGATTTGAACCCAGGTACTCCTGACTCCAGGGCTGGTGCTCTATCCACTGCGCCAACTAGCTACCCCATTCTTTTTTTTTTAAGAAAGATTTTATTTATTTTGAGTTTTACAATTTTACTCCCATTCTTGCTTCCCTTACCCACCCCCACAGAAGGCATTCTGTTAGTGTTTACATTGGTTCCATGTTATACATTGATTTCAGTTGAATCTGATGACAGAGAAATCATATCCTTAAGGAAGAAAAATAAACTACGAGATAGTAAAATTACATAATAATATAATGCTTTTTTTTTCTAATTTGATGGTGATAGTCTTTGGTCTTTGGTCTTTGTTCAAAGTCCATAATTCTTTCCCTGGATACAGATGGTATTATCCATTGCAGATAGTTCAAAATTGTCCCTGGTTGTTACACTGAAGGGATGAGCAAGTCCATCAGGGTTGATCATCACCCCCTAGATGCTGTTAGGGTGCACAGTGTTTTTCTGGTTCTGCTCATCTCGCTCAGCATCAGTTCATGAAAATCTTTCCAGGCTTCCCTGAATTCCCATCCCTCCTGGTTTCTAATAGAACAATAGTGTTCCATGACATACATATACCACAGTTTGTTAAGCCATTCCCTAATTGCATTGAAAAGAATGAACATCATTGTATTAGAGTTAAGTTAAAATATATCCAACTGTGACTGATCAGACCAATATGAGCTCAATGCTCTAACAAAAATTGGGAACAAATAACCCATGTAAATATTTGGGATGTATTCTCTAAATTTTCATATCTCACATTTTTTTTTAAGCTACTTCAGGTGTTTTGCTCATCAGCACCTTTTTTGAGGAAGGTATTGATCAGTCCTGTGCCAGTGTCTCACATATCATGCCATCAATTACAAATTTTTTAGAGAGACATTTGAGTGTCCTTGCAATATACATACATACATACATACATACATACATACATGTTTATATATATATATATACATACCTATCTATCTATATCTACATATATATTTACGGAAAAGAAGAATATATTAGTGAAGATACATACCACACACAAATATCATATATGTATGTATGTGGGCATGCACACATGCATACCACACACATTGGTACATATCCTCACATATATTCATATAAAATTATGTGAAAGGGATGGGGTGCCTTCTATGTATGAGGAGTAGAGATTTGGCATATGGAAAACAAAGAATGGAGGTTGGAAATGATAGTGTTATTGTGTAAGGAAAGAGAATTTTTAGTTCAGATAAGGATGATAAAAGGTATTACCATGGTCTCATCCTTTATGAAGGAAATGTTGTCAAATTTGTCATTCATAAAGATCCCAAAGACAACATATTGACTTGGTTTTAAGTGTTATATTATCTATATCATATGATATTTTTTACTTATTTTGCTAAACATTTTCCAATTATATTTTAATCTAGTTCCAGTAGCACTTAGAAGTGTTGTGGGTTTTGTATTTGATACCTATGTCTCAGATAATGCAAATTTATTTAGATTCCAGAGCACTCCCTCTCCCTAGCAATTTTTTCTATTATCAAAATTTAGTTACACACTCTCTATCAATACATAGGAAGAACTTTAGAAGCCCTTAAAATAGTTTGAGAAATTGATCTAACATAAAACAGATTAATTTTTAAGGAACTAGAGAACTACGCATTTAATATGGCCATTAAGATTGCTTCTAAAGTATCAAATGCCATAAGCTTTTATTAAGTACTAGATTGCAGTCTAGAATAAGAAATGTTCTAAAGTCCAGAAAGAGTATCCATAGTAGTACTATATTAAATACCTGACTCAACCACATCTGAAGTATGGTGTTCAGTTCTGGATGTCCCATCAATAACTATGTCTATATCAGGATGTTGAGAAATTCTAAAATACAGTGAGCTGAGAATTAATTCAAGTAACTGAGAATCTATAACACAAAGATAAGATCCCTGGACTAGATGATATCTGATTTCTCTTCTAACTCTAGAGCTGTGATAAATGTCTTCAAGGATATGAAAGAATATCATATTTTAGAAGAATTATATTTGTTCTGCTTGGCCCCAGAGGACAGAACTAAGAGAAATGAGTAAAATATGTATAAAAATGGGATATTGGCTTGATGTAGGGAAAAATTTTATAATAGTTATATCTAAGAGTACAATAAGCTGCCTGAGGTGACAAAAGCATTCTCTCCCTACTGAAAGTCTACAAGTAGAAGTTGGAGTTTTAACAAAGATTATAAAGGAGATTCTTGATTGGTACAGGCTGGACTAGATGATCTTTGAGATACCTAACATTTTTAGATATTGTAATGCAATTATTTGTCATATGTCATTCTTACCATGCAGTCATCCATTGTCTTTTTGAGAAATAAATTCTTTTCTTTATTACTGATTGTCCAGACTTTCTCTATTATGCAAAATTGTCACTCAGCAAGTTTGCTCTGCACCTGAATATTAGCCTTCTCACACTGGCAATAGGCTCTAACACTGAAGTCCCTTCTTCTAACTGGTTCCTCCCAGAACCCCCATTTTAAGGAAAGTTCCTAGATCAACCATGTCTTTATTCTTCTCTGGTGTCCACTCCTGATTCTCTGGACTTCCTTCAACATGCCTTTGCTCAGGTACATCACCTCAGTTTAATGTGTTGACTTTCCTCTATTGAATGTAAACTACTTAAGGAGCTTACAAGGGAAGAGAATGTCTTTCTGCTTATTTTTATATTCTCAGTATTTAGTCTAGTGTCTGGTACATAGTAAGCATTTAAAATATGCTTGTTGACTTGAATATTTTTCATGAACCTGATTCTCCATCTGCCTTTCCATGTTGTTCTCATTTTTTTTTGTTGCTCTCATGTCAGACACTTTTTATAAACAGTTAAATTTCTTCTCTTTTCCTCCTATCATAGACACTGGAAATTCTACCCTAGCTTCCTATTCACTGGTCAAGATCATCTGAGATTTGAGATGTGTTCTTTAGTTATTGCACATCTTTTATTATTAGCCATTGTCATCAATAACTTCCCTATCTCAGATTGCTAAATCATTTCCCAGATGTAGAATGAATTATTTCTCAAATGTAGGATCATTTCTAGATTTAGAAGGAACCTTAGAAGACATCTGGACCAATATTCTGGCTTTTAAATATAAATAAACTGAAGCCAAAAGAGTTAAAGTGCCTTTTCCAAGGCCACATAGATAGTAAATATCAGAGATATTTACAGAGATACAGTCCTTTGACTGTAGTGTCAGTTGTCATTCTGTAATTGTGAATGTAACATGACACTGGAGGCAAATGCCTGATGGAAGGCAGAAATCTAGATTAGCATTACCCTCTCTTCAAACAATGATAAACTCCTTTGATGCTACTACTGATATAGCCATACCTAAACTGGATAATAGTTCTTTTGTCCTAAGTGCAAAGAGCAGGGCAAAGTCCTAAATTCACTGACCTAACTTACTGTTACATAAACCAGAATGCATGAGCATACATGACAATTTGTCATCATTTCCCCAGTGATTAATAGGGTAGGGTCACATTTCCCTGTTCTGCATTGAAAAGAATATCTTCTTTTCCCTTGTCATCACTTGAAAAGAAAAGTAATTATGAACTGGTATGGTTCCCAGTTTTCCATGTGGGTAGAAGGTGACAGAGTATCTATTCCACTGCATACCTATGGGTCATCTCATCCCACAATGAAGAAATAAGGTAAGACTCCATGGATATGAAAAAGAAAAAGTAAAAAAGTTTTCAAGAAATTGTATAAAATGTGTAAATAGACACTAATGGTGACCTATGTCCTTGGGAAATAAGGCAATATACAGCATACAGTGTAATAAGTTTTTAAATTTTGCTTAATGTTAAAAAAGAACATTTTATTCTTTTAATGCAAAATAGCTCTGAATAAAATGGAAAAAAAAGACATTGAGCAAGTTCGGAGACCAAGTTTGGTTTCTTGTGGGAAAGGACATGGACAGCATCAAGTCCCTTTTGGGAGTTCCCTGGCAGGAGAATCACTGTTCCCAGAGGTCAGGGTCACTGAGCACTGAATTTTTGTGGTGAAGAGAATGTAAAATCAGTGTTGGACAGAGCCTTCTGATTATTACAGTCAAGCCAATCACCTATCAAATGCAGAGGAAGCAAACTATACCTCTCAACTTTTATACTTATTGCTTCTCTGGTAGAAATAATGGTTCTTGACTTTTCACTGTCACACTGTCAGCTCTTTATGAATGCCTTGAATGTATCCTTTACCTCTATCTTCTCCTCTTCTATATTCTATTATTTCCTCTTGCCTATAATGTAGATCTGATATCTTCTTTTATTACTTGATCTTTTTTTTAAAAGGCATTGAGAATGAACTCAACATTTTGCTTTTGCATTTCTCAAAATAAGAACTATGACAACAAAAATCTCAAAACTCTAATCTTAGTTCTTTTTTTATTTGCCAGTGGCACTTTATCTATGAGTCAGTGGTCCTTGAGAGAATTATACACCCTAGAATTAAAGTGTTAGAATCCAGCACACCAGTCTTAGCCATATGATTCCTTTGTAAGCTTGGCAGAAATATTCATATAGTTTAGATCAAGAATGCCAACAATTGACAATTGAATTATTTTACTCCATATTTATTGTTTATTAATATTCACATATGGTATCAGACCTCAAAAACTTGAAGCATAGGAGGAAAGCAACATATATGTGGCTCTCTTAAAACAGGGATGCCCAGGAATATGGATTTCTTAGTTTTTTCCAAGGAATACTTAAATAAATCCCTTTAATCTTAATGCAGTGGTAATGTGCATATAGGGAAAAAATGACTGGTTATGAACCATGTACTACTTAAATGCTGGGCTCTGCTTGTTGCTGACTTTAATTATTTTCAACCTTTATATCTATATTTCATTTCCAGTACTAATTCTGTTGGTACCTATTTTGGGTTTGTTTATTTATTTATGACCCAAGGAATGAGCTAAAACCCTGGTGAAAAACCTGGAAAAATTATCTGTCCTGAAAGGGGGTTTTATAGGTTAGCAACTGTAGCAATGAGATCTAACATGATGACCGATCTTAATTTAAACCAATTAAAATTTGACCTTGGAAACTCAAGATTAAAGGATTGTCCCTTACCTAACCTCAGCATTTTATTTGAATCAAATGAAACTGATGCTGAAAGTCATTTCCTGGATGCTATAACATTGAGGACAGTTTGAGGAGCCCTGCTGGTTGAAGTACTTACATCATGTTGCTCTTGACTATTTGAATTTGAATGGTTGTTTGTCTCTTACTGAGGAACTACAATAATCTTTTAGCTAGATAGTGGTACAATTAGGGTGAATTGTTTGGTTCAGTCTATTGGCATTCATTATCTTGACTGAACTATTCCACACCTAGCATCTATAATGAGAATTAGTCCTCTGAGGGATGGTCAGTAACAATGTTTATTCTTGCCCTAACACTGAAGACTCATCACTAAAGCTGAAGAGTTTTCTATGGTCCAGTGAACCTAAATGCCTCTCATTCCTACAAGAAGTAAATTCCATGAAAGGACAAATTGATGTGTTAAGGAATCAAGGCAAAGAGTTATAACAGAAAGGGTTTTCCTAAGGGATCTGGGGCCTCTATTGCCAGGTTCAGTAAGGCAATTGGAGATAACACTGCAGACTTTTAATAATTCACATTTTTCTAAGGGATGTCAAGAACATTACATTAACATGAATATTATATGATGTTACATCATGCATGGTTTAATGTTGGAAAAACACTTCACATATATATATATGTATATATATATATATATATATATATATATATATATATATATATATTCACATTTGATCTCATTCATTGCCAGACAACTTTGTTTAATGTACTTTGATTTTATAAGGTTTAGGAGGTTTTGAGCCTGAGGCCTATTGAATCTACCAATAATCTTAAGCTCTATGTTCTTTAATATTGAAAGAAAATTGTATTTTTTAGTATAAAGAAAGTACTATATGGGGAGAGAATTTTGTGAGCAATTTGAAAACTAGAGGGTGTTTTCTTACTCTTCAAACAACTCTTATCTGTTAAATGTGAGAAACCTATTCCTTTGTCTTTTGCTTCAATATGCCCTCTATGTAGAAATGAAATCCCAGCTCCATTAACTGATGATGAGATTTTTCTTCTTGAATTATTTGCATGAGTTTCACTTAGTTGTTTTCATCATGGCTTCACCTCATAGGACTGTGGATTAATTTAAAAAACAAAACACATTTTTCCCCAACTTGGTGGCATTCCAAATCAAGATGCTTACTTCTTCCAAACCCAATTAGCAATGGTCTGTTTAAAAACATCTCACCATCATAAGTATTTAAAACTGCTAAACTTTCTGATTTAAATTTTTCATTCAGGAAACAGAAAAACAAATTTAAAGTATTTTTTTTCTTTTCTGTCCCTATTGTCCCCTGTGAGATTCATATTTTAGAATCACTTCAAAGTTTATAGATTTTCACCTCACACTTAACAGTCTGTAAAAAATCCTAATCAATTAAAGGGCAAGGATAGGTAATATTCAAATGCTAGTATATCATAGATTTGAAACTTATAAAATTACTTGTAAAATACCTCTGAATACAAGAAGAAAAAACAATCTTTCTCTTGCCATAATAAGGGATCCTGGGCAGCTTAGATAAACAGGTGGAAAATAAAAGCTATAGGCAATGGCCCAGAAGACTACACCTGTCTTTTCCCTATTCTGAAGGTACCTGCAGGCATCAAGTGAAGCAGAAAATCTGGGCTAGTGTGTGTAGCATACTACTGTTTCAGAATTGTTTCTCATGAGAGCAATGAGAGAATATATACCAAATGAAAATACTTCACAACATAAAACAGCAACTATAGAAGTTTGTTCTACTTTTCACTGAGTATTTCTGTGTTCAGTTTTGTGCATGTGACTCTGTGTGTGTGTGTGTGTGTGTGTGTGTGTGTGTGTGTTTGTCTGTTTGGCTATGAAGTCTTAGGTATTGCTCCATGCTGTGGGTTTGCCAAGGTATTTTGCAAGTGAACAATGAAATGTCTGGCTAGTGATGTATGAATCTGTTAGCAACAAGCTGCATCCTTGACAATATCTCCTGAACCCTTGCATTCTTTTAGACAGCCTGAATCAGGGGTCATGGCATTCTGACATTAATACTGAACCAGCACCATGGAGAGCACTCTCCAGTATAGTCCCTTCTCATAAGGGTCTAATGAAGGTTATTCAGAGACTGGAAAATAGTGACTTTGCAACTGGAAAAGCAAGACTTTCTATTCCTGTATAAGTTCTAGAAGCAACATAAGAAGGCAGCTATTCTCAGATTATTGAAAACTAGCATTCAAGACCCAGCCATGAACCTTTGTAATATGCCTTCCAAATCAAGATATTATCAGAAAAATTTAGACGGAACATAATATTTTGAGCAGTTTTTCTAATGGAAAAAATATCTAATCCCTAGTTTGATGATACCAACATTCTAAAATAGATTGTCTCACAGTGTTTGGTTTTATATAATTACATTATTAGACATGGAAGAGAAAGATATACTTGTTTGCATGCATAAATAAATTCTGCCAGTTGAGAACCACTTGATGTTAGGAGGAGACAATGTTAGTTTAAATCTTTAACAAAGGGTTAAATGAGAAATGTATGACTTGGTGGCATTAATTAAGACTTCTTGGAGTAATTCTTAGTAGAAAGACCCTTAAGTTCACTCCTGCAAACCAAATAAAGCGATCATAAAAAAGCAGGGTAGAAAATTTATTGGCTCATCCCTCTATGCCCTTCTCAAATGGATACTGGATGGTAATTCTTTTGGCAGAACCTAAAAAACTAGAAGAAATAATCAGAATAGACATAAGTATAATCTAGTTTTTTGAAAGAAGAAATAGCAAGAGAAGAAAAGGTGATGAAAGTTCCAAATAAGGAAATACCAGTCCATTAGCCATTAATATGATTTTTGGGTCAGGAGAAATGAACTGATTCTTAACTTAGAACAAGAAGTAAAAGAGGAACCTTTACAGATGCTACAGATTTACCACTCAAACTTCCAGAGCACACAAAGAAGCAATGCAATGCATCTCCTCTCCTCTCCTCTCCTCTCCTCTCCTCTCCTCTCCTCTCCTCTCCTCTCCTCTCCTCTCCTCTCCTCTCCTCTCCTCTCCTCTCCTCTCCTCTCCTCTCCTCTCCTCTCCTCTCCTCTCCTCTCCTCTCCTCTCCTCTCCTCTCCTCTCCTCTCTCTCTCTCTCTCTCTCTCTCTCTCTCTCTCTCTCTCTCTCTCTCTCTCTCTCTCTCTCTCTCTCTCTAATATACTGATGTGGAGTTGGTAGATTGTAGCTGAATGCAATAGCCCTAAAGGCTATGATAACCTTTCTTCCTGGAGCTGCCTGAAAACAGTAGATTAAAAAGAAGAAGAGATGCAGCTTCTGGGTGGGTGATTATTGAATTGGCCCATTCTATTTTGGGGGCATCTAGATGATGCAGTGGATAGAGAACTGGTCCTGAATTCAGGAAGAACTGAATTCAAAATCAGCCTCAAACACTTACTAGCTGTGTGACTCTGGCAAGTCCGTTAACGCTCTTGGCCTCAAGTTCCCATCTATAAAATGAGTGGGAGAAGGAAATTGAATGCTCAAATGGGGTCATGAAGAGTCAGACACAACTAAAATAACAACAGTCTACTTCTACTGCAAAGGGTGTTATCTTGAAAAGAAGGAAAGGTAGTGAACCAGGTGAGGTCTTATAGGAAATTAAGGTATATATAGAGTTCTATTACTCCTTGATATCTTTTCCTATGTGTTTACTTGTATTATGTGTTATGCTGAAATACTCTGCTAGGTCACACTATAAGGTATAAGAACTCCAAAAGATGTTGAGAGAGTAATGAGTCTGTGACAGAGTTAACAAGCTATGAACCTTCTGAGTCCTTTGATTTTCACTACACCATATCTGTATCAGAAATTTTTTTAAACACAATGACTTAACTCTGAGCAGAGTCTTCATATCACAACAAATCCTCTCCAAAGAGTTTGTCTGCGTTATTGCCATACCATTTTTATTTCTCAAGAAAATTTCATTTTTTTCAAGTAAAGTAGATAACTTTCTGTTCTTCCTACTTCAGGAGTCCCATGTTCCACAAGTCCAGGGATTGACAAGATACATTCAATCATTCCCTTATTTATTGTCCCTAAGCCCTTGGGTATGATTATTTTGCATCAGTGTCTCCTATGCTTATAACTTCTCAAAGCCAGAAGGGATGGTGGAAAGAAGATATTAATTCAATAAAGAAAGAAATGGAATTATTCAATAATCTAAAATACATCATACTATTATAATTAATCACATCAAATAATTTGAGAGTACAGAGAAACCTCAGTATCCACCTAGTTCTATTCATGCCTTGAAAGGAACTTGTACTATAATATATGTAATCACTGGCAAAAAAAATTAAAAATAAAATGAGCAACCTGCCTTTGTTAAAGAACTCTGACGAAAGGGATCATACTAATTTTCAGGGTAGTGAATATTACTTTTGGAAAGTCACTTAAGGCAGTTTTTGACATTAAGTCAAATTTTTCATCTTGACAATTTCCAACTATTGCTCTTTGTTCTGTCCTGTAAGACCAAATAAAAGTTTAACCCATCAGTCTATCATCCACATTATCATGAGCTCCTCATTTTTTTCTGAATCAGAATTTGGAATTTTATCAGTTTAGAAATTTCCCACAGAATTTCCTCTAAAATGCAGATCAGCAATTTCTGTGTAACCTAGATCTTTTTGAACTTGCCTGAGGGAACTGGGAGGTTAAGTGATTTTTTCCCAGAGTCACAAAGGCAGTTTGTGATGGAAGTGACACTTGAGTCCAAGACTTCCTATTTTCAGAGTTAGCTTTCTTCCCTCCATATCATGATTCCTTTCAGTCCTTCAGATTTTGAAGATATTAAAATATCTGCCCTTCTGATCTCTGTGCTAAACATCAAAAAAAAAATTTTCCCCCAAATAGCAATTAGAAAAGAAATTCAACCAGTATATATGACACACCCAGCAGGGAATAGGTTCAATGAGATCACCAAGAAGTTCATCATGAGATCAACCAGAAGACATCAATGATTTTGGATCTTTTTAGGTATGAGTTATACTTCATGTTCTACACACATAGTCCATTGTGGATGTCCCTAAGCATATTTCCTTAGCCACTAAAAATGTGAGTTGGGGGGGGGGGGAAGAAGTGAAATGGTGCCTTTGATTCATAAGGGGAAAGTTATATAATGATTTTATAATGTTATTTGACTAATTGTCTTTGCTTAAACTATTTGTGTCCTTCAGCTGAAAAGAGGTAAAAAACAAGGAAACAATTTGTATTCATGACTTGTAAGCAATTGACTTTTAATGAATGTTGACCTATAAAGAACTTTGAAAATAGGGTTGCTAGTCTAGGAGCCAAATATTTGAGAGAAAGGTACCCCAGATACTAAAAAGTTCAATGCTAAAGATGATAAAAGGCCAATTCACTGATCAGTAGTCAGCAAAACATTTTTATAGGTACAAAAGGCTGTCCCCTCAATACAGGCCAGATAAATCAGTAACTTATGTCACTTGATTACCTGTTAATCTTTTCTTCATTATGTAACAGTTTCCCTTTTCACCTGTAACTTCATCCCTGTAATCACTGTGCTTTTTTAAAAAAATAGATTTATTAGTCCTTATACAAAAAAGATGATAGTGCTTAAATGAAGGCTCTAGTCAGATGGCTAGATTCTTTTATTAACAGGCTCAGGGCCAAGTTTTGAAATCAATTTCTTTTGTCATTAAATTCTTATCTGTTTTCAGGAATTTTCAGTGTTTTCAAATGGAAAAATCAGAAGTGTAGAAACCAGAAATTGCTATCCTCAGGTGCCCTTTAACTGACATTTTGCCAAAAGCACAAAATATAGAAGCTAGTCTTTAAACTTCAAGTTTTATAATCTTGGAACACATTCAGTTTCATCTTTAGGAAGAAACAAAATTCCATCCATGTTTGATTCACATTTTCTGGGAGTCCAAGAAGTATAAACTGGGGTTTCCTATTTACTTAACAATAGCATTTTCCTGAGATAGTTGGATAAAATCACTTCTAGGTAAATGACTATGTTTTGTAAAGTATATAGCAAATTATATAAACAAAAGTGAAGCAAATTAACTGGAACAAAATAAGATTATTATATAAATTGAATTATTCAATAAAGCTTATACATTTTTATATCTGTAAGTCTTTTGATTAAGCATTGTTTTCCATTTTCTGAAATCACTTGTTTCATGTTTTGAAATTCAACATACATAATTGTGATACACATTTTCTATTTATTCATAATGAAACCATATTATTATTATTGTATATTAAGCTTGCCTTTAATGAACAGTTCTTTTTGTAATCTTCATTGGAGTCCATTGGTTTCCAGAGGAGCTTATATTAAAAATTTCTCAGACCACTGAATCCTTTTGACTTTATATGTTGGATGCATTTCTTAACTTTTTATGTTATGTGGCCTAATGCAAAGTCTCAAGATTCCATAATGTCAGATCCAAATGATATTTGTGGGTGGGCCAACATTGCATATGCATGAAGTCTTAAAAAGGAGATATCTCACAGGATTAAATTTCCAAAGAACTGCTACTAGCTTTATGGAACACATTCAATCTTTGGATTACTGTGTTTCATAGATCTGGGTTATATCCCTGATTCCTGGGTTGTTAAAGATCATTTTCCTGCTTAAAGACCTAGATTCTATTTGGTGCTTATTCTCAATTTACTCCTCTTTCCTGTTTGCCCCTGATCCTTTTTATCCATTTATTTCTGTTGATCCTCATTGATGGGTTTATTAATCAAGACTAAGACTAAGAATTCTAAATACCCCTTCAGGCAGTAGCTGCTAACAGCAGTTGGACCAGTTATGAATACCACTATTCATTTCTATGCTGAAGATTTATTTTTCTCTAACTACAGAAATCAAAGTTTTTGCCACCATCTATGGAATGGTATTTACCCCTGGAACTTTTCCAATAGAACTATTCTCTCATGCAGTTTTATGTCCTTAAAAGTCATCTTCAGGAAGCTATTGGTAGGTTCATTGTTATTGATTATAATGGAAAACAATAAACTAATAAATGAAAAGTCTCCATATTACAAATATGGATACCCTTTCCTCCTCCCACCCCCATAGACTAGAAATCAACAAATACATTGGGTTGGAAAAGAGCATTATCAAGGACAAAACTGTTGCTCAAGAATATAATGTAACCCATTTAAAAAGAGTATAATTTTTAATCATATTTAATTGCTATGGTCTCTAAATTACTGTCTAAAAGTCATTAAAATATAGATAACAGTAGAATAGAATAATGCATCTTCGTTGTCTTCCAATTGAGTTGTCCCAAAGACAGTGAGCATATATCCCAATATATTTATTTAATGATAAAAATCAGTTATTCAGATGATATAGTGGGTATAGAGTTGTCCCTGAAGTCAGAAGGACATGAGTTCAAATTTGACCTCAGACACCTACTAGCTGTGTGACCTTGGGCTAGACACTTAGCCTGGATTGCCTCACAGTCAGGGCTATCTCTAGTCATCTTGATTCATATATGTCCATTACATTCAGATGGAGAAGAATTAGAGAGTATATTTTATTCCCTACACCACATTTATGAACATCATTGATGGTACACATCTATTGTCTAGGATTTCAACTTCTAAACCTTATTTAATCCACTTCAATTCAATTAAAAAAATATGTTGCTCATTACAGGTCAAATGTCTAGCCAATGTCACTAGGGTGAGTTGCTGCTCTAATGAAAAATGCCCTTAAAATTGTTAGGGTCAGATATTAAAATTATGTTTTCATATACTCTTCTTAGTACAGCACCCCCTCACTGAAATCTAAATCATGTGCTTCTCATGGCATCACCTCCCTGATGTCATGGTCTTCTTCAAAAATGAAGGACAAGCATTATTAGTTGAAATAATATTAGCTAGCAAAGCTACTTCTCGTTAAAATATTTCATATTTTGATGAGAAAAGAACAAAATTTGAAATCAGAGGAGCTGAAATTTTATCTACCATTTATTATAGATAACTGAATGAGTCACTCAGTCACTTTGGGGCTCAGTTTCCTTATCTGTAAAATAAGAGAGCTGAATTCAATGCTGATAAATTGTTTTTCAACTATGAGTAGTAAACTATGAGTAGGAAAAGCATAAGAGCAATTTTGAAGGAATCTTTGACAGACTATATTTTCCCTCTGAAAGCACAGGCCAAAGTAAGATTGTAAATTATTATAAGTTTCTTAAATGATACTCTTAAATGTCCTGTTTTGGTACATATTTTATTTTTGTAGAATTTCTCCCACTTGCCCAGAGTCTTTAAACTCTCTACCCATTCCTTGCCAACTTTTAAGATATTTTATTTCAACTAAAGTACAAAATATTGATAGTTTGAATGATTGTTACTTTTTTAATTTATTTTTATTAAAGATATTATTTGAGTTTTACAATTTTCCCCCAATCTTGCTTCCCTCCCCCCACCCCCACCCCACAGATAACACTCTGTCAGTCTTTACTTTGTTTCTATGTCGTACCTTGATCCAAATTGGGTGTGATGAGAGAGAAATCATATCCTTAAAGAGAACAGAATTCTCAGAGGCAATAAGATATCTGTTTTTTTTTTTCTAAATTAAAGGGAATAGTCCTTGTACTTTGTTCAAACTCCACAGCTCCTTATCTGGATACAGATGGCACTCTCCTTTGCAGACAGCCCAAAATTGTTCCCAATTGTTGCACGGATGGAATGAGCAAGTCCTTCAAGGCTGAATATCACTCCCATGTTGCTGTTAGGGTATACAGTGTTTTTCTGGTTCTGCTCAACTCACTCAGCATCAGTTCATGCAAACCCCTCCAGGTTTCCCTGAAATCCCATCCCTCCTGGTTTCTAATAGTGTTCCATGACATATATACATACATACATATACATACATATACATATATATATCACAGTTTGCTAAGCCATTCCCTAATTGAAGGACATTTACTGGATTTACAATTCTTTGCCACCACAAACAGAGTTGCTATAAATATTTTTTTACAAGTAATGTTTTTACCCTTTTTCCTCATCTCTTCAGGGTATAGACCCAGTCGTGGTATTGCTGGGTCAAAGGGATATGCACATTTTTGTTGGCCTTTGGGCATAGTTCCAAATAGCTCTCCAGAAGGGTTGGATGAGTTCACAGCTCCACCAACAGTGTAATAGTGTCCCAGATTTCCCACATCCCTTCCAACAATGATCATTATCCTTCCTGGTCATACTGGCCAATCTCAGAGGTATGAGGTGGTACCTCAGAGAAGCTTTAATTTGCATTTCTCTAATAATTAATGATTTAGAGCATTTTTTCATATGGCTATGGATTGCTTTGATCTCCTCATCTGTAAATTGCCTTTGCATATCCTTGGATATTTGTCAATTGGGGAATGGCTTTTTGTTTTAAAAATATGACTCCGTTCTCTGTATATTTTATAAATGAGTCCTCTGCCAGAATCATTATTGAAGTATTGTTTCTTAGAGGGATTCGCATTTCAATGGCATCAGAGCCTAAAGTTAAGGAAAGAAAAATATGATTTAAAGCTTATATCAGTGGCAGAGGAAGACTTTTTTTTCTGAATATGGGCTACTGAGACAGCTAGGTAGTACAGTGGATAAAGCACTAGACCTAGAGCCAGAAAAGATCTGAGTTCTAATATGAGCTCAGATGCTTATTAACTGAATTTTCCAGGGCAAATTATTTAAACTTTATCAGTATGCATAGTTGTTAAATGGGGAGGGGCCTCTCTTAAGAACTTTGAAATTGATTGTGCAGCCTGGGAGACACTGGTATAGGACCACCCATCATGGCATGCCTTCATCAGAGGGGGTGTTGTGCTCTATGAGCAAGGCAGAATTGAAGCAGAGCAAAGGAAACGTGAGATACATACATTTAGACTAACCACCCCAAGTGTTCAAATGAACTATTTGTATCGAACCTTGGTAGAGCATTCCAAGCTCATATTGTCTGATTAGTCCCAGTCAGACACTATGTAATTCATCTCTAACAAAAGTGATGTCATTTTGTTTTTTTTCTATAAAAAAGGACAAGAACCAACCAACCAATAACCAAAATGGAGATACTAATAGTGTCTACATTACAGGGGTTTTCAGAGGATCAAATGAAATAACATTTCTAAAATACTTATCACAGAGTACTTGCTTAATATATTATTCTTTCCTTCCTTCCTGCAGCACTTCTGAAATCATTCTCCAGCTGCCTGTATATCATAACAACAGCACCTTGAGGAGTTAATTTGGAGTCTAAGACTAGAGGTAGATAGATATTTTATAAATGTAATATATATACATATAAATATATATAAACATGTTGTATTTATACACACAGATATTATATATACATGTATACATTATATACAAACTATATATACATATGCACACACACATACACACACAAACACACACACACACACACACACACACACACACACACACACCCCACAGGCTCTTTGGCTTTGTACAATATCCATTGACTAAATCTAAAATCCAGAATAATTCAGACATGGAGAATAGCAAGGACTAATACATAATATTAAAATACAATCATATTAGTACATATTTTCCTCAATTTTATGTTCCCTTTACCCCAAAATTGGTGACAATTCTATAATATAAATACTATAAATTTGAGTATAACATTCAAGTTGGTAGCAATAAGATCATGCACATTCATTATTTCATTTATTTACCCACACTGCAATTAGTCAATAAACATTTAGTAAGCACCTACCATGGGTCAGGCAATGTACAAAGTGACAGGGATGCAAAGAAAATCAGAACACATTCACTGTTATCAAGAAATATTGAGTGGAAGAAACCATAGACAAACAACTATATATATATATATATATATATATATATATATATATATATATATACATATATATATGTATATATATATACAGATATACATAAGTATATATAAGCTAAAACAATATAAACTGCATTTTGTTTTTGCTGACAAAATATGTACTGACTTAGCAATAATATATTCAAAATGTGTACTCAATAAAGTTAGAAAGAAATCAACTTAAAATATGCAAAGAAAATCAGTGATGGAGGTTAACTTTTAGCATCCAGGATGAGAAGAGAGAGAGAGAGAGAGAGAGAGAGAGAGAGAGAGAGAGAGAGAGAGAGAGAGAGAGAGTGCTTTAGCTAGATAATATACATATAAATACTTGGAAATCCATATGATATATGTATATATCCATATCCATATTTGAAATTTTAAAATATACTTCCTGACTATAATAAAATATTAATACAATATACATTGCTAATCTACCATATTTTGGAGTTAATCAACAGTTATTTATTGTGCAGTTATCACATACAACAAACTGACACAGTACTGGATGTGTTACTATGTTTGAAGAGAGACAAGCCTAAGTTTTAATCTCTGACTCTTTCTTGCTGTGTGACCATGGAGAAGTCAATTAAACTCTTGGAGCTTCAGGTTTCTCCTCTGCAAAATGGAGATAAACCTACATTTCATGCTTTCCTCAAATGGTTATTGTTGGTTCAAAAGAGACAACATGTATTTTGCAATATTTAAAGCATTATGTAAAGGCTAATTATTGTTGTCATTGATGCTACCGTTGTTACAAAGTATTGATTTCCACCATTCACACAATACATCCATATGACCAATAGCATTATTCTTTCCACATCAAACACCCACAGTCTGGGAGGCTTTTTCATTTGTTTTGTATAATACTGTTAAGGAGCCTGGTACACATTAACTAATCCTTTTGATCCAATATGACAAAGGCACCTGGCTGCTGAGATAAAAGTATAATTTGTGGAAAACAGTTAAGCTGATTTAAAGGCACAAGGATACAGCCATGCATGTATCTTCTAGGATACATAATTTTAATATCTGACCCTAACAATTTTAAGGGCATCTTTCATTAGAGCAGCAACTGGCCCCAGTGACATGGATAGACATCTGAACTGTAATGAGCAACATATTTTTTTAATTGAATTGAAGTGGGTTGAATAGGGTTTAGAAGTTGAAATCATAGAGAATAGAGGTGCATCATCAATGATGTTCATAAATGTGGTGGAGGGAATAAAATATACTCTCTAATGATACTAGAATCAGTGTAATTCATGGCTTGTCTGAGTTCGTGTTTCTATTTATCTAGGGGAAAATATGTGATTTCTTTTTTTCAATTTGTGGTATTTCATGTCATTATCCCTGTTTATAATAATGCTCTCTGCATGGTTATATGGTTGTTAATAAGTGACTTTTTTAAAAAAATATTTACTTAAGACAATGGGGCTAAGTGACTTGCCCAAGGTCACACAGCTAGGCAATTATTAAGTGTCTGAGACTAGATTTGAATTCAGGTCCTCCTGACTCCAGGGCCAGTGCTCTATTCACTGCACCAATAAGCGACTTTTAACTCTTGCATCCAATGTCTTCCCAATCATGGGAAACTTCAGACTTTGACTGAGTCTAGGCTCTTCCAGGACTTTAATGAACAGGGTGATGAAGACTAAAGAAAAAGAAAAAAATAGCCATTTTTAATAAGCTGAAGTTTTCATTCCGTTCATCCCCAATGGAAGACAAATCACCAATCAATCTTGATTCAGTGATGTGTATTTGTATATTTCAAATCTACCAATAAAAACATAAGTCTTATATTTCTGTCAAATCTTCTGTCATACTTTATTGTATGAGAGTTCCATGAATTATGCTATGATCACATTATTCATCTTTGTGTGAAATTACATCTCTGAAATGGGATTCCAGACTATATGAGAAGAAACATTTTCTGATGTACTCAGCAATTTTCAGATTTCATATTGATTGCAACATATTATATAGCATGTTAGATAGGTTAATGTACGTTTAAGTAGAACAGTCTATAATTGAGGAAACTGATTGATTTCTCTAAGTCACTAATAAAATCCCAGGAGAAATTCAAGCCTGCTATGAGGGCTTACACATTTTTCTTTCTTTGGTGTTGGAGAGCTCCTATTGAGGAACTTCAGCTGCCTATGTATATGGACTCTTGCTCTGCAATTTATAGTTTTAGGCAATAGCCTGGGAAGTTAATGATTTGCTAAGGATCACAGTCGATTTGTGTCAGAGGTCAACTTCAAATCAGTCCTTCCTATCCCTGAGACCAGCAGTCTATCCAGCTTGACAACCTAGCACTCAAATGCTTATACCAATTTGTGTGTGTGTATGTATATGTTTGTATATGCATATATAAATATATAGTATATCATTGTCCATATGCAGAAACCAGAAGATTTGTGGGAAGCACATCTTTCTCAGCCAAAATTTGGAGGATTTTATTCAAAATAATTAAGACTGTTGGCAGTGACTTCAAATAAGCAGGATAAACAAAACCCTTCCCAAATGGAAATTAGTTTCACTTTTTTTTCCTCTTTCTCAATTCTAAGCCAAGTTCTCAAAGTCTTGATTATATCATGTCTTTCTTTTCTATTGTGAATGTTACAAAGACAGAACATTTCAAATTTAAATTACTAATGAATCTCTACCTTGGTGTGCTTGTGTTTTCCAAGCTCCATTTATATAGTCCTTAAGCACATAGAACATAATACTTTATGGAATAGGTGCTTATTTGCTGAAGATTTGTTTTTAATCTTCCACTTTCATTTTCCATTTAAGAAATGAGAAAAAATAAAGGGTGTTTTCTACAATATTTGGGTGACCGGTAAGGCTGGCAACTGGAACAGATTTTTAAAAAGAGAAAAAGGAGAGGTTCTTATAGAGGTGAAGCAAAAAGAGATCCATAGCAAACTGGAAAAAGGGAAGACTGATACATTTTTCCCACACAGGTTCTTTTTTTTTAGGTTTTTTGCAAGGAAATGGGGTTAAGTGGCTTGCCCAAGACCACACAGATAGGTAATTATTAAGTGTCTGAGGCTGGATTTGAACTCAGGTACTCCTGACTCCAGGGCCAGTGCTCTATCCACTGTGCCACCTAGCTGTCCCGCCCACACAGGTTCTTAAATCTGCCATTGGTTTCTCTGAGAAAATGTTAAAATCCTAGCTGGCAAGACCACAGAGATAAAAGTGTCAATCAAGATCTTTCAGTAATTGAAGGGATCATACAAATTTAACTCTTTTGCTTCCCCAACTTTGATCCAGAGGGAATCACAAGACAAAAGGGGTTTTATATAAATGGAAAAAAAGAAAAAAGGTTGGGGAGGGGGGATCTGAAGGAGACTGAGGTTTATATATAACTTGGAAACTAATGAATGCTCATTCTAGTGTAGCCTACATTTCATTGCATACTACATTTCTTCAGATTATAGACTCACTGCAAAGTATTTTAGAAATCATGGTCCTGATTTTAGGATCACTGATATGGAGATGAATGGAGCTTAGAAGTCATGAAATCCAACTTCATCATTTTACCTATTAGGAAACTGGGGCCAGAGAATTTAAGAGACTTTCTTTAGGTCACAGGTAGTAGGTAGCAAAACTAATTTGAAATCAGGGCCTTTGATTCCAAATCTAGCATTTTAATCCATTGTACCATTGAGTAACTAATATAGGTCAATTAGAAAATGTAAAATTACCTAACTCCATTTTCACCATGTCAGCTGACCATACATATGTAATACATGTGTGTGTGTGTATAGTATGTTTATGTAAAGCTATTACCAAAGAAATAAACAGGGAATTAACTTCTGAGTAGGCCTCAAGATTAAAAAAAATCCTCACGTTTTATATCACTTTAAGTTTAACAAAAGTTTTCCTACAACAAACTTGAAAGATAGATAGTGCTAGCATTATACCCATTTTAGAGGTAACTATGAAAAGATTAAAAATTCTTCCTATGTGCAATATACTCTATAGTACATTACACTACTCTTCATGCATCTGCAACCCCAGGTTTATTATTAAGGCTACAAACCAGGAGAATGAGGTAAGGGGTGGCAGGGGTGGAGAGGTGAGGAAAGTCTCCAGAGAGTTGTATCCTGCCCCTTCATGTTATATTCTTTGACACAAAGATTATAATTATAAGGTAAAATTGTTGATTTCTGAAAGACCACTAATATTTTTCTTCTTTGTACTATCCAGTACATGGCTAATCAGCATATCTATCTACTGTTCTGTCTGACCATAACTCAATATCTCTGCCTGCAACTCAGAATTTCTGTCTACAACTCAATATATTGATCTCCAAATAGGTGAGTTTATATAAATAAATATATATATATATATATATATGTATATATATATATATATATGGACTATTACACACACATGTAATATGTTCTTGCTGGGTATATTTTTCTATTAGGAGGAAGAAAAGGAAATTTAGAGAGACTATATTTATGACAATATATACAGCATCTGTTTGCACTCCCAAAATATGTACTGAGTGGACTAATGATATATTCAGCATTTACTCTCATCAAAGCTAAAAGTCAACTTATCCAAAATAATGCAGTGAAAACCAGTCATGGATGATTTACCATTAATATCCAGAACTACACAGACCATGAATCAGTAGAATAATCACTCTCAAGTTCAATTCTCATCTTTATACCTATGAGTCCCAGATCTATATGTTCAGGTCTTATCTCTACTGAACAACAATCCTTCCTCATCAAATATGATGGGCATTTTAAATAAGAGATCCAATAGAAACCTCAAACTCAATGTGTCCTAAAGAAAATTCTTATCTTCCTCTATCCCCCCCAAATTAAATCATTCATCTTTAAAGAAGTCCTTGTTTCTGTTAAGGATACTGCTATTCTTCTAATCTCCAAGGTTTATAACCTCAGAGTCATCTTCAACTCCTCCCTTACTCTCCATATCCAAACAATTCCCAAATTTTATAACTCCTACCCACTCCCACTCCTCTCACATCAGTACCCTTTCCTAAACTCACACAATACCCTAGCTTTAAGTTCTTATTATCTCTCATGTGGATTATTGTTACATCTTAAATCCAAACATTGGCATTATTAGTGATTGTTTGCCAATTCTCCTCTCTTGGTCCAAGCATATCTGAAATGCATATGGCCAAGAGACTGAACTAGAGATAAGGGAAGATAAGCTACACACTTAGAGAAAGAGGAAAAATCTGAAATGGAAAGGAGGAGAGACTGATGAAGGGTTTGAGGTAGCAACAGCTCCTTCTCCTTTTTCATTGTGTTTAGGCTCAAGAGGAAGTGATCAACTCTGATTTTCAATACTATCTCTAAAAGATAAATTATATAACAGCATATTTAATTTATATTTAGGATGAAGGATACAAACATCCTGACTGGTACTTCTTCCCCTATTCCAAAGCTTGTAGATTGATACCATTCACCTTTTAGGTTCACATAGAAAACTATTACTTAGAGTAGCATATGCAACTTTCTATTTTTTTTATCCAAGGACCGGGACAAACATCTTCAAGAAAAAAGCATAAAAATGTTGTCTTAATTTTCATTCCCGGTGAAAATGAAATAGAGGCACTTCAGCCTTATATTTTAAAATCCCTTCCTGACCCTGGAGGAAGTCATAGTGTTCATGAAAGTGGAATTGGTTTTCAGATCCCTTCCTTAAAGCATATTACATCTTTCAAATTCAGAATGACAGATTAAGGAGGAATACTGTACCAGTTCTTCTGAAAGCTACTTGTAATATTGCCAGAAGAAATGCCTCAAAGCCTGTATCATCACAAGATATATTTTAAAATATGTCCATGTTATCCCAAACTGTTGGCCATATCTATACTTAAACTGTGAACAGCAGAGAGTCTATTATACTCTGGTGATAAATCTATTTGGCAGCTGAACTGCAGCATTATTATTTCTCCAAATCTTTACTCTGTTTCTACTCATCTGTGACACTGGTCTTACATGAAACCCTTTAGTTTTATGGCTCATGTTGCTTTCTTTAAGCCTATAGAAAAATAGCATGCCACTGTGTAAATTATCCAGCAAGGGAGTTTAATTAGCTGAGTTCAGTATCTGAATTGCCCACTAAGTGATATTCTATGTGTGTCACCAGCCCAGGCCTTGAATATATTTCTCTAGTGCATGCAGGAGATAACCCTTCCTCAGAGGTTAGAGCAGTCCTATGGGACATTACAGGGTACTTTCCTTGTAAACCTGATGAACAATTTTAAAATTGCTTTGATTTATCCCTTACTGGCCAAATCTAAATATAATCAAGGGTACAGAACAAACTATTGTTCAAATTATTGAAATATGATAAATGACTTTCTGCACCTCATTCAAGGATCAAATTCTATAGTGAATTTCATTTTCTCAGGGTACTAGTCAAATCAAGAAACATTTATTAGGCAACTATTATTTGCAAGGCCATGTGCTAAGCAAAGGTATACAAAGAAAGAGTAAAAATAGTCAAAATGTAATGGCAGAGATAACATGCAAACAACTATATACAAACTAGATGTATATGGAGTAATTTGGAGATAATCTCAAGGAGAAGACATTAAGGGGAATGAATGAATGAATGTGAAAAAATAAAGATTTTATTGAGCACATCACTGTGATAGGTCCTAGAGATACAAATAGAAAAGGAGTCCCCTGATGGGGATGAGAGGATGAGAAAAGGCTTTCTGCAGAAACTGGGGTTTGAATGAATCCAGGGAAGCCAGGAGCTGGAGATGTACCCAGTAACTCATAAATGCAAAGATTTAGCAGGCTATGATCATAAAGACTACCGAATATATAATTAATTGGAAAAAAGCAGGCCAAACTGCTAAAATATGTTCAACTCTAACCATCTGTTCCCTCCCAGATCTCTAGGAATGGACAGGGAGAAATGTCTGCACATCATCTCAGAACAGTAAGGATTTCTATTTCCCATTACAAACTCAAGGTTTTTAATTTAAAAAAAATTTAATTAAATATTTTATTTATTTTTTTCAACCTCATGAAATGGTAGTTTTCCACAATAATATTTTTTTTTGAAACATTTTGAGTTTTTATCCCTACCTCTCTTCCCCCTGAGAGGAAGTAATCCAGCTTAAGTAAGACATTTATAATGATGACAAACATAGATCCATATTAGTTATGTTGTGAGAGAATAATCAATTGAAAATGAAGAAAAAACAGAGGAAAAACATAAGAAAACTTTTAAAACTTTAAGAAAATAAGTTTTGGTGCATTTAAACTGCACAGATCCTTCTCTTCATATGGATGTTTTCCATCATAAATCTAACATGTGGTCTTAAAAGGAAAAATGGTTTCTCCAAGTCACTAGTCAGAAAGGATTCAAAATAGATGAAATCTTATGCTAATTTTTTGATCCTGTAATACAAGCCTCCTTCTTGTTCCTCTCATGATTCCATCTCTTGATTCCCAGCATTTTCACTGGCTATTCTCCTGTGGAATTCTCTCTTTCCTCATCTCCATCTTCTACTTTAACCGGCTTCTTTCAAATTTCAGATAAAATCCCACCTTAGAGGAAATTTTCCTGACTTCACTTAATTTTAATGCCCTCCTTCTGTTGGTTATTTTCTATTTATCTTGCATCTAGTTAGTTTTTATCTACTTATTTATCTGTTGACTACTTTAGGCTGTTGGCTCCTTGAGAGCAAGGACAATCTTGTACATTTCTTCACACCCCCATATGCACAGTGGTTGGCACAAAGTAGATGCTTAATAAATTGACTGACTCCTATCAAATTCCCCCCAAATTTCACCTCTATTCCAAACTCAAGAGATGTTTTTATGGTACCATGTGACCAACACTGGTTATGGAGTCTGAGACTTTCCATTTTGTCCCTGATCATACTGGACACTTCTCTCTCTCCCTTTCCCAGAAATATGACTTTCAAGGTCAGAGAAGAGAAAATAGGAATTGAAAAGAGGGTAACCTACAATTAGGATCCCTGTATCTTTTATCAGTCTTTTGGCAAAGATCAAGTGTTTCATCCGTCATTTTTGAAGAAGGCCAATGAGATCATGACATTGTTGTGTGAATGGGATTTAAGTGAGGCAGAGTTGCACAGTCATCAGCCAGAATTATTGAAGTCCAATGGCAAGACAAGTCAAGATGACAGGTGATCATCCAGAATGCAGTGAATACAGTGAATTATCTTGGTATCTTTCTTGGCTGGCCAAACTCTAAGTGCTCCATGGCTTCTATTTTAGCCGCCTTTGTGGCTATTAGAAAAATTGTTCACATCAGTCCATTCCACTGAGGGAAGTCTTCACAAGGCTTGGAGTAATCATCCCCTAAATCACAAATGGCTTTGAGGTTTATTGGTTATCCTCAACTTGGTTTAGTCCTTCTACCCAGATGATTTTCCCTTGATATGATCTCTATGCATGCTAATGCTTCTTAGAGCCACAGGTAATACCAAAGTTGATACCAAAGGTGGATAAGCAGCCCTGAAAAGACTTGAAAACCCCTCACAACAGAGGTGCTAGTCCTCCCTAAAAAGTCATATACCTCAAGATCAAGGACAGTAATATATCAGATAGGTTCTTTCCCATGAGTATACTCAGAAAAGACAGGATACACAAGATGCTGTTTGCCCCAATGAAGTGCAATATCATTTCTGTGATCTAGTTTACAGATTCTATACCTTTTTACTCTGTTAAAGATTCTTTGCATTCTAGGATCTGTGCAGAGTTGAAAAGACACCAGATACACATGTGAATAAATTTATTTTGTACATTAGCTTACAAATTTCACCCACATTCCTATCTTGTGGCTCCAAAATATTTAGAATGTCTTTAGCAGGAAAATAAACCATTGATTCTGAACCAACTAAATCTCAAAATTCTCCTTTGTTACCTGAATGTTGCTCATGTCTGATGTGTATTCCCTCTTCGCTTGTACTTCCTAGAATTTCTACATTTCTTTATCATCCAGTTCAAGTATTACCATCTATTAAGACATTCCTGATATCCACTAACTATCCCCCCCACTTGCCTTGTATTGAACAATCTTGTACTTATGTACTAATTATTTAACATATACTTACTCATATTGCCTCCCTTATAGAATGTAAGCTCTTTGAAAACTAGCACAGGTTAATTCTTTTTCATTTGGATCCCCATTTTCTAAGATAGAGCTTGACCCATTGTGTTACTTAATGTCTATTGATCGATCAATTGGATTGTAACATCCATTGTTCAGATAGAGTCCTGAATTTCATGCTGACATCAAACTAATCTGTTACTACAGAATAAAAGAAAATTACTCCATTTGATAAAATTTTCACAAAGTAAATCATACTGAAATTTTCTCTGGGTGTGATATAGAATTGACTTTTACAAAATAACAAATCTCCAAATCCATCAGTTTTAAAAGTAGAGTTTAAGGCTATCAAATGAGTTTTTTGAAAACTACATATGTGACAATTTACTTTTAATCCAAATTAGGAAGGTTTTGATTTTTTTCTTTGGTTTGGTTGGAGTTTTTTTGTTTTATTTTGTTTACAATTGCAAAAGTATTCTGATATATGACCAATATTTCTCATTAAATTATCTCCAAGAAGAAATATTTAAAGCTGTTTTGCATATCATTTATCAAAATATGTTTCCAGCAAATTAATAGTGCAGAGGGGTTTGTCCCATTATACTTAACAATCTTGTGCAATGGAAGCCTACATTGGAAATACTTCGTTTTATGTTAAGAATGTGGTCTTCTCTTTGCTAGTTTAAGCATATAATTTTATCTTAAAAAGTTCTCATCTTATCAATATAACTTTATATGTCAATATAGTCAATATATACATTTAAGATGTCATTTCGATTTATTGAGTTTTAGGTTAACTATGGCTAGAGGAATCATACAAATCAAACAACAGTCTTGCTTCCACTTGTAATTTATCACACTTAAAGATATATGTAATAGATCATAATTTCTTGATGTGGATCTTTTTTTAACATTTTAACATTTTATTTGTTTTCCAATTATATGCAATAGTAATATGTACCCATCATTTTTTGCAAGGCTCTGAATTCTAAAATTTCTCCCCTCCCCCCCTCAGAAGGCTGTCTAACAGTCTCCACATTGTTTCCATGCCGCACATTGATGTAAATTGAATGTGTTATAAAAGTAAACATAAGATTAACAGAACCCCCCAAAAGATGAGAAACCTCAACAATAGAGAGAGAGACAAAAATTGCACTTCACTCTTTGTTCAGATTTCAATGTCTCTGGGCTGAGTTGCTTTCTTTATCATAAGTCCACCAGAGAAGTTGCTTCAATATTTTTCCCACAGTTGCTATTACTAGCTGTACCTCCACTCTATTTCTCCCCATTCTCATTTATTATATTCTCTCTCTCCTTTCATCCTGGTCCTGTCCAAAAGTGTGTTGAATCTGAGTACCTTCTCCCTCTCTTCTATCACCTATTTCCCCCTTTCCTCCCCCATTCCCCCTTTTCCCCATCTCATTTTTTCTAGGGTAAGATAGATTTCTATACTCTATTAAGTTTGTATGTTATTTCCTCTCTGAGCCATTTTTTGGTGTTTTTTTGAGAGGCAAATGGGGTTAAGTGGCTTGCCCAAGGCCACACAGCTAAGTGTCTGAGGTCAGATTTGAACTCAGATACTCCTGACTCCGGGATCAGTGCTCTATCCACTACGCCACTACGCCACCCCACCTGAGCCATTTCTGATGAGAATGAAGGCTCACTTAATCCCCTTTGGCTCCCCCCCTTTCCACTCCATTGAAAAAGCTTTTTCTTTGACTCTTATGTGAAATTTCTTAGCTTCTTCTATATCTTCTTTTTGTTCCTCCAGGTACTTTCCTTTATCACCCATTGACTCCATCTTTTTACTATATTATACCATTATATTCAGCTCCTTCCTATGTCCTGTCTATATATATTCCTTCTAACAGCTCTTATAAATGAAAAGTTCACATGAGTTATCAATATCTTCTTCCCATGCAGGAATACAAACAGTTCAACATCATCAAGTTCCTCAAAGTTAGTCCTTCTCTTCCACTCCTTCTATGGTTGACCAGAGTCCTGTACTTAGAGATAAAACTTTGTGTTCAGCTCTGGTTGTTTCAATAGGAAAGGTTGAAAGTCCCCTGTTTCATTGAAACTATACTGTTTCCCCTGAAAGAGGATGTTCAGTTTTGCTGGGTAGTTGATTCTTGGTTGTAAACCAAGATCTTTTGCCTTTCTGGAATATCATATTTCAATCCCTATAAGCCCTTAATGTAGATGAGGCCAGATCCCATGTAATCATGACTATGGAGCCTCGGTAGTTGAATATTTGTTTCTGGCCTTTTTTAGTATTTTCTCTTTGATTTGGGAGTTTTGGAATTTGGCTATAATATTCCTGGAAGTTTTTCTTTTGGGATCTCTTTCAGGTGACTGGTGAATTTTCTAGATTTCTATTTTACCCTCAGCTTCTAGGATCTCAGGGTAATTTTGCTGTATTTTTTCTTGAAAAATGAAGTCTAGGCTCTTCTCCTGGTTGTGACTTTCAGATAGCCCAATAATTTTTAAATTATTTCTTTTGGATCTGTTTTCAAGGTTGCTTGCTTTTTTCCAATGAGATGTTTCACATTTTCCTCGAATATAATTTTTGGCTTTTTTTGGAAGAATTTTATTTCTTCCTGATTTCTTGCTGTCATCAGCTCCTTTAGTTCCATTCTGCATTTGAAGGAGCTATTTTCTTCAGAGAGCTTTTTTATCTCCTTTTCTAGCTGGCCAATTCTGCTTTTTAAGGCATTCTTCTCCTCATTTGCCTTTTGTTTTGCTTTTTCCATTAGGTCTAAACTGGTTTTTAACATATTATTTTCTTCAGGATTTTTTGGTATATTTTCCACCAAGCGTTTGGTTTGGTTTTCATGATTTTTCTGCATCACTCTCATTTCTCTTCCTAATTTTTCCTCCACATCCCTTAATTGCTTTTCAAAGTCTTTTTTGAGCTCATCCATAGTCTGAGCCCATTTTCAATTTCTCTTGGAGGTTTTGAATATGGAAGATTTGATTTTGTCATCATCTGAGTATGTGTTTTGATCTTCCATGGGACTAAAGTAATTCTCTATGATCAGATTCTACTTTTTCTGTTGTTTATTCACTTCCTCAGGCCAAGACTAATTTGCAGCACTACAAAGGCTTTAGGATTGTTTTTTTTTTTTTTGCAAGGGACACCCCACTGGAACCTTTATTCCTCCAAGGTCTTATCCTTTCTTGCCTGTGTTTTGATATGTAGATGGCCCAGTACTTCCCTCTGCCCTGGAGCTGTAAGGAGGAATCCAGCTTAGTTATTTAGTATGAAAGCCCAAACCTCAATATCTGAGTGTAGGCAAACAGCAGAGTCCTACCCCCAGGGAGAGTAGAGAAATATCTGCAGATTTCCCTAACCTTCTCTGTGGGGTGCAGGCAGCTTTCTTCTGTTCACTGCAGATTCTGCGGCTGGGCTCCTCATTCCACACTCAGAGTGGAGCAGAGTTCTCTTACTGCCCCTTTGAGCTGTTGCCAGTGAGTTCTGAGCTGGGCTGTGCTGTGCTGCCACCATGGCTTTTTTTTTTTTCCAACACCCCGGTCCTGGTGAAACACAAATTTCCCCACTGAACTTCTAAGTTATCTTGGACTGGAAAAATGTATCACTCAGTCTTTCTGTGGCTAGAGCCCTCGTTTGTTTGTTTTGTTGGCATTGACAGGGTAGGAGTTGCCAGGAAATGTTGCCTTCACACTGCCATCTTGGCTGTGACCCTGGATTTGGATCTTTAACTTTTAGTTTTTATATTCCTCATATTTAAACTATAATCTCTATTTGTACTATCTATACCAGTGAATTTCCATTTCAATCTGGTTATGAATTTATCAATTAAGAAATATTATTATTTTACTTAATATATAAAAAATAAAAAATTAAGAAAATTTAAATCCTAAGAATTCCAAATATTATTTATAATTATTCATTAAGCATTTCAATTTTTAAAAAGTTTCAGGTTTTAGAGAGCAGGAACCAGTTTATTATATTGTATTAAACAAAATGAAACTCATTATAAAATATAGTACATATTATGGTATTTTAACTTCTACCAAAAGAAAAAAAACTTCCTCAAACACAAAGAAAGTAAGCAGTGTGGTAGCATAAATCATTTGTGTTATAAGCCCATTGATACTGACAATAACAGTGATATCACCAATAATATTGGTAATTGATAATAATAAACATTTATATAGTATTTACTATATGCCAGGCACTATACTAATCATTTTACATATACTATCTCATTTGGCCTTCACAACAACCCTGCAAAGTAGGTAATATTATTATGCATACTTTACAAAGTAGAAAACTGAGGCATATAGAAATTAAGTAACTTGCAGATGTCACACAAATAGTCTGAGGGTGGATTTGAACTCAGGTCTTCCTTATCTAGCATTCTCTCCAATGTACCACCTAGCTGTCCCAACAAAGATTTACTCAGTTGATTCAAAGTTTAATTCATTTGCATATTATATTAAATATTTGTACCATTTACTATTCACAGAGCAAATTCCTATTTAGTCTCATTTTGATTTGAACTTTATTTTTTTATTGAAAAAAAGTAAGCATTCATATTTAATTGGTATTATACTCAAAATTAAAGGTCAAAAAGGATAAAGGATGAAGAATGAGAAAAGGCCATAATATTTGTCAATTTAAAAATCATTTGTTTAGATTTCATTTATATCTATCAAATTTATAGATAGATGAATAAATCATGAATAAACAAGAGATAGAGAGCAAAATTAAATATAAAATATATAACTTTAATTGCATTAAATTAAAATGATTTTGTACAAATAAAAAATATAGCAAAAATTAGAAAGAAGCAGAAAATTGCAGGGGGGGATTTTATACATAGTTTTTCAACTAAAGTTCTCATAACTAAAATAAATAAAGAACTTTGTCAAAATTACAAGAACATTCCCCGATTTATAAATGGTCAAAGGCAATTTTCCATTGAAGACAGCAAAATGATTTCTAATCACCTAAAAATGTTCTTAATCATTATTGATTAGAGAAATTCATATTAAAACAACCTTGAAATATCATTTTACACCTCTCAGATTTGGCTAAAATGATGAAAGGGCAAAGAGACAAATGTTAGAGAAGGTGTGGAAAAATTAAAACAGTAATTCATTTTTTGGCAGAATTGTGAAATTATCCAGCCATTTTGGAGAGCAATCTGGAACTATGCCAAAAGATTTATTGAACTACCTATACTTTTTGACCCAGAATTATAACCCCTTGGTTTATTTCCAAAGATGAGTAAGGAAAAATGAAAAAGAACCTATGTGTTTTAAAAATGTTTATAGCAGTTCTCTTTAAGTTACCAAAGAACTGAATATTCTGCTATAATTTCTGACTCTTATCTCATTAGTCAGGGTTGTAGTTCATCTGGGCCTAAAAAGCTGAACTCATCAAAGGCAGAGCTGGTGATATTTTATTATCTTTTAGTTATCTTTGGATTTTCACTCCTAATATGCCCTTTCCAGTTCTAAGATCATACTCTTAAGTTGAAAAAAAAAATAGAAGTAAAGTAATAGCTAGAGGTACTGTCTTTTGTCTTATAAGTTATCAACATCCTATCTACTTTGATCAGTGACTCTCTCTTCTTTGGGCCTCCTATTTAGCTTGAATAAATAACCTTAGATCACTTATAAAAACAAAAGATCATAGTCTTAGAACTGAAAGAGAACTCAGAGGTCATCTTGCCTAATCAGCTAATTTTTAAAATATTTTCCCCAAATAATGCAAAAATATTTTTAACATTTTAAAAATATTTTCATTATCAAATTCTATTCCTCTCTTTTTCCCCCTCTCTGAGACAGTAAACAATCTAATATAGTTTAAACATGTGCAATCATGTAAAACATTTCAATATTAGTCATTTTGTACAAGTAGACTCTAAAGAAAGGAAGGAAGGAAAGAAGGAAGAAAGAAGAGAGGGAAGGAAGGAAAAAATAAAGAATGGAAGAAACAGAAAGGAAAAGAAAAATAACATGCTTCAGTCTTTATTCAGACAGTATCATTTTTTTTTCCTCTGGAGGTAGATAGCAGGCTTAGTATGAGTCCTTTGGGATTATCTTGGATCATTGTATTACTGAGAATACAATACTTCATCATACAATGTTGCTGTTACTGTGTCCAATGTACTTGTGGTTCTGCTCATTTTGCATCAGTTCATATAACTCTAAATGTTTTTTTTGAAATCATTCTGCTTATCATTTCTTATAATATAATAATATTCCACCACAATCATATGCCACAAACTTGTTTATCCATTCCCTAGTTGATGGGTGTTTTCTCAATTTTTACTTCTTAGTCATGACAAGCGTTGCTATAATATTTTTGTACAAATGGGTCCTTTTCTTTTTTGACTTTGTTATAAAGTACTAAGAGTTATAGTCCTGCATCAAAGGGATCACACAGTTTTATAGCTCTTCAGTCATAGCTCCAAATTTCTCTTCAGAATGGTTGGATCAATTCACAACTCCACCAATAATTTATAAGTGTATCATTTTTCCCAAATTCCCTCCAACAATGATCATTTCCCCTTTATGGCATAGTAGTCAATCTGATAGATGTGAAGGAGTGCCTCAGAGTTTATTTTAATTTTCATTAATCAATAGTGATTCAGCATTTTTTTATGACAGCATTTGTTTGATTTCATTGTCTGAAAATTTCCTGTTCATATTGTTTGATCATTTATCAGTTTTAACTAGCTCATTTTGAGTGGAGTCTCAGATAAGAAAACGAAGGCAAATTGACTTCCTCAAAGTGACAAAGGAGCAAAACATGAAAGTAGAATTTTAATTTATGCCTTTTGACATCTAATCCATCTATCATTCAATTGTATTGTATTTTTCTAACTCATAGCTCAGTCTACTCACTCTTGAGCTTGATCTCCTAGTTACTTCCCATACAGCTCACTTGGGTAGGCCAACACAGACACATAAATAAACCATCCCAATGAATGTAATGCTTAGGGAAAATACAACATTCATTAGGTGATTCAGAATTAAGCAGGGAATTCACAACACAGGGATGAGATACACAGCTAATCAACCTTAAGCAAATGATCAGCTAGAAAAGGAAATTATTGGTAGAACTCTTGTAAGAAATAAGCTTCTTTAGTATATATATATATATATATATATATATATATATATATATATATATAAAATGTATTAAATGTGTATAATTCTAACCTTACAGCTAAAAACCTGAAGTGTTTGACACAGTCAAAAGAAAAACAAAATATATGGATTAAATTGAACAGTGAGAAAATGCCATTAAATTTGACAGTTAAGAGAATACTACCAACTTTTGACAGATCAATATCAGTTGGATGAGGTTGGAAATCAAGTGGCAAAAAATGAAGAAAGTGAGAAGAAAGGAAATGGAGACACCTATTGTAGATGGCATTTTCAAGGAGTTTAGCCTTGGAAAGGAGAAGCAATATAGGAGAATAGTTAGTGAGGGTAGATAGATAAGATTTTTTGAAAATAAGGTAGACATAGATAAGTTTGTAGAGAATGAAGAAGCAACCAGTTGAAAAAAAAAGTGATTTGAGGATAAGTAAGAGAGGAGGGATGATAGAGGAAGAAATATGCTGGAAAAGTCAAGATGGAATGAGGTCACTAATTTATGTAGAAGAGTTTTGCATTTACAAGAAAAAAAGGCCCACCATATTATGTGACACAGAGGTGAAAGAAAATATAGTGGTAAAAGTGATGTGAGATAAAGAAGAGAGAAGAGAGAGAGAGCTCTCTGTAAAAGTGGGTTGGCAAGATACAACTGTCACTCAAAAAACAAACTCTACATTATGACCAACAGCTATTTCTTATGGGATTTATGAACTGTAAATATATCCTATGAGCCCTTTCAAAAGTAGGGAGCTAGTATTGGATCAAGGAAAGAACACTGGACTGAGAGGTGAATGGGAATCAGAATGCTTGAGTTGTAATTCATCAATGCCTATCAATATCCTAGGACATTGCTCTAGGGTTCTATAGCTCCTCTCCAAGTAGAAATTAGCCCTCCTGATCTGACCCCACACCCAGTACTCCAATTTCATAGTTACTTTAGATCCTAAAGAAAATTTCTATTTTTGACACTAGTCAAAAGATTCCTTTTAACTGGAGAATATCAAGAATATAAAGAATTTTCAGATATAGATCAGGCAATTTTAATCCTAATAAGGAAGGAAACAAATACTAAACAATAAAGAATCATAGAATGATGTAGAGGTCCAATATGTAAGTTTCCTTAAGACCTTTGCAGTGGGGCTTCTCAAGAGCTATTTTACATTGGCCTTCCAGTGAGTACAGCCTGATGAATGCAATGTCAATGCTTTCTGGTGGTTTCTTTCTCTGTGGGTAACTGTTATCCTCTTGGTTGTTAAACTGATGCCACTACTTCAGTTACTCCCACTGCCATTTTTCTCATCAATTGTTCAAGTAGCCAGGACAGTATTGCTCAGATACCTGTAAAATGGGAATATGCCAGTTAAAATTTCATGATCTCATAAGTATTAAAGGAAGGAAGAAAAATCAGGAGACAATTGCCCCATTCCAGATACAGTTGATCTGGAGTTTGTGAGTCAGGTGTACCAAAGGTATTCCTCTATTGTCCATCTAGAGCTAGGAGAGCCAGTTTTACACTTCCAGGGTAGTGGAAAAGAGAAATATGAGGAGAAATGGGGGGATGTTGACCCTTTCATATATCCATATATCCATATTTCCAGCTTTATAAGCAACTAAAATGTTCTCATAGCAGAGGAAGCAATAAGAGGATATTAACTTTTGCTCTGAATTGGAAACAAAGGGTCTTTCTTTCACAAATCCCCAGTGGAGCACAACATAGTCCTGTCTCTGCTATCAACACATTTTATCACATGAGGAAAAGTCACTTTTCACATAATAATATTTAATAATAATAATACTAACTAGTATTTATATAGCACCTACTATGTTCCAGATACTTAACAAATATTAACTCATTTGATCTTCACAACAATGCTAGGAGTTAGGTATTATTATTTATTATTATTATTATTATTATTATTATTATTATTATTATTATTATTATTATCCCCATTTTATAGAGGAGGAAACTGAGGTAAACAGAGTAAGTGATTTGCCCTGGGTCACAGAGGTGACATTTTTCTAATACAGGCATTAGAAAATATCATTTTTACAAGTAAAATATAATTGACTCTTACAATCTATGCTTCCTAGCAAGTGAATATCTCTTTTTAATGTGTTGGGTTCATCTTTTTTTTCCTCTCCTTTTTCTTCTACTAAATTCCCCAAAATACCAACACTTCATGATCTAACAACAAGAATGTGTCTTACAACAGTAAGTGCTACTATTACAACTGGCTAATTTTCCAAACAGTCTGCTCTGGGTACACATGAATACACAGCATAACAGGAATTCAAAGTCTAGGAAACATAAGAGTAAATGCTAGCTGCCCCTGATTCCAGCATTATTCTTAATACAGAGTGTGATTTTTCTATCTATATTAGAGAAAATGAACACCTTTTATCTTGTTAAACTGAAATGAGAATTTTCAGAGGCATCTCCATTGCAGATAAGGATTATACTGACAATGAGCCTACTTTCACAAGGGAAAACATGACATTTCTAGAGATGGCATTGCCTAACAATTAGTCATTAAAATATTTCAGAGTCTTTAGGGTAGAAATGGGGGGGGGCAACTAGAAGGCACTGGATAGAGTGACAAGGCCTGAAGATATCCCCCTAAGTACAAATCTGGTATCAAATGCTAGCTATATGACTTGAGCAAGTCACTTAACCTTGTTTGCCTCAGTTTCCTTATCTATAAAATGAACTAAAGAAGAAAATGGCAAACCATGCTAGTATCTTTTCCAAGAAAATCTTGAAAGGGATCACAAAATGTTAGATACATATGAAATGACTGAACAACCACAAAAGGGCTAGAAAGAACCTTTGAGGTCATCTAGAAAAGTCCATTCATTTGTATGATGAAGAAATTGAGACCAAGAGAAACAAAGTGACCTAAGTCAAGTTCACAGAAACGATAAGTAGAACTGAAATTCCAACCCTGTTTCTTGACCTCCATATCCTGCAGAACTACCATGTCATTCTCATAATACAATCGTGGGCTAGGTACCGTCAACATCATAAGGTTAGTGTGCAGAATGTAATATATAAAATAGATAGTTCTATATAATTATGGATTAATAACATTGCTATTTGCTGTTATTGTTTTAAAATCATTGAGTTTAAGGAAGAGGTAGAGGTAGAGTGATCTAGAATTGACTGTTGCATTGTCCAAATGGTTGATATCTAATGAGTTCTGTGATGGCTTGGAAGCAGTGGATAGAGAACTTAACTTGGAATCAGTAAGAACTGAATTTCAATTATGCCTCCTAAACTGACTTAGCTGTCAGACTCTGGACATATCACTTAAATTCTCTCAACTTCAGTTTTCTCCTTTGGGAAATGGAAAAAAATAATAGTGCCCATCTCACAAAGATCTTATGATCAATTGGAAAATACTTTGCAAACTTTAAAGTGTCATATATACTCTAATATTTTTTGTGACACTTAAAGGCAGTGAAGAAAGAGGAGAAGTATAAGCCTGGAAAAACTGCAAAGCAGCTGCCCACTTCCTTTGGAATGGATAAAAGCAGCAAGTCAGTGGTTAGTGATCTGCTTCAACTCACTTTCCCTTACCTGGTGAGAAATGAATGAGGTGACAAGCCATGCCTCAGGCAGTGATATAGAATGGAATAGAACAAAATAGAATTTTAAATCTTGATGATACTATAGGAAAATCTGGTCTAACTTCCTTACTTTGCAGATGAAAAAAATAAAACTCAGAGAAATTATTATCAAACTTGCAATGACATAGTCTTGGAACATGATTTAGAAGATGCAGGCATTGATTTTCTAAAAAGGGTTATAATTATTTGGAATTTCCCTTTTTTTTCCAATGTAGTCCCAATATAACTTCCTAGGAATTAAGTTTATCTAGTCCCTACAATGCACTTTGAAGTCCAACTATGCTGGATTCTGAGCTGTTCCCAAACCAGTCTGTCTAAAGGTATATAAATGTCATGGGTCTTCATAGGAGAATAGCATAAACTCATCCTCTAAACTTTACCCTGTTCTACCCCTTTCAATCACTTCATTATTCAGAACACATCATATGCCACATGTATCAGCAATATACTTGTCCCAATGAAATACTTGGAATAAGCCACAATTTTTGAAAAGAATTTCAGTATATAATTTCACAATGTTCCTTAGCTTATATCCTACTTTCAGCAAGTTTGGCATTCTCCTGTGTGTGACCCCCTCTTTATGAAAAATGAGAAACTTGGGGGTGGGGCCAAGATGGAAGAGGAAAAGCAGGGATTCACCTAAGCTCTCCTCCAAACCACTGTAAATATCTTAAAATATTAACTCTAACCAAATTCTAGAGTGCCAGGACTCAAAAGGTTTGAGTGAAAATTTCCCTGCCCAAGATAATTTGGAAGATCCATAGGAAGGGTCTGTTACACCAGGTTTAGAAGAACCTGTAGTGTAGCCCATGCTGTGCCAGTGGGAACTGGGATAGAAACTTGAGGCACCTAGGTCCCTGGCAGTAAGGGTGCTTTCCAGATTTCTCAGTCCAGTAATTACCAAGGAAAACTTGAAAGGTCAATAGGAAAAATCTGTTGCATCAGGGTGAGAGTGAAATACAATCCAGTGTGGGCCTAAGTAGCACAAATCCAACTCCAGGCCTCAGAAGCCACTTCCCAAGTGCTCAGCCCTCAGACAGGAAGGGAATTTGTGGAGAATGTAGAGGTCTCCTTGCTATTCCTGAGGCAGTACTCTGTTGTTCCTGGTTGTAATCTGAGGCCCCCAGTTCTCAGGAAAAAAAGAATAGTAGATCAATAGAGCCTACTGTCATAGCAGAGCAGGGATGCTCCTCACAATTCCAGGGCAGAAAGAACTAATTGTGTTCACCCACAGATCAGAACACAGACCAAGAGAGTAGTCATATCTTCTCATAAGACCTTGCAGGAATTGAAAACTTGTGGATCCCTGGAAGTATCTCTGAAAATAGCTGCAAAAAAACTCAAAGGTTTAGGATAGTGTATATACTTCACCCTAGAAGTAGAGCCCTAGCTTAACAAAGAGTTAAAATCAAGCCATAGGATGGGGAAACGAGCAAACCACAGAAGGAAAAAAAATCCAACCTTAGACAATTATTTTGGTCATATGGAAGAACAAAATATACTATAGTCAGAAGAAGATAATGAAGTCAAAGTTTCTGCATTCAAAGCCTCCAAGAAAAATATGAATTGATCTCAGACAATGGAAGAGGTCAAAAAAGATTTTGAAAATCAAGTAAAGGAAAAAATTGGGAAGAGAAATAAGAATTTGTGAAGGAATTACAAAAAATACTTGAGAAAATAACATCTTAAAAACTAGTTTTACTCAAATGAAAAAAGTGGTCTAAAAGACCAAGGAGAAGAAGAATGCCTTAAAAAGCAGAACTGACCAAATGGAAAGGGAAATACAAAAGCTCTCTGAAAAAAAAAATTACTTAAAATAAAAAATGGAGTTAAGGGAAGCTGATGACTTTGTAAGAAATTAAGAAACAATAAAGTAAAACCAAAAAAAAAAATGAAAAAAAGCCATAAGAAAATGTTGGGGGGAAAACAATTGACCTGGAAAACAGATCCAGGAGACTCAAAAATTTTTGGTCTACTTGAAAGCCATGACCCAAAAAAAAGAGCCTAGATGTCATTTTTCAAGAAATTATTAAAGAAAACTGAACTGATATTCTAGAAGCAGAGAGTAAAATAGAAATTGAGTGCAAACATCAATCACCTCCTGAAAGAGATCAGAGATACTGAAAATGAAAACAGTCAGGAACATTATAGGCAAATTTCAGAACTCCCAAGTCAAGGAGAAAATATCACAAGCAGCCAGAAAGAAGTACTTTAAATACTAGTGGAACAACAATCAGAACAACAAAAGAATTATCATTAAGGGATCAGAGGACTTGGAATAAGATATTCCAGAAGCAAAAAAGAGCTTGGATTACAACCAAGAATCATCCATCCAACAAATTTGAACATATTCTTTCAGGGAGAAAAGATTGACATTCAATGAAATAGGGGACTTTCAAACTTTCCTGATAAAGACCAGGATTGAATAGAAAATTAGATCTTCAAGTACAGGACTCAGGTGAAGCCCACAGAAGGTGAATGGGAAGGGCAAATTAAGAGGAATTTAATGATGTTCAACTTCTTGCATTCTTGCATAAGAAGATGATACTGAAAACTGATATGAGCCTTCTCATTTATTAGGGCAGTTAGAAGGAGCATATATAGACAAAGCACATATGGGAGTTTAATTTGGAGGTATAATATATACAAATATGGACTTAATGGACAAGGGAGGAATGTAGTAAGAGAAAGAGAAAGAAGAGGTAGAATGAGGTAAGTTATTTTATGTAAAAGAAGCAATAAAAAGCTTTAGCAGTGGAATGAGAAAAGAGAGGTAAGGGGGAGTGAGTAAGCCTTACTCTCATCATAATTGGCTCAAAGAGGAAATAACATACACACTCAGTTGGTTACTGAAATCTATCTAACCCAAGAGGAAAGTAGGAGAGGAAAGGAATGGGAGCAAGGGGATAGGGGATGATATGATATAAGTAAGGGAAGATTGAAGGAGAAACTAATCAGATGCAAAAAACTTTTGAGGAGGGCCAGGGTGGAGAGAGAGAATAGAATAAATAGATGTGGGAGGATAGGAAGGGGAGAAATACAGTTAGAAATATTAACTGTAGGAAAAATACTGAAACGTTTCTCTGTTAAAGAACTCATTTGTCAAACAAAGAAAACTGAGTCAAATTTATAAGAGCCATTCCCCAATTGATAAATTATTAGGAGATATGCCAGTTTTCACAAGGTTATCAATGTAATCTTTTTAAATCATATAACTAATTCATTTAATTAACTAACAATTGATAGGAGAAATGCAGGTTGGAATAATTCTGAGCTACTACCTTATATCTACAGGATTGGCTAATAGGCCAGAATGAGGAAAATGACAAAAGTTGGAAAGGATGTAGGGAAATTGAGACATTGATGCACGATTGGAGGAGTTGTGACATGAATTAACAATTCTGTAGAGCAATTTGGAGCTATGGCCAAAAGGCTATAAAACCATATCTACCATTTGGCCTGGTGGTGCCACTGCTAGGTCTATATTCCAGAAGAGATGAAATATAGGAAAAAAAGAAGCTATATAGATATTTATAGCAGTTCCTTTCTAGCAGAGAGGAGCTGGAGATTGAGGGAATGCCCATCAGTTGGAGAATGGCTGAACAAATTATGGTACATGATTGAGATGAAATACTGTTCTCTCTCAGGATGAACAGGATACTCTCAGTAAAAGACTTGTATGAGCAGATAAAGTGAGAAATGTACTATATTCAAAATAACAACAATGTTGCAGGATGATCAGATGTGAATGACTTATTTTTCTTTTTTAGCAGTGCTGTGACCCAAGAGAACTCTGAAGGATTTATGATAAAGAATACTATCCATTCCAAAGATAGAACTGATGATGTCTGAATACAGATTGAAGCATGCTTTTTTCACTTTTTTTTTTGAGGTTACTCTTTTTATGGGGATATAATGTTTACTTTTATAACATGACTATTATCTTTCATGACTACACATTTTTAACCTATATGAAGTAACTTGCTTTCTCAATGAGAGGGAGTTGGAAGGAAGGGAGAGAAATTGGTACTCAAGGCTTTGGAAGTGAATGGGGAAACTTGTTTTTGTATGTAACTGGGGGAAAATAAAATAATTGAAAAAAAGAAAACTGAGAAACTTAAAAAGAGTATTATATTAACCCTTCCTAAGTCATACTGATGATCAGCCAAAGACTGAAAGTTTTCTCTGCTATCCTGACATAAGTCCTCAATGCCTGTTCTTTTGAAGCAAAAGGGAGAAATTATTCTTTTAATGATTCTATATTTTCCAGTTATCTAATAAGTGATTACAGCTGGAACAAACACTACTGAATTTAGAGCTTTGCGGTTGGAAGAGAATGGAGAATGTAGTTATCCTTTAATAAAAGGTAGCACCAAAGTTTTCTTTGTTGAATTTAAAAAAAAAACAAAATTAATAGAAACAAGTATTGTATACCCACTCCCCACCTGCTCCTGAAATGTTCACTTCCATTCAAATCCAAATACAGCTTAATTTCAGTTAGCTTTATTGACCTCTATCAATTCTAACTTTCATAATTTTCTTCTGTTCTAAGGTATGTTGAAAATTCCTGTCATAGTAAATAGTTATTTTTAAAGTCTCTCCCATTTATATGCAGAGTTCCTGAGTGAATAATCTTTCAAGAACAGTCCCTCTCAAAAATATCTGAAAATTAAAGATATTATGTGAAAACTAGTTTGTTATTATGCACTGCAGCTTTTTCAGAGTCAGAGCATTTCAGTCTCCAGTCATCTTGAAAATAAAGATATTTTTAAAAGCTAGCATGCTTGCTACGTTCTTCCATCATTTCAGAGTCAGATCCTTTTGATGGTGTTTTTTGGAGAAGCTTTTATGGGAAAAGAATGTCCCCAAACCTCATGTTGTCCTGTTAATTAATCACTATCTATTTTGTAATACATTCAGCTCCAATGTAACCAACCAAGATCTCTCAAACAGAGAATTCCCACAGGGTACCAAGAATATTACTAACAAAATAGAATTCTTCTATTTTGATTTCTTTTCCATTCTTAGGAAAAATATCCTATAATTTTTGCAAGCTAGGTAAAACAATTTCTCTTTACTACCAAGACTCCCTCAGAATCTGCTGCTTCCCATAGTTTTGCCTTTGCAATTAAATCTCTGCCTAGTGTGTAGTTTTATATCACTTCCACATTCACCGTCTTCTGATTACTGGACTACATTTTCTCAAATTCCCATAACCCTTTCAAAAAATAGTCTTCATGCTCTCCAAAAGGATCTTAAATTCATCTACCTGAAGAAAGATCCCAATTCTATTGCCCTTTAAATTTTTTTTTTTATTTTTGCAAAGCAATGGGGTTAAGTGACTTGCCCAATGTCACACAGATAGGCAATTATTAAGTGTCTGGGAACAGATTTGAATTCAGGTCCTCCTGACTCTAGGGCCAGTGTTCTATTCACTGTACCACCTAGCTGCCTCCTCAATTGTCTTTTTTTAAATAAATTGACCTCAATACTGAATGTAAACACAAACACGAGTAAATAATAATGTCTTCTTACCACAGATGACTTTTAAACAGTGCAAGAGTCAAGTTTCTTCAGAGAATCTTTGTGATAAACCTTCTATGACCCTGTGGAAGCTCTGTCTATAGATCTCCTTTAGAGATGAGGCAAAGAAAAACTAAAACATAAAACTAAGGAGATATTACAGACAATCAACCATAGAACTATATATGGAAATACTATAGGACTATAGATGGAAATACTAATTTTATTAATGTAAGTGCTACAATATATTCCCTGCCTAATGAATCACACCATTCTTTCAAGCATGGATTTTGTTCTTTCTCAGGAACAATACTCAAACTGACATAAACTCATGATCCTAAATAAAAAGCTTCAGTCAAAAAACCCTCACTCTTTGCAGATGACGTGATGGCATACCTAGAGAATCCAAAAATATCATCTAAAAATTACTAGAAATAATCGGCAATTTTAGTAAAGTTGCAGGATATAAAATAAACCTTCATAAATCCTCAACATTTTATATATGTTTATCAAGATACAGCAGAAAGAGCTAGAAAGAGAAATTCCATTCAAAGTAACTTCAGACAATATAAAATACCTGGGAGTCTATCTGCCAAGGTAAACTGAAAACCTTTCTGAAAACAATTACAAAACACTTCTCATGCAAATAAAATCAGATTTAAATAACTGGGCAAACATCAATTGCTCATAGACAGGTTGAATTAATATAATAAAAAATGACAATTCTACCAAAACTAAACTATCAGTTTAGTGTCCTACCAATCAAAATTCCAAAATGTTACTTTAATTAATTAGAAAAAGTAGCAAGTAAATTCATATAGAGAAATAAAAAGTCAAGAATTTCCAGGGATTCATTTGGGGAAAAAGTGCAAAAGAAGGTGGTTTAGCCTTAAAAGATCTAAAATTATATTATAAAACATCAGTCATCAAAACTCTCTGGTACTGGATAAGAAGTAGAGTGGTGGATCAGTGGGAATAGACTAGGTGCAATAGCAGGTAACAATTATAGTAATCTGCTGTTTGATTAAACCCAAACAGTTCAGCTATTGGGATAAAAACTCTCTCTTCAAGAAAAACTGTTGGGAAAATTGGAAGTTAATATGGAAGAAACTTAGATTAGACCAACAACTCACACCCTATACCAAGATAAAATCAAAATGGATGCAGGATCTAGACATAAAAACAATATTCTAAGCAAACTAGAAGATCAAGGAGCAGTTTACCTGTCAGATCTATGGAAAGGGAAGCAGTTTATGACCAAAGAAAATGTGGAGAATTTCATTAAAAACAAACTAGATAATTTTGATTACATTAAATTAAAAAGCTTTTGCACAGACAAAACCACTGTAACCAAGATCAAAAGAAATGTAGTAAATTGAGAAACAATTTTGACAACTAGTATTTCTCACAAAGGACTCATTTCTAAAATATAAAGAGAACTGAGTCAAATTAAAAAAAAAATCTCCAATTGACAAATGGTCAAAGGATATGCAAAGGCAATTTGCAGCTGAGGAAATCAAAGCAATCCATAGTCATAGGAAAACTTGCTGTAAATTATTACTTATTAGAGAAATGCAAATTAAAGCATCTCTGAGGTACCACCTCACACCTCTCAGAATGGCTAGTATGACCAGAAAAGACCATGATCAATGTCCAAAGGGATATGGGAAATCTGGGACACTAATACATTGTTGGTGGAGCTGTGAATTCATCCAACCTTTCTGGAGAACAGTTTGGAATTGTGCCCAAAGGGCAACAAAAGTGGGCATACCTTTTGATCCAGCAATACCATTATTGGGTCTATACCCTGAAGAGATTATGAAAACAGTAAAAAAATCACTTTTACAAAAATATTCATAGCAGCCCTGTTTGTGGAGGCAAAGAATTGTAAATTTAGTAAATGTCCTTCAATTGGGGAATGGCTAAACAAACTGTGGTATATGTATGTCATGGAACACTATTGTTCTACTAGAAACCAGGAGGGATGGGAATTCAGAGAAGCTTGGAAGCATTTGCATGAACTGATGCTAAGTGAGATGAACAGAACCAGAAAAACACTGTACACCCTAACAGCAACATAGGGGTGATGATCAACCTTTATGGACTTGCTCATTCCATCAGTGTAACATTCAGAAAATTTTGGTGTATCTGCAAAGGAGAATACCATCTGTATCCAAAGAAAGAATTGTGGAGTTTAAACAAAGACCAAAGACTACTACCTTTAACTTAGGGGGGGAAAACTGTTATCTTAGTATGTAATTTTGCTATCTCATACTTTTTTCTTCCCTAAGGATATGATTTCTCTCTTATCACATTCAACTTAGATCAATGTACACCATGGAAACAATGTAAAGACTAACAGACTACCTTCTGTGGGGGTGGGGGAGGGAAGTAAGATTAGGGGGAAAATTATAAAACTCAAAATAAATAAAATCTTTCTTAAAAACAAACAAAAAAGAAGCTTCAGTCAAATTATTATGATGATTTTTAAGTCCAATAAAAACATTTTTTCAGGAAATGGAGAAAATTATTACCTTCTATGTCCTACATATAGAAAGAAAAAAAAGAAAAAAATATGTATGGAAATTAAATATAGCTTTTATTTGCATATCTTGGGACTTGTCCTCTCATTTCATATTTTGGAAGTTCTACTGAACTCTGAAATGCATGGATAATAACAAATTGGTTTCCTTAGCAATAGTGACTAAGTAGAAATATTAGGGGTTCTTTCTATCTAATTGTTGGATGGGCAGCATTTTTTAAGAAGCCTGATTATATGTGAATATAACGTGATAAAATTATCCAATTCAAATTGGCTTCAGAGAGGATGTGAAACTTGGTGTCTATTATATTTGTGAATTTGCTGCTCTAGCAACCTGAACAAATGATTTCTCAAATAGATTGAAATGTGGTTAGATTAAAAAAAAGTCAGAATTCATCCTTTGCTTATGGATATAGATAGATATTACATATTTTGATTTTTTGTTTACTTCCTAAATAAAACAATCTTTTTTCATTTGACAGTAAAGACAAATTGAAATTTCAGCTCAAATTTAGCACTGAATGCCCAAAGGAGTCAAGGTTTATGGTATGGAATGTCTGACATGTTCTTGGTATATTTTTTATTTAAGATTTAATTATTGTTATATGGGCTCATGAGGGGCAAAATGGGAAAAGGTCTATAGAACTGGTCTCAGAACCAAGAAGATATGGATTCAAGTTCTGCCTTTCTCACATACTTGTGTCCTTTAATCTCTTATGTGCCTAAGAGTAAATAGTAACATTGCAGGGAAGAATCTGATTTGTTTAGTAGAGGGGGTTTTCTCATCTGGGAATTCCATATTCCAATGAAATCACAGGACTAGTTTTTATTCCTATAAAAGATGAAAGAATTAGTCCTAGAGGATTCCTCAAAGGTCACCCAGTTCAACTTCCTCATTTTATAAAAGAAGAAACTAATTCCTAGGGAATTGATATGATTTATTCAAGTCCTATTCAGAGGTAGGATTTGAACTCTGCTTCAAATAATACCAATGTAAATAAAAAATATTTCCATTCTCTAAATAGTTCTAATTTTCCATATTTAAAAATTATATTATATTCAAGCCAATTATATTTAGATTAATTTGTATATTTAATGCAATGTTTCCAAATGATGCATTAATTCAGGCCAATAAATATTTCATGCTATTGAGCTTAAGAAAGTTCCTTAATTTTGAAGGTAGTATAGGAAGAATAATAATAGAGAAGATAGTGGATTAGGAAGAAGAGATCAACAGAAGTACACAGTTGTTCCTGAAAAATCTCCCTATTAGCTCAGTATCTCGGCTGCCTATCCCCTGGTCTATTTTAGAGAGATCATTCTATCCTGGTGGTTTGTAATGGTTAAGTATACTGACAGTGATTGAATTCAGTTTATATGAAGTTAATTAGGGAGTTCAGTTTGAGGAGAAAATCTTTCCTTAATTCTAAAAACCCATAGAGGCGAAAAATATAATTGGAAAACACATTCTGGAGTGTGGGTCTGTTTAGTTTGTCCTATGAGACCAAGATAATCTTTTATTTCAAGATTAGGCAGTGGAAATTCAATGTCCCTGGAAAATTTTTGATTGGTTTTAGGTTAGCTTTAGGTTAGGGAGGCTATTGACAAGGTTGATGTTTTTAGTGAAATAGGGCTGTTTCATTACTTTAAAATTCTTTTCTCATGTAGCTCACAGCTCTACATAACTCCTGAGAGTCCCTATAGTTCTAGAGTTATACTCTTTTCATTCCTAGGACTCCTAGTATCATCATGAAGTTTCTGAAAAAAAAAAATAATAATCCCTAAGAGGCAAACTTTTGGTTTTGAGCTACCCCAAACTCAGATTGGTGCTTTGAAAAAAGCCATATAGTCCCAGCATATGTACATGCTTCTAGTCTTTCTACTTTGCTATGACTTGTCAAGAGTTTATCGTTCCCTGCTATAGCCTTTGGGAGCATAGGATCACCTCTTGTCATCAATAGACATCAAATATGTCTAACTAAAAACACAAAAATATGCTATATTCTATGTCAATGTCCACTGGAATAACTTTGATTATACATGTTCCCCAAATAATATTTCTCAGGTTCAATATACTTTGAGTCAGTACCTATTCAAATCAATGATACATTAAAGCAAATAAAAGTATTTAATAAAACAAAAGACATTTAATACATTGCAAATTGAAAGTATGAGATTGCCCTGATGTACATAATAGATGTATGCCTATAAGTTACAAGGCCAACAGTGAGAGGGTTGAGTGGTTGATTGCTTCTTGGTCCTTCATTGTTAAGGAAATCAAAATGACATCACTGTTTGAGACAAATTACAGTGTGTCTGACAGTGGCTGATCAGAAAAAAATATGAGGTTGGAATGCCCTGTTACAGGTCAGGCATAAATAGTCCATGTGAACACCAAGGATGCTTATTCTAAATTTAAGTATGCCATGTTTACTCTGAGCTGTTTGAATTCTGCCTTCCTTATAGAACATAGCATCTCAATGATGAGGACATGGCATTCTAGCAGTCATGTGTCAATGTCTCCCATGCTGTACAAACAGTTCTAAAGTTCTTAAGAAAGACCTTCACGTTGTCCTGGTATCACTTCTTCTGATCCCCTTGTGAATACTTGCCCTGTCTGAGTTCTCCATAAAGTAGCCTTTTTGGCAAGCATACTTCTGGCATTGTAATAACGTGCCCAACCCATCATAGTTGTAATCCCTGTAGTAATGTTAGAATGCTAGGAAGTTTAGCTTGAGAAAGGACTTCAGTGTCTGGTATCTTCTCCTGCCAGGTGGTCTTCAAAATCTTCCTAAGACAATTTAAATGGAAGCAATATGGTACTGGTAGATTATCCAGTTTCACAGGCCGACAGCAACAAGGTCAGCACGATGGTTCTGTGGACCTTCAGTTTGGTAATCAGTCTAATACCTCTTCTCTCTCACACTTTTGGAACCTATCAAATACTGAACTATCTCTGTCAATGTGAGTATCAATCTCATTGTCAATGTGTGCCTCCTTGGAAACAACACTGCCAAGGTAAGTGAACTTGTCCACAATATGCAAAACTTCTTCATTTGTTGTAATTGATATTTTTATATACAGATGGTGTGGTGCTGGCTGATGGAGTACCTGTGTTTTCTTGATGCTAATTGTTAGATCAAAATTAGAACAAGCAGCAGAGAATCCATCCACACTTTGTTGTACATCATATTCAGAGGCTGCATTGAATGCATAATCATCTGCAAATAGAAGATCGTGCACCAACACTTCCACCACTTTGGTCTTGGCTTGTAGTCTTTTCAAGTTGAAGAATTTACTATCTTTATTATAGCTGACCTTTTTGCTGAGTTCATCCTCAGTGAAGGCATTTGATAATATAATTGAAAACATCATGCTAAAAAGCATGGGAGCAAGGAAACATCCTTGTTCTACTCAATTGATGACCAGAAAATCTCGAGAGTATCATCCCCTAGCCAAGCATGGCATCATGAAATTGACATACAATACTGATAAACTTCTCCAGGCAGCTAAATTCTGACATAATTTTCCATAATCCTCATGACCGATGGTATTAAAAGCCTTAATCAGATCCACAAATCTTGCATACAGACCTTTATTTTGCTCCTGGCATTTTTCCTGGAGTTATCGGTCAGCAAACACCACATCTATTCCTAGACCCTTTCTAAAGCCACACTGGTTCTCAGGGGGTGACCATCTTCTAGGTGAAAGATTAGCCTATTAAGAAGGATTTTGGCAAGAATCTTGCCAGCAATGACTAAAAGAGAAATATCCCTGTGATTGTCACAGGATGATTGATTTCCTTTACCTATATAGAGATGGGAGATGGAGGCATTCTTGAGTTCTTGGGGGGATAACTTCTCCAGAATGCCAAACAACCTGGAAAATTTCAGTCAACTTTTGGATGAGCAATGGACCACCCACCTGGAAGATCTCAACTGGACAATAATCAGCACCAGGTGCTTTGGCACTTGAATAGAGCCTAATGGCATTCAAAAACCTCTTCTTCAGGTGGAACTTCAGGTAGGGATGGATTGATTTTAACTTGAAGTAAATGGTCAGTGGCTTTTGCATTGATTGATGACAATTTGTTAAGAACACTACAGGAGTATTCAGTCCATCTCTCTAGGATCATGTCCCTATTGATAATCTATGTGGATCCTTCAGCACTGAACAGTTCATATTCACCATAGGTCTTTGGCCCATAAATAGCCTTCAGGGTATCATAAAAGAACTATGGTTCATTACAATCTCCATAAAAGTAAATTTCATCTTCTGTCTTACTGAATCAAGAGATCTGCAACTCTCTAAATTTCATTTGAAGTTTATTTTTTTCTGGAATTAAATTCTGCCTTATTAGAAATGGATGAACTAACCTGCTAGTAAACTCTGCAGAATGCTCATTTTTTCATTTAGCAACTTCTGTATTTCTCCAACATTTTCATCATACCAGTCTTGATGTTTGCAATTCTGACCCAGATGAGCAAATGCAGAGTTGTATACCAGATCTCTGAAAGCTTTTCACTCTTTTTCTGCTCCATTGTTTCCAATTGTGTATTGGCTCAATATTACCTTCAAGCTACCACAAACTGTTCCTGCTCAGAGAGACACCCTAATCTTTGGTATTAATTTTTCTAGTAATCTTGGGGCTGCAACTTTAGGTGAATGTGAATATTTAACTCGAAGAAGAAGAGTTTGTAATCAGTCCAGCACTGTGCACCACACATTGCCTTTGTCAGTCTCACGTCCTGCTTATCTCTTCTCTTTACAAACACATAATCTATGAGATGCCAATGTTTGCTATGAGGGTGCATTCAGGAAGTTGCATTTAGGTAAACAGAAGACAGTGTTTGTGATGAGAAGGTTATGAGATGTGCAAATTTTTTTCAGTAGTAGGTGACATTGCTGTTATTGTTTCCAAACTCCAGTTCTCTCAATTACTCCCTGCCATGTCTGATAATCTGAGCATTAAAGTCACCAAGAATTATAAGCTTATCTTGTTTTGGTATACTGATGGTAAGGGTCTCCAGGTATTCATAAAATTTTTCTTTGACTTCATCAGGGTTCATTGTGGTAGAAACATATACACTGATGATGTTGCTGCAGTGTTATCCTGGAAGTGACAATCTCTTTGTTATGACTCTTTTTGGCAGTGAAATTTGTTGACTAGAATAATTTTGATTGCAAAATCTACTCCAACTTCATGGAGCTCCCCTTCTCTTTGGCCCCTCCAGAAAAACGTGTATCCAGCTCTGACTTCGGTAAGCTTGCCTTCATTTGCCAGTCTTATTTCACTCATGGTGGCTGTTGGGATATGATATCTGCTTAGTACTCTTGCAACAAGAACTGTTCGTCTTTCAAGTCTATTGGATCCTGTGTTGTCTATGAGTGTGTACTTTCTGTGCGCTGATGGTGAGTGCAATCTTCTTTGAAGAAGTTTTTTTTAGATTTTGTGTGTATGTGTGTGTGTGTGTGTGTGTGTCAATTGCCCTAAGTATCAGCTGCCATGGTAATCAGACCATGGGTTAAGTAAGGTTTAAGTAAGCAGATGATTTTTAGAACCACTTTTCTAACCCCTTCCTCACACAGGAGGTGAGCAGTGTGATCCTTCAAAGGGATGCTCAGTAACCCATGGGGCTGCCCAATCACATTTCAGTGGGGAAACAACTTTGACCTGGGCCACCTGGGTGAAGGATTGTGACTACAGTTCCCAATGTATCTGCACCTGCTGTTTCATCACTTGCCTGTTGCCACAGGACTTTTAGAGATAGGAATGGTTAGAGTGTTATGGGTGATGTCTTTTGATGCATGTGTAAATTGGATTTAAGTGAGGGAGAATTGCACAAAGTGATCAACCTCACTATCCTCCAAAATCATCACAATCCAGTGGAAAGACAAGTCAAGACAATTGGTGATGACTCTAGATGCAGAGGATGTCCTTGGCATCTTTGATGCCTAACCAAGCTCTAAGTGCTTCACAGCACCTGCTTCAGCTGCCTTTATGGCTGTTGGAATGAAGTGTTCTCATCTGCCCATTCCACCAGCAGAAAACTTCACATGCTTGGGGTGTCTACCCCCACAACTCATTGATGAATTTTTGAGACTCTCTTGGTTACTTGGTTTAGCCTACCTGCCAAAACAGTTTATTGGGGTGTGGCTACTATACATGTTACAGCTTCTTTAAACCACAGGCGTGGGTTGGGTGTCCCAGGTGGACATCAAAGGTAGAAGGCAACACTAAAAAGGGCTCAGCAGTCCTCACAACAGAGTTGCTAGTCTTCTTTGAACACTCCCTACACCCCAACTATAGTATGGCAAAAGGGACAATGATAAGGAAATAGTTATTGGGGCAAACATGTAGGGAAAACACATTGGGTAAGGACCACAGACAAGCCATTTCCAACTCTTCGGACTATCATTTTCTCTCCAAACCCTACCACCATGGACATATGTGGGTCATTGTTGTTTTTGTTTTGTTTTGTTCTGTTTTTAACATCTTGATTGAAGCACAATGCATTTATCCAGATATAACTTAAGACCATACATTCTACATGACCTCCATTTAATCACTCATATGAATCCTGTGCACCAAGTACCAATTTTGGAGCAAGAGTAAAGAGAGGTGAAGTTCATCAAAGAACTGGACCAGCTTCACTTCTTCGACTTACCTCAATAGAATTTGACATAGAACAAAAACTAAATAAAAAAGCCCTCTCTTCTATTTTTTCCTGTCTTTTATTTTGTATTGTGAAAAGCAAATCTCACCCATCTATCTACCTACTAGATTTGATGCTGAATTTTGAGAAGCAAATATTGTTGCTCATAGAGCTAGGATTGGGAGGGAACTCAGAAGTGAACACAATCTTCATATTATATAGGAATATTGGAAAGAAGTTAAGGAAGGTTAAGTGATCTATCCAAAGCATCACAGGTTGTAAAAGACAGAGATGAATTGTGAACCCAGATATCTGACTTCAGAATCAGTGATCTTTCCCTGTACTCACAAGTAAAAATAGCTCATTTTACTGAATGTCCTGTGTTATCTATTTTTTCTGCCCAATTACAGTTCAAATTTATAAAGATCTATATAATTAAGATATATGAAAATCAATCAGTCAATAAGTCTTTATTTCCTACCACAAGTTAGGAACTTATCATATTATCAAATTCTCATCCTATAAAAACAAATTAATAGTTTAGTTAAAAGCTGAAATATAACATGGCGCAAGAATTAAGGGGGCGGCTACGTGGCACAGTGGATAAAGCACTGGCCCTGGAGTCAGGAGTACCTGGATTCAAATCCAGTCTCAGACACTTAATAATTACCTAGCTGTGTGGCCTTGGGCAAGCCACTTAACCCCATTTGCCTTACAAAAACCTAAAAAAAAGAATTAAGCTCAAGACCAGTAGTTCCAACTTATAGTTCAATTTAGTTTAACAAGTAGTTATTAAATTCTTACTATGTGTAAGGATTGAGTTCTAATCTAGACTCATCTATTTTTGAAATTTCCTATTGGACTTGAAATCAAGTAGTGTTGTCAAAATTTAAAAAGCTGAGAATAAATATTCTGTTGTTTCAAGAAATGTATTAATTAATCAACAAATAAATATTGGACATTTAATAAGTTCAGGTCACTGTTCTTACTATAGGAGACTATAAAGATCAAATAAGGCTTGATCTCTTTCCTTAAGGGTGTTAAAATATAATTAAGATCAATAAATATATTTATGAAGAAATAATTTGCTTTCAAGATAATAATTTATAAGTATCAAATGAGAGGTAAGATTCAATTTAAGATATCTCAGATTCACTCTGTTAGAATCATAAATCATATATTTGGACATAGAAAAAAGGTTTTAATTCTAATTCATTCATGTTAAAGAGAAGGGATTGCTCAATAAAGTGTCTGAGACTGAATTTGAATTCAATTCTTTCTGACTACTTATGTACTCTACCACATTGCCTTTCATCAATGACCTCATTAGAAGATTGGGAATGAAAATCTGGCAAAAGGTAACTAAGAGAGTCTGGAAAGCTACTGAATTTTCAATATCATATACAAACATGTTATATATATATATATCTGCTGCACATATTTAAAGTAGGTCAAAAGAGAATTACGACTAGGTCAAAGAGAAGAGACAACTTGAGATGATTTAACTTCTCCTGAATCTGAACTCCAACCCAAAAAATATTATCCAGAGATATCCAAGATAATCATTACCTTTGCTTTCCCTTTTTATTTATCCCTGGTGAGTTGCCCGAGTATAGCTGTTTCTTCTATACATCTATTAGGTCTACGTTTATACAATAACTTACAATGAATGCTGTGACCCAATTCTACCTTAATTAGTTTTTTTCTTTTTTGTTCAATGTCTTCTCCAATTTATTAAAGAAAGAGCCAAGACTATTGTGATGTCAAGGATAGGAGTTATACAACAAGTAAGACTGAGGCTTATTTAGTTTTTCTATTGAAGTGATTTCACTTGTGTTCAATCAAAATGTGGATTTCAAAGTGGAATTGAGGGAAGCTTTTGCTTTATACCTAGATAGACTTGATAGTGTTAATTATAGCTTTGATTTCCATTCACCTTACAATTTTGTAGTGATATATCATCATTTACCTTAACTACTACCATTGTTCTAAATAAAAACACTAATCAGGATAAATGAAATGATACTGTCATGCTAAATGGTTTTATTTAGAGTATAAAGAAGCTTTATTACTTCCCTAATCATCTCAATTAACACTACAAATAACATTGCTTTCCCTAAAGGAACTTGGTAATTATTGATTTGTAATTGCATGGACTCTCTCTGAACCAACTAGAAGTTTTTTCTTAGGAAAAAAAGAGCTTCAGGTTTGCTCACCTTTCAAATTCTCTAGCACCTTTTTTTCTATTCTTGTTTTTCTACTTACTCTAACAAATTAAACCTCCTTTCCCAATATTTTGACATCAAATATCTGAATCCTTTCCTATTCCTGTAGTCTATTTCCCTTCCATACTCTGCCTTCACTTCCATACTGTATCTTGGCTCTAAAGTCAGTCACTTCAATTAGTCCCTATTATAGAGTCCCTTCCTCACCTGTGTCTGTTATTATTGTCATCTTTTAAACTTCAGTGCTAGGGAAATTCTACAGTTGAATCTGCCTAATAAATCTTGCTTATTTTATCAGCTTTGAAATGAATATTGCATGAACTTACCTGGGACTTCATTATTCAGTTTGTATTATTTACCTATTTTATTTCCTACTGAAATTAGTGTAGTCCATAGATGTTTCACCATGATTTGGATATGATTCTGGGTTATCAAAAACTTTGGCAGCAGGCACTACTATAACTCTGAGTACAATGTAAGTTATAAATTATATTGTTTTTCCCCATCCCTGGTGCTCAAGGACCAGGTTACCTAAAAACAGAGAGATCCATTATCAAGAAGCTAAATATTTGATGACAACTTCTTTGAGTGTGGCCACCCAAGAAACAAAGGAAAAAAATAAGTAGAGGCCCAGTTTCTATTTTTCTTTGCTTCTTAGAATTCACAAAAGTGCTAAGAATTATACATTTTTAGGCTATCTATAAACATTAATTTAAGTATTGAACCTAAAAGTGTTTTCTTCATCAAAAATTCAAGTATTTTGGAACTGTCAAAAATCCTATTCCTAGAGGAGCACAATCACACCAGCCTTGGCATTCTTACTATAATGAAACCAGAATGAAAACCAATCAATAAGCATTTATTGAGAATGTGCTAAGTATTAGATATACAGAGAAAGGCAAACGAAAGTCACTCCCCTCAAGGAGCTCACTCTAATGGGGTAGTCAATATAAAAATAACTATGTACAAAGGACTTATATGAAGGAAAAAATTGGACTAATTACCAGAGAGATGGCACATGAATTAAGAGGGATAGGAAAACACTTCCTGGGGCAGTTAGATGGGGTAGTAGATAGAACATTGACCCTGGAGTCAGAAGGATCTGAGTTCAAATTCAGCCTCAGTCATTAAATAATTGCCTAGCTGTGTGACTTTGGGCAAGTGACTTAACCTTATTGCCTTGCAAAATCCTAAAAAAGAAAACACATGCTATAAAAAACTGAAATTTTAACTGGGGTTTGAAAAACAGCCAGGGAAGTCTGGAGACAGAGATGACAGGAAAGTATTCTACAAAATAGAGGACAACTGGGAAAAATTTCCCAAGTCAGTAGTTGTTGTGTCTTGTTAGAAGAATAGCAAGGAAATCAGTATCACTGAATAGCTGGAAATCTTTTGGGGAGGAGAAGGTGTTTGAATGTCAAACAAAATTTTACATTTGATCCTTGAGGTAATAGAGAGTCCCCAAAATTTGAATTGAGCTACATTTAAGGAAGATCACTTAGATAGCTAAGGGGAGGATTGATGGAATATGGTATATGACAGCAAAATAACCAGAAGGTTTTTGCAATAGTCCTGGCATTATATGATGAGGACCTATGCCAGTGTGCTGTCAACTTCAAAGGAGAGAAAGAATCTTTCGAGAGAGAGCTTTAGCGAAATCTTTAGTGAAGTTGACAGATCTTTGCAACAGATTGGATATGGATGTGAATGAATGAGAGATGGAGGATGACACCTAAATTGTGATCAGAAGAATAATGGGTATTATGGAGACTGAGGAAGTTTGAAAGAAGGATTTCCAGGGGAAAGATAAGGAACTCAATTTTGGGTAGGTTGAATTTAATGTGTATGGGACATTCAAAAAGTAACGAGGTCATCAAGCTAAACAGCATAAAATAGAGGTAATAAACGTATGGCACAAGGGCACATGAAGTCGACAGCCCTCCAAAGGATAGCAGGAGCAAGATTAAAAATATAATTGGGGGGGGCAGCTAGGTGGCACAGTGGATAAAGCACCGGCCCTGGAGTCAGGAGTACCTGGATTCAAATCTGGTCTCAGACACTTAATAATTACCTAGCTGTGTGGCCTTGGGCAAGCCACTTAACCCCCTTTGCCTTGCAAAAAGCTAAACATATGTACACACACACACACACACACACACACACACACACATATATATATATATATATATAATTTTAAATATTTAATAAAACAAATGAAATGTAATAGTTAATGTTAAAATGTGATTTTCCAAGTGAACATGTTGCCTACAGGGACCTCTATGGGTGATTTAATAAACCCATTTCTATTTGAATTTGACATCACTAATATAGAGAGAAAATAAAAGAGAAGACAGGATAAAAACTGGGGGAACATTATTTGGTAAAGATGGTTCATGTGTTTTCTTTAAAGAGGAAAACAAAGGGTATATATTTACAAAGGTCCACCATGAAAATAATTGTAGTGTACTGATTTTTACCAACATTGGTTTCACAGGATGATGGAGAGAAATATGATGAGTTAATAATTAGACAGCACAACATATTCTTTTATCCTTGGTGATTTCACTGTAAAGTAGAATTTTTTCAAAGATGGCAAAGACTTGAAAAATATTATTTTGGAGGAAAGTATGTGAGAGGTCAAAGACTTGAAAACTATACAGAGGCCTCATTCTAATAAATTATGAATACTTTCTTCAAAAAAAAATTTATGAATCGAGTCAAGATGGTGGTGTGTAGCTACCATGGTCCTAGAACTTTTCCCTGTACAATGTTAAATAAACAAAAGATCAAAAGAAGTTTTCAACTATAGACATCATGGAGAATCTTCAGTGAAGGTCTCTCTCTTCAGAGGAAAAGGAGAAGTAAAACCCAACTAGGTGGGAGAGCAGGAAGGACAGTAGGAGACTTCTAGTTATGGTGCCACCCAGCAGCTAGACAGTAGTCCAGGTCCTGGCAGTTAAATAACAGACCAGTAGAGAGGGTCCCATCCCCAGAAAAATTTTGAACCCTGGGAACATTGGGATAACAGATAAAATTGGGTTGGGAAGAAATCACTGCATAGGCAGAGCCTGGACACAAAAGAGGAGACAAATGTCTCTGTAGGCAATGCCTGGGCTGCATAGGCAACATATTGGCTGTCACTAAACCAGGGATCAGACCCCAGCATCATCACAAAAAGCTCAGGACTATTCTCCCTATACCTTAGGAGCAGAGATTATCAATCTAAATGAGCAAAAAAACCAAAAATGGCATCAACTATAGAAAGATACTATTCAGATAGAGATTATAAAAATGCCATCTCAGAAGAGGAAAGTAGTGATAAATTACTATGTGGGAAGTCTCAAAAGAGTTTATGAATTGGACTCGAATCCATAACCCACATAGAAAAGATTTTAAAAGATTTTATAAAACAAAGAAGAGAGGAAGAAGAAAATAGAAAAAGGAAATTTGATTTCTTGACCAAAGAAAGCAACTACTTTAAAAGTAAAAATAATCGATTGGAAAAAGAATGTAACTCAGGGTGGCTAAGTGATGCAGTGGATAGAGCACTGGCCCTAGAATCAGGAGTACCTGAGTTCAAATCCAGCCTCAGACACTTAATAATTACCTAGCTGTGTAGACTTGGGCAAGCCATTTAACCCCATTGCCTTGCAAAAGAATAAAAAATAATATAAGTCATCAAACAATAAAATATACCAACTGAGAAAGGAATACAACTCATTTAAAAGTAAAATGTACCAATTGGAAAGAGAATGCAACTGATCAAAAAGTAAAACTAATCAAATAGAAAAAGAAAACAACTCACTGAAAGATAAAATTAACTACCTGGAAAAGGAAACACAAAAGCTAACTAAAGAAAATAAAAGCTTAAAAATTAGAATTGGACAAATAGTGACAAATGAATCCATGAGTCATCAAGATTCCATCAAAGGAAAACAAAAGGCTGAAAAAAATTGAAGAAAATTTAAAGTACATTTTAGGAAAAACAAACAACATGGAAAATAGATCCAGAAGAGATAATTTACAATTTATCAGAAAGCCTAGATCAAAGAATCTGGAAAGTATCTTTCAGGAAATTATCATGGAAAACTATCCTGATATTCTAGATTAAGAAAAGCAAATTGAAAGAATATATGGAATACTTCCAGAAAGAGACCCCAAGAAACTCCAAGAATAACCATAGTCAAATTCCAGAATTCTCAAAAAAAGGAGAAAGTAAACTTGCAAGCAATTGGAAATAATTAATTTATATATAAAGGAAGCACAATCGGCATTTCACAGGATTCATTGGTTTCATTGTTAAATGTAAGAGGGCCCAGAATATGATATTTCAGAAGGCAAAGGACCTTAGATTACAAACCAAAAATTAATTAACCTGAAAAACTCAGCATATTCTATTGGGGGAAAAATGAATTTTCTATGAAATAAAGGATTTCTAAAATTTTCTGATAAAAACCAGAACTTAGCAGAAAATTCAGTCTTTAAATACAAGAATCAAGAGATGAACAAAAGAATTGAGAAAGGGGGAAAAGGGGAAGAGGAAAGACACTAATAAAGAACATTAAATTGTATATATCCTTAAAGGTAAAATAACAAATGTAACTCCTGAGAATTTCTCTTAGGATAGTAAAAGAATTGAATGCCTTTGAAAGGATTTTACTTAGAAGATTTGAATATGGTTGTTTCTTGCCCTTCTTTATTGAAGAAGACCTAAATTGCATTACCATGTTTGAGAAAAATTACAGTGTGTCCAACTATGGCTAATAAGACCAATACAAATGCAGAATGCTCTACCATGGGTTGGGTACAAATAATTCAGGTGAACAGCTAGAATGTTTACTCCAAACTTATGTATCTCATGTTTCCTTTGAGTTATTTTAATTCTGCCTTGCTCATAGAGCTCAGCACTTTCTCTGATGAAGACACCCTATGCTAGGTGGTCCTTTGCCAGTGTCTCTCATGCTTACAATCAATTCTCAAGTCCTTAAGAAAAATGTTCAAATTTTTTTGGGGGGGCAGCTAGGTGGCACAGAGTCAGGAGGATTTCAGTTCAAATCTGGTCTCAGACATTTAATAATAACTTAGTTATGTGACTTTAGGTAAGTAACTTAGCACCACTTCCTTGCAAAAATCTTTAAAAAAAAAGAAAAAGAAAGCTCTTCAGGTTGTCCCAGTACTAGAAATACTTAGAAACTCTCTATATATAATTAAGTCAGAAGTGACCCTAATTTACTAGATTATTGAGTTAATGGAGGTTGTACTACAATAGGGGAAGAGGGGGAAAACATACTTAGAAGAGCTGTGCATAAATATATTAAGAAGTGATCTTGCATTAATACATAGTTTAGTTAATGAGGATTTTAGTACCATGGTTGAGGTGCTAAAGGGACATTAGGAGAAAATGTACTCAATACTTTGTTTGGAAAGGGTTGTAATGATATTGTTGGAGTACTATAGAAGAAGAAGAGAGAGTACTTAAAGGGACTGGACATGAAGACATCTTGAGATATTTCTTTTTTTAGACACTTTGGCTACAATTGAAGGGAGGGTGCTTGTGTGGCAGGGGGAGGATGTAATAAATGGTTCATGAAATAATTTGGCTTTGCATGATGCTTTGGCTCATGAGGATCATGTGTCCATGGAAGGTACTTGAAAATAGGGGGAAAGGTGTAAGGTGATTATAATTTGATGTGATTTATAGCTCTTGATAAGTATATTTCTAATGGGACAGAAGAGGGGAGTATTCTTAGTGACTGTGAGGCAATGCTGCTTATCAATCAAGCAAGCAAGCAACCATAGAGAATAGTACTTCTATAAGGTCGGGTAAAAGGAATATATTTTGACAAAGGGTTGTAAGTATAAGATAAGGTTAAACCAATAAAAACATAAAAAGAAGGACTATACTAAGAAAAGGCTAGTTATTAATGGATAAATAGCACTAGCTAAGAGACACAAGTATTATTACAGCAGAGGGGAAAGAAAGGAGGATGTGAACACTTAGTAAATCTTTCTCAATAGATTTGGCCCAGAAAAGGAATAACATGCATTCTTTTTTATGCAACAATTATTTATTTTTATTTCAACTCCTTTTTAATTTACATTTTTATTTCTTTACACATAAATAAAATAGTCTTGTTACTAGAGTAAACATAATCCCCATTCCCTCATAAAAATTAAAATAAAAATCCTCACAAGAAATAAAGTGAAAGAAAGAGGAAAAACATGTGCTTCAGTCTGTGTACTGATACCATCAGCTCTGTATCTTGGGTGGATTGTATTCTTTATTATAAGTTCATGTGAGAAATTCCATATTTTTCCACAGTTGCTGTTGTTGATGGTAATTCTCTCTATCCATTCCTCCCCACTACCATTTATTATATTTTCTCTTGCTTAACTCTGTTACTCTTTAAATATGTGCTATGTGGCAGCCAAGTGGCACAACAGACAGACCTCTAGCCTGAGGGCCAGGAGGCCCCAAGCCCACATCCCACCCCAAAGACCCAGCAACCACTCAGCCCCATGGTCCCAGTCAGGCCATCTAATCCCACCATGAAACAAGTAAAAAATGAAAATGTGTTATATCTGACTGTCCTTTCCCATGATCCCTCCTCTGCTCCCCCATCCCTTTTCTCCCATTCCCCTTTCTATTTTTTTCTTCTAAATTTCTATACCCTATTAAGTATGTATGTTATTTCCTCTATGAGCCATTTCTGATGAGAATAAAGGTTCCCTCATTCCCCTCTCACCTCCCCCCCTTCCATACCACTGGAAAAGTTATTTTTTTGACTTTTTTACATGATATATCTTAGTCTTTCATGCCTCTCTTTTCTCTTTCTCTCAGTACATTTCCTTTCCCCCATTGATTAAATTTTTACAATAGATTATACCTTCAAATTCAACACCCTCCAGTTCTTTGTCTATATCTCTATCTCTATCTCTATCATCTCTATCTCTATCTCTATCTCATCTCTATCTCTATCTCTATCTATCTCTACCTATATCTATATCTCCTTCTAATTGCTCTAAAAACAAGAAAGCTCATATGAATATTATTAGTATCATCTTCCCATGCAGAAATACATGCAGTGCATCATAATTAAATTCCTCATAATTTACCCTTTTCATCCACCTTCTCTGTGCTACACCTGAGTCCTGTACATTGAAAATCAAACTTGCTATTCAACTCTGGTCATTTCAACAGGAACTTTTGAAATTCCCCTGTTTCATTGAAAGCCTATCTTTTCCCCTGGAAGATGATGTTCAGTTTTGTTGGGTAGTTGTTTTTCAGTTGTATTTCAAGCTCTTTGCTTTCCGGAATATTATGTTCCAAGCATTATTAGCCCTTACTGTGAACACTGCCAAGTCCTGTGTAATCCTGACTATAGCTCCATGATATTTGAATTGTTTCCTTCTGGCTGCTTGTCATATTTTCTCTGTGACTTGGAAGTTCTGGAACTTGGCAATAATATTCCTGGAGGTTGTTTTGGGGGATCTCTTTCAGTAGTAGATCATTGGATTCTCTCAGTTTCTATTTTACCCTCTGCTTCTAGAATATCAGGACAATTTTCCTGTAGAAATACTTTAAAAATGAAGCCAAGGCTCTTTTCCTGATCATGACTTTCAGGTAGCCCAATAATTTTTAAATTGTCTCTTCTGGATTTGTTTTCCAGGTCAGTTGTTTTTTCCATGAGATATTTCACAGTTTTTCATTCTTTTGATATTGTTTTATTGTTTCTTGATTCCTCTCAAAGCCATCAGCTTCCTTTAGCTTCATTCTACATTTGAAGGAGTTGTTTTCTTCAGAGAGCTTTCTTATCTCTTTTCCATCTGGTCAATTCTGCTTTTTAAGGTATTCTTCTTCTCATTAACTTTTTGAACTGCTTTTTTCCATTTGACCCAAACTAGTTTTTAATATGTGGCTTTCTGCAGCATTTTTTTGGATTTCCTTGACTAAGCAGCTGACTTTGTTTTCATGTTTTTCTTGCATCTTTCTCATTTCTCTTCCCACTTTTTTCCTCTACCTCTCCTACTGATTTTTGAAAACTTTTTTTGAGCTCTGCCATAATTTGACCCCAACTCTTAATTTCTTTTGGAGGCTTTGGATACAGAAGATTGGACTTTCTCATCTTCTGAGTGTGTGTTTGGATCTTCCAAGGGAACAAAGTAATTGTCTATGGTCAAGTTCTTTTCTATCTGTTTGCTCATTTTCCAAGACTGTGCCCTGGTTTGGGGGTGTTTCCCAAGCTTTTGAGTATTATTGGGATACCTCCTGCAAGGACCTCAGTTCCTTCAAGGTCTTAAGAGGGTCTCTGATCACTCTCCTAGCCTGTACTCTGGTCTGTGTCTGATGATAAGTACTCCTCTCTGCCCTGGAGCTGTGAGGAGGGTTCCTGCTTTATGGCAATAAGGGGCCCCAGACTGCAATCATGGTCTGAATATAAGCAAAGCACCAGAGTCCTGTCCCAGGAACAGAGGAGAGATCTTGAAAGTGTCCCTCTACCCCCTTACCTTCCATGGACTGAGCACTGTGGAAGCAGCTACCAGGAAGTTCCCTGCTGGATAGCTCCACAGGCCTGCTTTCATTTCCTGGGATCTGGGCTGTACTGAGGGCCACAACTGTGCTGAGGAGGGCCACATTGGCCTGGGCTTCAGATTCACTCTAGCACAGGTTTCCCCACTGATCTTCTAAGTTGTGCTTGGTGTTCCCTGGGTTGGCAGGTTAGAAAACAGCTTCTGCCTCCAGGAACCAGTGCTCACAGGGATCCAGGTGTCCCACAGGCTGTTCCCATTGGGCTGGAACTCTGCTCTGATGTGGTGATCCTATCTGTGCTGCTGCCCCCTCCAACTCCATGGAACACAGCCTTCCCATGGTCTTTCAGGTTACCTTGGGCTGGAGAATTGCCTCACTGGATCTTTCTGTGGGTTCTGTCTTTCAAAAATTTAGTTACAGTCATAATTTTAAGGCTTTGGAAACATTTTGGAGAGATCTCCCAGGAAAGGCTGCTCTCATGCTGCTGTTTTGGCTCTGCCCAATAATATAAATTCTTATCTGGATTTAAAAATCCATCCTAGGGGCGGCTAGGTGGCACATTAGAGGGGCAGCTAGGTGGTGCAGTAGATAAAGCACCCACCCTGGAGTCAGGAGTACCTGGGTTCAAATCCGGTCTTAGACACTTAATAATTACCTAGCTGTGTGGCCTTGGGCAAGCCACTTAACCCCATTTGCCTTGAAAAAAATAACACCTAAAAAATCCATCCTTCCCTACAGGTACGTAGAGAGGAGGGGAATGATATAGAAAGGATCTGACACAGGAGAAAACAAAAGTAAAAGTGGACGTAAAGTTAAAGTTTAAAAAGTTAAAAGAAAAGTTAAAGGGGAAAGGGAGCAAAACTGGTGAGGAGGAATAAGAGGAAAGGAAATTAAAAAGTATAAATGAGGAAAGAAAGCATGGAAGGAAAAACAGAATTAGTAATCTTAATTGTAAATGTGAATGGGATGAACATAAAAAAGCAAATAGCAAAATGAATTACAAACCAGAATCTTTCAATATGTTATTTCCAAGAAACACATTTGAAGCAGAAAAATACACAAAGGGTAAAGGTAAAAGGCTGAAGTAATATAAATTATACTTCAGTAGAAGTAAAAAAGTCATGAATCTCAATCCTGATAGACAAATCAAAAACAAAAATAGATCTAATTAATGTTTTGTTCTTCATTCTGGAAGATGGTCATGACATCAGGGAGGTGATGCAATAACAAGAACATGAATTGGATTTGAGTGAGGCAATACTATGCTAAGTCACCACTCTCATTTTTCTCTTCTAGAGTTATCTGATCAGATATGATTCAGGATGACTAGAGATGACCCTGGATGTGAGGCAATCACTGTTGAGTGACTTGCCAGGGTCACATTGTTAATGTCAAGCCTCTGAAACCAGAGTTGAATGCCTGTCCTCCTGACTCCTAGGTCACTGCTCTATCTGGTGTACGACCTAGCTGCCCTAGATCTCATTAAATGAGATAAAGAAGGAAACTACATCATCTTAAAAGGCACCACAGACAATGAAGTTGTATCAGTATTAAACATATATGCATCAAGTGATATGACATCCAAATTCTTAGAGGAGAAGCTTAACGAATTACAAGGAGACAAAGACAGTAAAACTCAAATTATGGGGGGACCTCAACCTCACTCTTACAGAATTAGATAAATATAACCACAAAATAAGTAAGAAGAAAGTTAAGGATGTGAATAAAAATCTTAGAAAACTTAGATATGATAGACCTCTGGAGAAAGTTGAATGAGGATAAAAAAAGAATATACCTTTGTCTCTACAGTACATGGCACCAAAATCAAAACTGACTAGGTACTAGGACATAAAAACCTTACAGTTAAATGCAGAAAGGCAAAAATAATGAATGCATGCTTTTCAGATCATAATGCAATAAAAATTAATATAATAAAGGGTCATGGAAAGATAAAACCAAAGATTAATTGGAAACTAAATAAAATAATTTGAAAGAAAGAGTGGATCAAACAAGAAACCATAGAAACAATCAACCACAATAAAATGATAACAATGTGACATAATATCAAAATTTATGAGGTGCAAGTCAAAGCAGTTTTTAGGGGATAATTTTATATCTCTAAATGTTAATATAAATAAAATAGAAAAAAGAAGACATCAGTGAATTGAATATACAACTAAAAAAAGCTAAAAAATCAAACAAATTCAAGATACCTAATTAAATTCTAAATTAGAAATTATGAAAATCAAGGAAGAGATTAAAAAAATTGCAAGCAAGTAAACCATTTTTCTAATAAATGAAACTAAGAGATGATTTTAGGAAAAAAATAATAAAATGGATAAACTTTTGGTTAATTTGATTAAAAAAAGAAAGAAAAATAGCAAATTACCAATAGCAAAAATAAAAAGGACCACCAAAGAGGGGAGAAAATTAAAGAGACAATTTGGAGCCATATTGCTCAACTATATGCCAATATATCAGACAACCTGTGTGGATTGGATAGATATATTCACAAAAATACAAGTTTTTCAGATTTACAAAAGAGGAAAGAAAATACTTAACCCTATTTCAGAAAAAGAAATTGAAAAAGCCATCACTAAACTCCCTAAGAAAACTGCACAGATTCAAATGGATTTATAAGTGAATTCTACCAAACATTTAAGGAACAACTAATTTCAATTCTACATAAACTATTTTTTCTTTAAAAAGGAGGAATCCTGTCAAATACCTTTTACAACATATATATAGTGTTGACGTCCAAATTAGGAAGAATCAGAACAAAGAAAATTATAGATCCATTTCCCTAATTAACATTTTCACAAGGAGATTATCTCAATAGATGATGACAAAGTCTTTGACAAATACAACATCCATTTCCATTAAAAACACTGGAAAGTATAGAAATAAATGTAATTTTCCTTATTAGCAAACATTATTTGTAATGGCATTAAACTAGGAGAATTTCCAATGAGATTAGGAGTGAAACAAGGATGCCTATTATCACCATTACTTTTCAATATAGTATTAGAAATGTTAACTTTAGCAATAAGGAAGGAAAAATTGAAGAAATTATAATTGGCAATGAGGAGGCAAAACACTTTCACTCCTTGCAGATGATATGATGGTATACTTAGAGAACTCTAGAAAATAATCTAAAAACTACTTGAAACAATTAATAAATTCAGCAAAGTAGCAGGATATTAAATAAGCCCACATAAATTTTCAGCATTACTATATATAAAAAAAACAAAGTGCAAGGGCAAGACAGAGAAAGAAAATTCCATTTAAGGAAACTGTAGACAACAAAATATGTGGGAATCTACTACCCTAGACAAACCCAGAAACTGTATGAACACAATTACAAAACACTTTTTTGCACAAGTTATGTCAGATATAAGCAATTGGAAAAATGACAATTATTCATGCTTAGGCCAAGCTAATATAATAAAAATGATGATTCTATCCACATCCCACAACTTACTCCAAAATAAGCAGTGTTGGGATTCAAAAGAACTGGTTCACTGAACACAGCATAAAATTAGGTATCAGTTCTGCTGAACCAGTGTGAACTGACTGAATTCCACCACTAAAAATCAAGTCAAAATGGGTACAGGATTTAGACATAAAGGGCTAGTCCATAGACCAATTAACAGATCAAGAAATACTCTATCTATCAGATCAATACAAAGGGGAGAAATTTATGGCCAAACAAGAAAAAGATTGCATTATAAATTATAAAATGGATGATTTTGACTATGCTAAATTAAAAACATTTCACACTAATAAAACCAATGCTGCCAAGATGAAAAGGAAAAACAAAAGCTGGGAAACAATTTTCACAACTAGGGTTTCTGATAAAGGTCTCTTTTATAAAATAATCAAAGGATATGAACAGTTTTCAAATGAAGAAATTAAAGCTATATGTAATAATATGAAATGAAATGTTCCAAACCATTATTGATTAGAGAAATATCAATTAAAACAACTGTGAGGTACCACCTTACACCTATCAAATTGGCAGATGACTAAAAGGGAAAATGATCAATGTTGGAGAGGGTGTGGAAAGATTGGGACATGCACTATTAATGGAGTTGGTGGAGAATGTTGGAACTGATCCATCAATTTTGAAAAACAATGTAGAACTATGCCCAAAGAGCAATAAAACTAATCACACCTTTTGATCCAGCAAAATCATTTTTATGCCTATATCAAAATAAAATTTAAAAAGCAGGATATCTCATGTTGAAAAATATTTACAGCATTTGAAGTGGCAAAGAATTGGAAATTGAAAGGATAGTCATCAGTTGGGGAATGATTAAATAAGTTATGGTATAAGAATGTTATAGAAAACAACTGTTCTATAAGAAACCATGAATGGTGAGACTCCAGAAAAGCATAGAACAAAATCACATGCACTGATGCTGAGTGAAGGGAGCAGAACCTAGAAACATTGTACACATTACCAACAACATTGGGAGCTGATCAGTTATGATGGATGCAACACCTTTCAGCAGTTCAGAAAGCTAGGACAACCCTGGGACAACTATTATGGACAATACCATCTACCTCCAGATTAAAAAAACAAAACATTTTGTTCACTTTTTAAAATGTATCTTGTGTTTTTTCTTCCTATTCTATAACTTTTTTCCCTTAGTTCTAATTCCTCATTCACAAAATTATTAATGTGTAAATGTATTTAATGTAAATATGTACATGCACAATGTTCACTAGACTGTTTGCCACTGAGGGGGGCAGGTAGGAAAAGTGGGTGGAAGAAAATCATTTATATAAATATGCAAGTGAACGAATGTCGAAAAGTTTTCATAAAATGTAATTGCAAAATAAAATACCAATCAGAAAAAAATGAGAAAGTGTTACCAGGGCATGTACCACATTATATCATCCCTCTGCCTCCAAAAAAATATATATTATATTTAACAGTTCGGAAGCAATTTGTTATGGATATGATATACATTTATCCTTGAATCAACACTGATTACAATCAGACCAACAACTGAGAGTAAAAGTCAAAATTCAAATAAATCTGGAAAAATATGAAAGTAGTTAAAACATTTCTGAATGTATTTTAACTAAATGTGTAGAAGTACATTCTGAACTATTTTAATGAGTTACTAACATCCCCCAATAAAGGTATGGGAAAGAATTGATTGAAGAAATTATCTTGACATTTACTATTTTCAAACAAAAGCAGAAAGTATTTAAATTAATTGGCAAAAAAAGAGAAGCTGAAAAACCTTACCCTCTCCCCTTCAAAAATTGCCTTAGCAAACACTTGAATTATTACCAACAAATATACATAGCAATTATGTTTCCTTGACTAGGATCATGAAGTCATTTTAAGACTTTACAGAGAAAAATGAATTCACTTCATAATGAATGATACATATGAAAAGAAAACTAGATTGACAAAAATATGAGAGACCCAACTCAGCAAACTCATCCAGAATTCATTTAGAATGGAATAGCAAGAAGAATAGTCAATAAGTGAAATATCTTTAAAATCTTCAAGGATTTTTGTAACAAATTCCTTTTTACCATTAAAGACCATGGAACTATAAAACTTGTCCTCTATTATGCCAATTCTGGTTTTACTAAAAACAGAAATAGTACTAAAGAAAACAAAGGGGTAAAATGCACCTGAACCAGATCAAGTATATACAATGAAGATATGTTGGACTAGAGGCCACACAATTTTAAATATGATGAAAGACTATAGGAAAAAAGTAAAAGGCTGCTGGAGTCAAACATCTACTTTCCCAAGAACAAAATACACAGGCACTAAGAGTAACCTTGTTTAGCATATTAGAAGGGAAGAGAAAGGCTTTTATAAGTAGAAGTACAATAAGCATTTATAAGGTATTAATTTTATGCCAGTCACTGTATTTACAGAGAGAGAGAGAGAGAGAGAGAGAGAGAGAGAGAGAGAGAGAGAGAGAGAGAGAGTTTGTGTTCACTATGTGTCAGGCTCTTTACTAAATAATTCAAATAAAAATTAGGATTACTAATATGAAAGTGAAATGGGTCCTGCCCTCAAGAAGGTAATGAAGGAAATCATACTAGTCATGAAAAATAGCCATGAGAGACATGGAGGTTAAAAAAGGAATGAATGAGGGAAATCAAACAGGATCAGCTTGGCTGGATCCAAGAGTGCAGGAAGGAAAGTAATATCTAAATAAGCTGGAAAGATAGACTGGAGTCAGATTGTGAAGAGCAGAATTTGTAGAGATTAAAACAGTGCTTATTATCTGTTGACTGTAAAAATGTGAGTAAATAAAGGAAAGCACCATTTTTAAGGCTCAAAAACAAGACATACCTAATGTATTTGTGTGTGTGTGTATATATATGTACACATATATACATATATATATTATGTAAGTTATAGAGCACTTCAGAAAAATACAAAAACAAAACAAAAACAAAGATCATGAGAAGGCATAAAATGAGTAAATGTAGGCTCATCAAAAATGTTCCTTCCTCTCATGGTAGAGATTTAGCAGACTCTAAGTTGGAAAGAGACTTATTCTACATGGTAAGCTCTTCCAGGTGCTACTATTTGCCAATGTAATTTGGGGTAAATATCAAAATGCTTTGACCTGTCTATCCAACAAAAAAAGAAGTAGGTAAAGAATTCTTTGTCTTTAAGCTGTGATAGGTAGTTGGTAGGGCAGTCTCTAGATCCTTTCTATCATCATAAATGTCATGAGCACATACTGTGGATAAACAGAACTGAACAGGAAGAAAAGAGTACCTTGAATCATCTGTGGGAAATTGCAAAGTTATTTTAATAACTCCAAACCTCTCCCTAAAATTTATATTTATCCTAAAAACATAATTAACATCCTTCTAATCCTATTTTGTGACATCAAGTTATGGATCATTCCAGTGTTCAAAGATTTGAAGTTGAGAAGCATATGAAGTGTGACGAAGAGTAAAAGATAATAACTGGACATTACATATTCACTAGTGGTATATTCAACATGTCAAAAGAAAGTAAGAGAAACACCACAGCACATGCTTGAATAATCTTTAGTGCCATTATCAGAGGGTTTATGTTTACATTTTACATGTTGGAAGAGATACTTATATTAGTGATGCCACCAAGTGATTTGAGCAGCTTGAATTGAACCTGTGCAAAACATTTACTCTCTTCTCAAACCATCAAACCAAATTTCTTAGAATCACTTTAAGAACAGGTGATATCACTGCTTCACTGAGATCACCCAAGGCATATTTACTTAATCCCTTTGCTACAACATTTTGAATTGTCTCAATGTCTTCCCTCCTCATTCTTTCCTCTTATTTAATGGGAAGATGTGGCACTACTTTTACACCTGCCTTTGATTCCATTCCCTTCAACATATTCCAACAATCATTCCCTCTCTTTTTTGCATTTTAAACCTTTTATTTTTATTGGATTTATGAGGTATGGCTCTAAACATACTCTCATCTTTACAATTCTAAGCAAAAAATGTTCTTCCTATAAGCCTTCTAATCCCAATGTGCTGTGCTATCTCATTTCTCCCTTGAAATAGCAAACTGCTTTACAAAATCCATCTACATATAACTCTTATCTCCTTCTCCACAACAGCTGTTGTGTGGGCTTGAAGGAGTCAGTGTTATCAGTATTTCTTCTCTGAATGCTTGGCCTACAAGCCACTACCAAAGAGAATCATCTAATTTAGACTGAAATTGTTTGAGTTAATGAACCAGGAAAAGTAGTGTTTCCTCATGAGAAGCTTAGTGATATATGGTGGGAACATGAAGAGTTTTTCAAATGCTACTTTTGTGAACTTAACGCAAAGAATTGTTTACAAATGTTAATTCAGACTTGATTTCTTAAGAAAAAAAATATATGAAGCCTACGGAAAGAGTATAAGAAGAGCTCCTATTTAAGAGTGTGGTTATAAAAGAGACTGTCTTAATATGCAAAGCTTATATGCAAAAAGTGGAATGAAAAATGACAAATTCAGAAACCTTCCTTTTTTAGCACTGAATAAAATCCCATAGTTTTAGGGAGTAGTGGGACATCTGGGGGCTAGAGGAGATTAGAAAATTTAAAATTTTGGCTTACAAAATTGATGCATTCCTAAAATAAATTGAAAAATTGGGCTTAGAAGCAAAATGTGGAAGGTGAAACTTACTGAGCAGTTAGATCCACAAAATCATTTATTGAGTTTTACACCTTAAGAAAGAGGAAGAATTTTGTGGTTTTCTTAACAATAGATTATATACAATATGAGTTATATTATTCTTTAATGAGAAACAATACATGTTTTGCAAAATTAAAGAAACTAAAGAGGAATCTAAACAAAAATGTAAACAATGAAGAATTTGCATCTTTTTTTTAAAAGCAAGAAAGAGAAGAGGAAGACAGGGAATGAGAATGGATAAAAAGAAACAGATGATAAGGAAGAAAGGAGGGAAAAAGAAACAAGCTCATGATAGAAGTTTTTTTTTTCAAAGTAGGCATTGCTGAAAATCCAAGAAAAATGCAGCAAACCCTAAGAATAACAATAGTCAGGGAATTCATAAAAGGCTAAGCAATAATAGAAACTGATGAAAAAATAGAAACAAATCAAAAACAAAGTATATTTGACAGTGGAACAAAAGATGAAAAAGCAAAGACTGGAAATTATTGGTTCAAATTAAATAGTCAAGACAAAAATCAATAAAGAAGACCTAAGTAAAAAAGCAAAAGAGAATCTGAATTCTTTTAAAGTAGTAAGAAATCTTAAAAAGCAAAATGAAAATCCAAATCTAACAACTCACTGCAACCAGTGAGAAGGAGGTCAATGCAATCAATAGAGATATTAAACTTGAAGGTGACATGTAAGCCAAATAAAATTGCTGCTAAATGACCTCAGATGAGAGAGAGAATAATTAATAATCTAGAAAGCTTTAGAAGAATGGCAAAGACAATTTAAAGTAAAAATTGACTCAAATGATATGACACAAAGCTGTAGAGACATCAGCAAAGTAAAAGACTAAAAAATTTCATTATTAAATGAAAATAAACTTGGTATTGATAGAAATTTGAAGAGTTCAACACATTTGTTGATACAAATTATCAATAACTTGAGTCCCATTTCACTTCTTTTCTTTAAGATTTAAAAGATAATAAACAACACTAAACATATTATCTGAAACTTCCAATGGCAAGATAGCAGAGTGAAGCAGAAATTCCCCTGAGTTTTCTGAAATTTCCCTCCAAACAAACATATTAATGCCTCAGAATTAATTTTAGAGTTGTGAAGCAGTTTAATAACCCAGAACAGCTCAGAGTCTGCCTCACTGATGTGAGAAGAGAGAGTGATTTCATGAGTAAGCCAGCAAAAGAACAAAGCCTCAGGGACCAACAGTGACCCAGCCCCCCGGGCAAGCCGCAGCAAGACCTTGACCCCAGTACAAACCAGCAACAATGGCTCAAGACCCAGGCAAGATAGCAGCCAATGAAGACCAGCAGGGGTGCCCAATACCACCTCTCTGCATAGGTTATCAATAAGATACCAACCCAAGATTGCTCAACAAGAAGTTATGCCTAAAGGGCAGACTAGCAGTGAGGTCTGAATCACCAATGCAAGCCAAAAGAAAGTCTCTGCTCCTGAGGAAGGCCAGGAGCAAGATATCCCCCCACACACACACACACATACACACACACACTACTTCAAAATATCAGCTAAGCCCCAATCCAGCCCAACAAGTTGGAATAATATTTTCTTCACTCTATAAACAGAACTTGATGTCTAGATAAAGTAAAACATCACAAAATTGGCTGATAATGAGTCAAACACACACAAAAAAACTGCCCATAGAAAGTATGGTGACAAGAAGGATCAATGCACAAACTAAGAACAATGTCATAATGACTACATCTAAAGCCTCAAAGAGAAACCTGAACTGAATTCAGGCCCAACAAGAACTCCTGGAAGAGCTCAAAAAGCATTTTAAAAAGCAAATAAAAGAAATAGAAGAAAATTAGGAAAAGGAATGAGAGCAACTCAAGAGAGTCCTACAAAAAAAAATCAATAGTGGGGCAACTAGTTGGCATAATAAAAATAACAAAAAAATTTATTTTATCTTTCTTTCTTTCTAAATCAATCACTGATCCTGGAGTAAGGAGGACCTGAGTCCAAATCCAGTCTGATACTTAGCTGTATAAGTATGGACAAGTTACTTAACCCCATTGCCTTGCAAAAAAAAAACAGAATCAATAGACTAGGAAAGAAAGATTTTATGGAAAAATGTTAAAAATTAATCATAGAAAATAATTACTTAAAATTTAAATTTTACAATTGACCAAATGGAAAAGGAGGTTAGTTTACTGAAGAAATACTTCCTTAAAAATTAGTATTGGGTAAGTGTGAGCCAATAACTCTAGGAGATGTTAAAAATGATAAAAAAAAAAAACAGAATGAAAAGAACGAATAAATAGAAGAAAATGTAAACTGTTTAATTAGAAAAATAATTGACCTGGGAAATTGATCCAGGAGAGATAATTTAAGAATTATTGGACCACTTGAAAGCCATGATAAAAAAATACATAGAGAGAAAGACTCTCTGAGCAGAGCCAAGATAGTGGCATGAAGCTCAGAAGCCCCTGGAGCTTTATACATTTTTCTATCACCCTCACTTCATATCCCTCTCTCCTCAATGGCAAACAGTCTAGTAAAAGTTGTACATATATATTTGTATACAACATGTTTATATATTGGTCATTCTGTTTATGAGGAATTAGGACCAAGGGAAAAGAAAGAAAACCATGGGATTGAGAGGAAAAACATAAAAGGCATTTTTATAAAGAGTGAACATAGTATCCATTCAAATGTTGTGGTATGTTTGATTTTTGTTAATTTGTTTTTTGTTTTCCTCTGGGGGATGATGGCATTGTCCATAACAGATCTACCAGTTTTATATAGTTTTAAGTTCTTCATTTGAAAACTGCCTGATCATATCCTTTGATCATTTTTCACTTGAGGAATGACTTGCAACTTTATAAATTTGATTCAATTCTCTATATATTTTAGAAATGAAACCATTATCAGAATCATTAGCTGTGAAAATTGTTTCCAGTATTGTTTTCCTTTTAATCTTGGCAGTATTGGTTTTATTATTGTAAAACTTTTTTAAAATTTAATTTTGTCAAAATCATCCATCTTGTAATTTATGATGTACTCTATTTCTTGTTTGGTCATAAATTTCTCCCCTTTATAGTTGATAGAGTTTATTTTGATCTGCTAATTTGTCTATGGCATCACTCTTTATGTCTAAATCCAGTACCAATTTTAACATTATTTTGGCATAGCATGTGAGATATGTGTCTATGCCTAATTTTTATCAAACTATTTTCCTATTTTTCCCAGTAGTTTTGTTGAATAGCAAGTTCTTGTCCTAGAAGATAATTCTTTGGGTCTATCAAACAATAGATTACTACAGTCATTTACTGTTTTATCTTTTGTACCTATTTTTATCCACTGGTCCATTACTGTAGATCTTTACCAGTATCAAGAAATTTTGATGACTGTGGCGTTATATTAAAGCTTTAGATCTGGCACAACTAGGACACCTTCCTTTGCATTTCTTTTCATCTATAACCTTGATATTCTGGACCTTTTGTTACTCCTGATGAACTTTGTTACTAATTTTTCTACCTCTGTAAAATAGGTTTTTGGTAATTTGATTAATATGACACTGAATAAGCAACTTATATGGGTAGAATTGCCATTTTTTACCTAACATGAGCAATTGACATTTTTTCAGTTGTTTAGATCTGACTTCATTTGTGTGAAACATATTTTGTAAATGTGTTTATACAGTTTCAGGGTTTGTCTTGGGAGGTAGATTCCCAAGTATGTTATGTTGTTTGTAACTATTTAAAATGGAATTCCTCCATCTATCTCTTGCTTTTTTGTTAATATATAGAAATGCTGATGATTTATGTGGGTTTATTTTATGTTCTACTACTCTGTTGAAGTTAATAATTATTTCAAATAGTTTTTAGATGATTTTCTAAACTATCATATCATCTGAAAATTTTGCCTCCTCATTGACAATTCTAATTCCTACAATTCCTTTTCTTTCTCCTAATGCTACGTTTCACCCTTGATCCTACAGGAAATGTTCCTATTTTATTGCCATTAAAAATAACATTTGCTGATAGTTTTAGAAAAATAACTATTCATTATGTTAAGGAAAACTCCATTTATTCCTATATTCTCTAAGGTTTTTTGTTTTTTGTTTTTTGTGGGGTTTTATTTTTTTAGATTTTTCAAGGCAATGGGGTTAAGTGGCTTGCCCAAGGCCACATGGCTAGGAAATTATTAAGTGTCTTAGGTTGGATTTGAACCCAGGTACTCCTGACTCCAAGGCCAGTGCTCTATTCACTGTGCCACCTAGCCGCCCCTCTAGGTTTTTTTTTTAATACAAATGGATGTATTTTGTCAAAGGCCTTTACAGCAACCACTGAGATAATCATATTATTACTGTTGGCTTTGTAATTGATATGTTCAATTATTTTGAGTGTTTCCCTAGTATTGAATCATTTTTGCTTACCTGGTATAAATCCTACCTGATAATGGTATATTATCCTCGTAATAACTTTAATCACTTTGTAAAAATTTTATTTAATATTTTTGCATCAATGTTCATCAAAGAGATTTTCTATAATTTTCTTTATCTGTTTTTGCTCTTCCAGGGTTTAGGTATCAGCACCATATTGGTCCCATAAAAGAAATTTGGCGGAATTTCTCCTTTAAAAAAAAGTATATGTAAAATTGGAATTAATTGTACCTTAAATGTTTGGTAGAATTCACTTGTAAATACAACTACACCTGGAGATTTTATCTTAGTAAATTTATTGATGACTTCAATTTCTTTTTCTGAAATGGGTTAAAGTATTTTATTTCCTTTTTGGTTAATCTGGGTAGTTTATATTTTTGCAAACATTACTCAATTTCACTGAGGTTGTCAAATTTATTAGAATATAATTTAACACAATAGCTCTGAATTATCTCTTTAAACTGTGGTTGTCAAATTTATTAAAATATATTTGGACACAATAGCTCCAAATTATCCCTTTAATTTCCTCCTCATGGGTGGTAAGTGCACCTTTTCATTTTTAATATTGGTACTTTGGTATTCTTTTTTCAAATTATATTAACCAATGGTGTATCTACTTTGTTGGCTCTTTTCCACAAAATCAACTCTTAGGTTTATTTATTAGATCAATGGATCTTCTTATTTGCAATTTTATTAATCTGAGCTTTGATTTTCAAAATTTCTAATTTGAAATTTAATTGAAGATCTTTAATTTGTTTTTTATCCAGCTTTTTTAGATGCATGCCCAATTTATTGATGTACTCATTCTCTATTTTATTCATATAAGCATTTAGAATTATAAGATTTCCCCTAAAAACTGTTTTGGTTGCATCCCATAAATTTGGTATGATGTTTCACTGTTGTCATTTTCTTAGATAAAATAGTTAATTGTTTCTATGTTTTGATGTTTGACCAACTCATTCTTTAAAATTATGTTATTTAGATTCCAATTAATTTTTGGATTATTTTTTCATAGCCCTTTATTTTATGTAATTTTATTGCATCATGATCTGAAACACATGCATTTATTATTTTTGCCTTTCTACATTTGCTGGAAAGTCTTTATGCCCTAGTAATTGGTTGATTTTGGTATTGGTATTGTATTGATATGCTGTAAAGGAAAAGGTATATTCTTTTCTATTCCCATTAAGTTTTCTTCAGTCTTTCATATCTAAATTTTCTAAGATTTTATCCACCTTCTTAGCTTCCTTCTTATTTATTTCAGAGTTAGATTTAACTAATTCTGAGAGAGGGAAGGTTATAGTTTGCTGTCTACATTGCCTTGTAATTCATTCAGTTTCATCTCTAAGAATTTGGATGCTATAGAACTTGGTATATATATATATATATATATATATATATATATATATATATATATATATATATCCTTAAAAATTATATACCTATTCATAACTTTATCACTTTAAGGTAAATAGAAGGAATATAATAGAAGGAATATATATCACTGAGAATTGACTGTGATGGGATGATATTCAACAAAAATCCCAAACTAATGTGGGAGACAGAAGATTGCTCTGAAGAAGAGAGAAGGGAGAGATAGAATGAGGAAAATTATTTCACATAGAAGAAATATTGAAGAGTTATTATAGTGGATGGGGTGATGGGGGGCGAATCAGGCAATAGTTGAATGTTACTCTCATCAGAATTTACTCAAACAAAAAGAGTCACATAACACAATTAGTTGGAGATAGAAGTCTGTCTTTCCCTATAGGGAAGTAGGAAGGAAAGGAGATCAGAGAAGTAGGGAGTGGGGTGGGGATGGAGGTAGGAAACTGATGGAAGGGAGGACAGATTGGGGGAGGGGGAGATCAGAAGTAAACCACTTGTGATGAGAAACAGAAGGAAAGATGAAATATAGAGAAGGATAAACGAAAGAAAATGCACTATTATTTATCATAACTATGCATGAGAATTGGATGAACTCACCCATAAAACAGCAAATAGCAGAGTTGATTTTGTATACAAGAAACATATTTGAAGCATAGAGATATACATACAATAAAGGTAAGATACTGAAGCAAAATTTATTATGCTTCAACTGAAGTTTCAGAGTAACCATCCTTATCTCAGACTAAACAGGAGAAACATAGATCTAATTAAAAGAGATAAGAAAGGAAACTATATCTTGTTAAAAAGTACAATAGACATTGAAGTAATATCAATACTAAATAATTATGCTTCAAATTAAATAGCATCTACATTTATAAAAGAGAAATGAAATGTGATATAAGAGAGTTAGACATCAAAATTATTCTAGTGGGAGACCTCAAATTTCCCCTCTTGGAACTAAATTAATCTAAACAAAAAATTAACAGGAAAGAAGTTAAGGAAGGAAACAGAATTTTATAAAAGTTAGATATGATGGGCCTCTATAGAAAAACTGAATGGAAATAGAAAGAAAAACACCATTTTCTCAGTGCCTACACTGAGATATACATTGAACATATAATAGGGCAAAAAAACCCTCAAAATCAATCAAGTTATAGCTTGGGGAAATTAGGAAAAAAACAAAAGAAAAAATCTGACCATATAAATTACTTTTGTAACAAGGAAGATCAAATATGCACTCAGAAGATGACTGTATCAAAGCCTCCAAGAAAAATATGTATTTGCCTCAGGCAATGAAAGAGTTCAAAAAAATTTTAAAGTTCAAGTAAGGGAAGTAGAGTGAAAAGTGTGAAGAGAAATGATAATGATGCAGGAAAATCATGAAAACCAAGTCAGCAGCTTGGTGAAAGAGTTCCAAAAAATAATGAAAAAAAAAATAGTAGCTTAAAAAATAGTTTACATCAAATGAAAAACCTGTCCAAAAGGTCATTGAGGAGAAGAAAGGCTTAAATAACAGAACTGGTCAAATGGAAAAGGCAATACAAAAGTTCTCTGAAGAAAATAATTCCTTCAAATGCAGAATGGAGTTAAGCTGATGACTTTGTGAGAAAAATAAAATAAAGCTAAAAGACTGCAAAACTAGAAGAAAGTATGAAATAACTCATTGGAAAAACAACTGACTTGGAAAACAGAACCAGGAGAGATAATTTACAAATTATTGGGATCCTTAAAAATATGACCAGAAAAGAGTCTAGACTTCATTTTCAAGAATTTCTCCAGGAAAATTGTCCTGATATCCTAGAAGAAGAGGGTAAAATAGAAAGTGAGGGAATCCACTGATCACCTCCTGAAAGAGATACCAAAATAAAAACTCCCAAGGATATAACCAAATTCCATAACTTCCAAGTTAAGAGGAAAATGTTACAAGCAGCCAGAAAGAAACATCTCAAATAACATGAAGCTACAATCAAGATTAACCAGGATTTAACAGCAACTACATTAAGAATCCAAAGCACTTGGAATATGATATTGAAGAAGGTAAAAGAGTTTGGATTATCAACTACCCAGTAAAACTGAACATCCTCTTTCAGAGGAGGGAGTGTGTATGTGATAGAAGAAAGGGCAGATTTTTAGGAGAGAGTAGTCAGATACAATATACTTTTAAGGAGGGTCAGAGCAAAAGGAGAGAAAATAGAATAAATGGGGGTGAGGGAAATATTAAAGCAATTTCTCTGATGGACTCATGATAAAGAATGGTATTCATCACTTCCCCCCCCCCCCCAAAAAAGGTGCAGGTGAGAGTTTGTACTTTTTTTCTAGCATGAATAAAGAGAACGATGAAGAGTGCTTGGCACATTGTAAATGCTATATAAATGTTGCTTATTATTATTATAATTATTATTTTTGATTTAAAATTCCCTTGATCAGATTTACAAATATTCAAGCAAATATGTAATGTTATATAATGTCATGTAATGTAATGTTACCTCTTCTTGGATGTATCCAATACATATTTGCCCATCATTCCTCTGGAATGTTATTCCAAAATTCAAATGATATTTACAAATATCACCAATTAAAATAGCTGTTAATTCTCAAATTTACTTTTTCCCTTATGAACCTACTAGCTTAAATTATCAATGTGGTCGCACCACTTGAACCATGAAGGTTTTTAGTTTCATTCCTAGAAATTCTTAAGACCTACTAATGTTCTTCAGGATGGAATCCTTGATTTCATTGATATACAGAACTTCTGATAAAAATACATTTAAGCAAGTATAAAAACATCATTAGAAAAGACTGAGAAATCCCCATCCCCCAAAGAGGGAAACTTAGATTTAGATATAAACTCTCTCTCAGGGTTCTCAAGAAATGATCCCCATCTCTCTCCTACCCTCTGCCACCAACAATAATGAACAAGCATACAGTGCCCTCCCAGAGGTAGCTAGCAGCAAAAGCAGCATAGGAATGAGGATTTCATTTTTTTCATTAACATGGAATGGAATGGAAATTTTCCAGGAACCTGTAAAAAAACATGCTATGTTTGATCTATTTTAGAAAATTTTAAAATAGTCTCAATGGTGAGAAATTAATTGAATTAGTTGATATGTTAAGAGTAATTGTTCTAAGAAGGAAAACCCCATACAATTATTCCTGAGCTACTATTTGGTCATCATAATGAGCCCAGAAGTTCTGAGTGACTACTTATTCAAAGTCAAGATATTATTGAGTATTGTCTTTTTGAGGACTTTATACTCACCAAGATCTTAATTTCATGAGCTTACTTCTAGCAATATTTTTAAATATTAAAGAGCTGGCATTTACAAGGAAAATATTACAAGTTATTAACTATGTTATTTACTTTTCTGGGAACATTGACTAGAATAGAGCAAAGATGATGTTACAAAGAAAATGAATTATATAAAAAGGTCAGAATCATGATATTGAAAGTCTCTTTCAGAGACTATTAATTAATGTTATTTAGATATTTGGTTGTTGGGATCAAATTTTTCAGGGAATGTAATCATGTGGAATTTTTAAAATGACAAATATAGCTGATGAGTGATTCAATTTTTAAAAAAAAATTTTAGTTATAAAGACCAAATATAATTTTTCATGTCTTTATTAAGGAAAAGCATCCTGACTGACTAACAAATTTATTAGGACATATAGCACAAACACCTGGATTTTTATTCTTAATCTCCTATTTAAACTGATAGACTAGGTTCCCATCATAATGGGTGGCTATTTCTGGGGTGTTCAGGAAGGACAAATATCTCTGGGGTGAGGACTTGTTTAGCCCTTTTCAGGACTGCTCACCCATCTTTCGTGTCCAACTTTACCTTACTCTCACCTGTGGCTCAAAGAAACTTTAACATGGAGAGAGTAAACCCTGGTAAAATCATCTTGGCAGATAGGCCAAATAAGGCTATTTATAACCAACAGACCTCAAATCCAATAGTGAGTTCAGGGGATGGCTACCTCAAGTATGTGAAGATTTCCACTGGTGGAATGGTTGAATGAAAACAATTTGTTCCCACAGTCATGAAGGTAACTGAAGCAGGCACTGTGGAACACTAAGAGCTTTGTTAGACTTTGAAGATGTCTTTAATGCAACCTGAACTATCAACAGTCATGATGACTTTTATCTTGCAATTGAACTTCAATGATTCAGAAGAGAGAATAATACTGATAACTTTGTGCAATTATTCCTCATTTAAATCCAATTCATATACAAGTTAAGACATTACACCATGATGTCATTGATCCTCTTGTAAACAAAGAACAAATAACATTTCTCTTTGTAGAGTCCTTGGAAAAACTGAGAATTTGAGTCAGTTTTCTAGTTCTATATGATCCCTTCACCCCAAGATTTCTTCTCAAATAATTATCCATTTAGCTAACCAGACTTATTAACTTTTTAGAAATTAGTATTTACTTGCATGGCATAATAAGAAAATCCCCTTAAACTGGAGTCACACTCTCTCACAAGTACATTGTGACATAAGTGAGCTCAAGCTTAGAGCACTGTGGAAAACAGGGGCTGGGGGTGGGGAGGGGATGAATCACTGCTCCTATAAATTCTTTCCTTGGAAATCATTTTCTCACATTCATAGAATCCCAATGAATTTTCCTTTAAGCATGGGTTACCTTACCTCAGGAAACAATATTGAGAACTAAAGTTTCCTTTCTTCAATTTGTCTAGTTCATCTTTTACACCAGATGCAGACACTGCTATTAGCCACAACTATTCCAAGGACACTGTTAGAAAGCTAATGAGAAAGCCAAATCTTATGGATCTTTTGAAGTTATCAAAGGTTTTTAATCTGGTTAAGGAGTGATGATAGGAGCCAAAGACTCTTCTCTCCTTCCTTCCAAGCAATTTCCTTTCAGAAACTTGACTAGAACTATTTGTACCTTTGAGATGGACTGCCACTGAAATACTGGGGATATGAACTGGATTGCTAGTGCATACAATTTCCAGTGGGAATAACTGAGTCTTCATAATCAATCCCAGGACACTTCCTGAATAGAATCATTTCATTTCACCCAGTAACTTCCAATTCTTCCAAACTGATTAAAGATTTTTTGCACTTAGTCTTATGCCTTTTATTGATTGTTTGACTTACCGAACAGAGGTGTTATGACTTGATAAGGGTAGTTTGTTTGAAGTGAGGCAAAGTGTTTGACTGATTGATTAGTGTAACTCAATCATAACTCGTATATTTTGCAGAACATTAAATGACAGAGTTGGGGGCAGCTAGGTGGTACAGTGGATAGAGGACTGGCCCTTGGAGTCAGGAGGACATGAGTTCAAATCAGATCTCAGATACTTAATAATTGCTTAGCTGTGTGACCCTGGGCAAGTCACTCTTAACCCCATTGCCTTAAAGAAATAAAATTTAAAAAAATTACAGTGCCTATTACCTGGTTGTTAAGCATACTTATTTTTCATCGTAAAATTATTGATTCCATTCATTCTTCCATTCCTGTGAGATAGGACACAGATGTTATAATTATTTTCTAGTTACTAGTAATCTACCTATGTTGTCATTGTTGATCAGTCATGTCTGATTCTTTGTGATCCCGTGGTGTTTTCTTAGCAAAGATATTGGAGTGACTTGCCATTTCCTTCTCTAGTGGATTAAGACAAACAGGTTAAATAACTTGACCAGGGTTACACAGCTAGTGTCTGAAACCACATGTGAACTCAGGTCTTCTTAATTTCATGCCGAGCAATATACCACTGATTTACCTATCTGCCCACAATTTACCTATCAGAAATCTCAAATCTGTCATCAACTGACACTAAACACAATTAAAGTACAACGGTTGGTGCCTCTATGACTTTCTCCTGCCATACTCATTGTCTTCTTCAACTCTTCTTTCTCTAACACACTACATAGTCAAATACTTCATTGATCATTTAATTCTTTTCCCATAAACATGGAATATTTTTATGACAAAATCTCTGACTTCATACGGCTTAGTCTAATAAGTTAATAAGACACAAACAGATAATAATAAAATATAATGATAACATGATAAGGTGAGAGCTGTTAAGTGTAAGGTGTGAGGGGGAAGGTCATTGTCAGGACATTGTATTTGAATTGGGTTATATAGGATGAATAGCAATTTAATGGGAAAAGAAGACCAGGGCTAAGTGCTCCCTAAACAAAAACATAGAGCTAGCTAGGAGTTCGAGAATATTGTGAAGACAGTACTTTTGTGTTTAGATAGAATAAAGAGTACATGGAGGAAAGCATGGGACAAAGCTGAAAACACATTTTAATACTTGATTGAATTTGTATTTGCCTTTCTTTCTATACTCAGTACTTTTTATAGTATCTGGTACACAAGCATTTAACAAAGTCTGAGTGACATTTCTATAATATATAGAGAACTGAGTGAATTTTTTTAAAAGAAGTCATTCCCCTATTGACAAATGGACAAAGGAAATTCAAAGGCCATTCCTGGAAGAGGAAATGAACGTTATCTATCGTCATATGAAAAATTACTTTAAATAATCATTGATTAGAGAAATACAAATTAAAGCATCTCTGAGGTACTATCTCACACCTCTCAGATTGGCCGATATGGCCAGAAAGGATAATGATCAATGTTGGAAGAGATATGGGAAATCTGGGACACTAATACATTGTTGGTGGAGCTGTAAACTGATCCAACCTTTCTGGAGGGCAATTTGGAATTATGCCTAATAGGAAATAAAAATATGCATACCCTTTGATCCAGCAATATCACTACTGGATCTGTATCCTGAAGAAATCAAGAAAAGGGATGAAAATCCCACATTTACAAAATATTCATAGTAGTTCTGTTTGGAGTAACAAAGAATTGGAAACTGAGGAGATGTCCATCTACTAAGGAATGGTTGAACAAATTATGGTTTATGTGTGTGATTGAACACTATAGTTCTATAAGAAATCATGAGAGATGGGATTTCAAAAAAGCCTGGAAAGACTTACATGAACTGATGCTGACTCAGATGAACAGAACCAGATGAACATTATACACCTTAACAACAATATGGGGTAGTGATCAACCCTGATGGACTTGCTCACTCCATCAATGGAATAATCAGGGACAATTTTAGGGGATCCATGATGGAGAATACTATCTGTATTCGGAGAAGGAACTGTGGAGTTTGAATGAAGACCAAAGATTATTATCTTCAATTTTTAAAAGTTGTCATATATATTATGTAATTTTTTCCATCTCTAATGTTTTCCTTCTTCCTTTTGGATTTGTTTTACTCTCTCAACACATTCAACTTGGATCTATGCATATCACAGAAGCAAACATAGAGACTACATATATTGGAGTACCTTCTGTTAAGGGGAGGAGGAGGGAAGGGAGGGAGGGAAACAGGGAGAAAAAAAATTGTAAAATTCAAAACCTTGCAAAAATGATTGGCAAAAAACCAATTTGTATGTAATTGGAAAAGAAATAAAACAGTTTTATAATTAAAAAATAAAGACTGAGTGATTATAACAGATTTTGAATGTCAGGCAAAATATTTTTTTTCCAATCCAACTAGACTTGGACAGAAGGTTTGTAAGGAAATGAATTATGTCTATAGATAAGAAAGATTAACTTGATACTAATATGAATTGGAGGTGGGTAAGATAGATAAGCAGAAAGATCTGATAGTTCAAAATTTGGTAGTGAAGTTTTGCTCTAGAATAGTAAATATGTGATAGAGAAGAGCAGATAGATAGATGGAAGTATTATTTCCAGACAGATTTCCCTGACTGTCTGTTTTGTTTTTCCCTTGTGCATGCCTGGAGGTTTTGTGTAAGAGGTCATTTAGCCACGTCACACAAGGTCTTGGGCAGAAAGAAAACTACAAGTTAGCACAATGATAAATCTGAAACATGAGATCAGGAGTAATATATTTCAGATTGCTATTTTTTTTCTCTCAAGATTAACAAAGTACAATAGTAGTAGAAATTATGGTACTCAGACAGATATTTGTAAAAACACTTTCTAGTATGCTACTTCTTCAATTTGAACTACCAATGTCATCTAAACCACATTGTGACAACCAGGACATAGCTCTTTCTCCAATAATTTTCAACAGTGAGACATCTACCTTTCTCCTCCCTTCCCGTAACTCCTATTATTCTCTTAACAAAACCAATAAGTCATCTCTTTCCTGCTATTTTAAAAACTTCTGAAATTTCACTTCCTTTAGAGAAGAGCTACTATTTCTTGAATTCCCAATCATGACAAGGGACTCCAACATACCATTTTTTCCCTTTCTTCTACCCAAGTATGATTGGCTTGTCCCTGTCATTTTTCTTAATCATCTTCTCAAAAGCATTTGAATTCATTTATACTTGAAACTTTAGACAATATGCATTTCAGTTAGCTGGTTTACTTGCCATGCCAAAATCTCATCCTATCCTGTCTTCTCACTGAATAATACTAATGTCATTCCTCTATCCTATTCTTGCTTCAAATGGATAAATAGACTTCCTTTATCTCCAGCTGCTGAAACCCTTTCATTTCTTCAAGGCCCAGCTCTGGTACTTCCTCCTTCACAAAGCCCTCTATGATTCATCCAGTGACCCTTTACTCAAATTAATCATATCCCCAAAAGGAGGTTATAGTCACATAAGAATGTATTCAATATATTTAATCACAATTGACTTTTTAGAACAATCCCATTGAGTGTATTGCTCATTTAAGTTTTTGTATAATGATGTATCTGCATAAACTTAGGTTCAAATCTATACAAATAGGCAAATTAACATAGATTGATATCAAATCAATGTGTAGATAAGAGAAAGCAGGTCAAATAGAGGGGGGAAATGAAACTGTTGTTACTATAGATAATCAACACAATAATACAATCAATTGGAAGGTAATTATTGTGTACCTACTAGCTACCTGGTGCTGCAGTAAGCTGCTATGAAATTCAAAAGAGATATGATTCACACTTGGCCACAAAAAGTTTCTGTTAACTTTGGTAAACAAGATATGCTCAACATATTAATAAATATTATTATTTTAACGTATTTGTATATCAACATCAATAATGATATAATAATATGCTGAAATTTTCATTGGAAAAACTGCTATGACCAGGGTCTATTAGTAATCTTGTGTAATCCTGTAACACAAGAACCCTTGATCAGGATGAGAGTATTTGAGTAAGATTTTCCTCCTTGGTGGAGAGAAGAATGTCTCAACCTTGAAGGCCTGCATGAGAAGCAGAGCTGATAGGAGATACTGAGAAAACAAACATATTGTTCTTTCTTCTTTTTTTAATTCCTTTTCATAAACAAACTCTATTATTTATTTATTTATTTTTCATCCAAATACACATGTATATTTTTAAGTTACAAAATTTCCTTTAACCCTCCCTTCTCAACCAACCTCCCCTCACAGGCAAACAATCAGGTTAACATAGTACATACATATTTTTGAAAAACATGTTTACAGCTTAAGTCATTTTCAGTATGAGGAAATAGAACTAAGGGGAAAAGATATATGAGATAAATTTTATATCTTCCTTTCTTCTTTGAGAGTATATGTAAATAATTCTAGAATCTTTATGGGGGCAAACCTAAAGAAAGAGGGAGATAGACAGAAAGAGACAGAGATAAAGATAAATTGATAATTTGGAAATATTTGGAATAATTCGGAAAGCAGCAAACATTTAGAGGAAATAGTCTCAACATGTTACTAATTTCTATCATTCTTCCCTAGTGACTTTGAGGAACTTCTCTTTAGGTAAGATTATTCTCTCTCTCTCTCTCTCTCTCTCTCTCTCTCTCTCTCTCTCTCTCTCTCTTCTTTCACTATCTCTGTCTCTTTGTCTCTCTCTGTATCTGTCTGCCTCTGTCTCTGTCTCTGTCTGTCTTGGTCTCTCCATCTCTCTGTCTCTCTTTCTCTCTGTCTGTCTGTCTGTCTCTCTCTTTCTACCTCTCTCCTTCCAAACAAAGCTCATTTGATCTCTATATTATCTGTTATATTCCAATCTGTATAGTTTCTCTAATTTGTTTCTATCTGTCAAGATGAATGCTTTTTCTCACTCTTCATGATTTGTGATAGTGTGACAAGCATTTGGTAAGAAGGAACAAAGTCTACTGATATATACTTGAATTATTTCTTCCTCTTTAAGGGACTATGACTAGGAAATCAGATAAAATTCAAGGGGAAATAATTTCTTCTAGATTAGAAATACTGATTATTAGGTATAGGATTCCAATAAATAAAGTTCTAGTCTGGTTCCCCCTCTCTGAGGAAAGCAAAGTGACCAGCCAATTGGACACTTTTGCTCCCCTTTCCAGGCAATAATGAAAACCTATCTTGGAGAGCACTGGGCAAAACCCTACATATATTTAACAAAACCTCCTCATAAGTCATATATAGACAAACCAATGAGTATAGATTAATATATAACCTACATGAATAATATATGCCTTCCACTTTAATAAAAACCTGATTTCTTTTTTTTTTTGGCAAGGCAAATGGGGTTAAGTGGCTTGCCCAAGGCCACACAGCTAGGTAATTATTAAGTGTCTGAGACCAGATTTGAACCCAGGTACTCCTGACTCCAAGGCCGGTGCTTTATCCACTATGCCATCTAGCCCCCTAAAACCTGATTTCTTAATGGGGACACATGAATATGGAAGTGAAAATGGATTTGAAATCAAAGAACCTGGATTTCAAGTCTGATTCTGCCAGTTACTACTTTAACTATTTCCATGTGTAAGCATGCTATGTTGAAAAAAAAATATATGTTTTCAGTAAGTTTATTTGTTATTTACTTGTTTTAATTTCATTTATACAGTAGTTAGGAAGAAACCAATATAAAATACAACTATAATTGATCCCTTTTTAAATTTGTATTTTGGCCCAAATTTGACACAAAATATTCAGCACTGGGATAAAAAAAAATTTCAGCACCAAAAACATCAAAAATGCCTGTGACTGACCTTGAGTAAGTCTCTTGAACTCCTTAGCCTCACTTTTCTCATTTATAAAACAATGGGTATGGATTAAATATCCTTTAAACTACTTTTCTGTTCTACTTTTGAACCTCTGATTTATCCCTGCCCACAAAAGCCTAATATTTATGCATAAAACATGCATTATTGGCAAAAAAAGTCATTTTTATTAAACATTATTTATGGCTTTAATATAGTTCTGTGATATCAGTGGAAAAAAACGATGAAGACAAAGTTGTCTTTGTAATTTCAAAGAAATTCCTGGCTTTGGACAAGCAATGTAGGTACATTTGTGTACATATACAATGTAGTCCAAAAAACATTAAATGAGGATTCAGAAGACATGGGTTTTAATTCTTGCTTTTCCACTAGTTATGCATCCTTAGACTACCTTGTCTCCCTTTTCTGTAAGATGAGGATGTTGACATAAACATATAAGGGGTGATTGGTGATATAGGCAATGAGTTCAACATAACTCATTACCCAAAGATATTGGTTCTTTCTCATTCAAACAACTAATAATATCACCACCCTTTTGTTCAAAATTGTATGGCACCAAGAAACAGACATGACATTTCATGTTTTAAATTATGATGAGGAAATGACATACATGTATCTTTTTTCTTTTAGTCTATCTAGGAAATAGATAGGAAATTCCCTAATGAGTGTAGGAAATTCCCAAAAAAGAGATCTCCTTCTGCCAATACAAGTCAAGTCCTACTTTGTAATTTCTAGACTTAGCTACCTGGAGCACTGAGAATTTAAGTGACTTCCCCAGGATCACAAAGTAAACATGTGTCCAATAATTTGAATCTAGGTCTCTATCCACCAAGGTTTATTGCCTCTAATAGTTTGTTACTAAGTATATGAATGGATAGATAGATAGATAGATAGATAGATAGATAGATAGATAGATAGATAGATAATTAGATGATAGATATTTTAAGAAATCATATGAGAAGAACTTGAGAAGTACAGTGTGACTTTAAGAATATTCTCAAGAAAGTAAATGTGTGTGTACGTGTGTTTAAATGAGATTATACAAACCGAAAAAGGAAGGTAACCAGTGCATAACAAGAAATGGGATTGAGCAGAGATCTGTAGCTTTTCCTATTAAAAAAGAAATAGTCAAGGTGGTGTCACAGATTCAAAGATTGCTCCTTTTCCAATTATTTCCTCTCCTCTTCTTGTATAGTTTCCACATGTACACTGTATGTCCTCTCCCAATTAAAGATAATTCATTCCACAACAGAGTGCCTACCACCAACAAATGTCATCCATACCAACTGGCCATCCAAGGGAATAGCAGTGACAGGAATAGACATGGTTGGGGGAGGGGCAGTAAAATAAAGAAGGCTCACTGATTCTCAAAAGTCTTACCTTGGTGTCTGCCTCCCACCAGGTACAAATGAACTGATAGACAGTGCCTGGTGCTGAACCACAGCTGGGAGCACCATCAGTGTCCTTTGTGCAAACCACTGAAATTGTCTCTGCAGGAGACTAGACATGGTTCTGTATCCACAATACCTTCTGCTAGCAGTTCACTTCAGCACCTATTATTCTGGTGCTGTTACTGCATGCTGGTCACTTCAGTAAGCCTGAGTCCTGATAAATATACCTGTACCAGGCTTCATATTTATATAATTTCATTTTTCAGAATCCAATCTAAGTAACCTATCTTGAAATACAGCCTCTGTGTTTTAGTGTACCAAATTTGGGTGACAGAATCATCTAAAAAATAATAAAATGCAGCCAATAAGTAGTCAGGGAAATGATGTTTTTAATCTGTCTTCTGCAGTGATGTTTCCCTAAAGTTTCATAATTGATTTATAGAAATCAATGATTTGTTGGTCATCTGCAATAACTGATATTCTTTACTGATTGATTTGTCTATTGAACACATGTGAATATAAATGTTTTATATTATAACTTAATCAAAAGTGAGCAAAATATACATTCTTTTATGTTTTCAAGGCACTCTATGGAATAAGCTACCATTATGTTAGAGATTTTAGGCTGGCAGATAAAATAATGCTTACATGATGTTTATTTTCCACTCTGCTAATCTTCTTGACTTTATGATATCCAGAAATTTGTCTTTCTGCAAAATGAATTCGATTCTGTAATTCTCATCTTCTTAAATCAATTCCCATTCTAACTGCAAGGCTTCATGATGCCCACTGCCTCCTTCATTTTATGTGTTTCCTTTCCCCCCTTAGATTGCATTTAGCATAGTGCCTGGAACAGATTAGGCACTTTATAAATGTTTATTGATTCTGATTCTGATACTCATCTTCAAAAAACAAATAAACAAGGCATGCAAAGGAATGAAGATGGGAACCAATTTGAGTATATCTGTTTATTTCTCAAATGCCAACTTGGCAACCCTTTTCTCAAATAGCAAAGTGCAATGCACCCTTTGGGCACCCATAAAAATCAAGCTACTAGACTCTGCACCAAGCAAGAATAGAGAACAAGGAACTGAGTGGCCATATGAATAAACAAAATGTATTTGTTATACAGATTTCCATGACAATAAAAAGAGGAAGGCATCTTCCACAGGCTCAACCATTAATATAGTGGAGAAAAAGAAAACATCTACTGACAGAAATACTTCCAACCTAAGGGAAAACAAAAGCTGCATAAATTCATAAAGGTTTAATCATGATCTAATTAGGAAATACCTTATCTCAGTTATAACACAAGCAAATTGAGATTCCCATAAGTATTTTAGATTTCTAATTGGAGAAATCAAAATTTTCAGCTAGTACTTTGTTAACATAAGTATCATTTTAATCTAAATAAAAAATGTCAAATTAATTTATTCCAAAGGAGCACAATTAATGCTCAGATTTTGCCTTGTTAGGATACTTACTGTAAAGTAGCACTTAAAACTGCATCTCTTTCACTCAAATTATTTTTAATTCAGATTCAAAGTAGTGTATAAAAGAAATATAAGGACCCCACTTAGCAATAATGTATTATGTGTATTTATAAAATATGGTAATAGGTGATAAGAATAAAGAGGAAAGATATACATAGTCTCAAGAAGCTTAAAGTCTAGGAGAGGTGATAGGATATTTCTAAAAATAAACCAGGGATATGCTGGAGTCAGTTCAAACCAGTTCAAGCCTATTGTTAAATTTTCAATGTGAGCATTTACACTTTGAAAACTAGCAAACATTACATATCAGGACTTGATTATCCTTGTTTTGTTTTTTACTTAAACTTAAAAAATAATGAAGAAAATAATAAAATCGTAGGTTAAACTTAAAAGTTTATCCAGTAGGGTCTTTGAATTTTCTTTAAAATTCTAATAATTCCATTATTAGAATTTTAAAGATAATTATTGTTAACCATTTACAAGCACACACCCTTGCAAATAATTACTATAAAGTCATTATGACTTAGAGCATAAAAAGGGTCCTAACAGGAATGATACCTTCTATCTGGTGAGAGATTATGGAACACTACCTAGGTTGGTTTTAAAATATTACAAGAGACAGAAAAATGTGAGGAGAGAGGTGAGTCCATTTCAAGAATGGAGGGTGATCTATATAAAAGTATGGAGACAAGAGGGGACAGATGGAGATAAGGGAGTAATGACTTGTTCAATTTTGCTTAAGCATAAGGTATGGGATAAATTTGTATAAGGTATTCTGAGAAAAGTTTGGAGAGATAGATTGGTACCAGATTTACTATGGTCTTGAATACTAAGTTATTCAGTCACACAGCCAGTATATGTCAAAGATGGGACTTGAACTTCCTGACTCCAGGGGCTGCTCTCTATTCACTAAACCAGACAGTGATACCATAGAAATTGTTTACTGTCCATTTTAATTTTATGCTGTGTAGATGCAATTTTCTTACCCTCCATATCATCATATCCTGGAGTACTGACGACATCCTATGCAAACTACCTCATTCTTATTTCTAGTATAATGCCAACTTGTATTAATCTTTAAATATTTTAATTTAAAATGTAAGCAGACAGAATGCTAAATTTTGAAAGGTTTTCTGCTTTCAAGACATTGTAATAGTAGACATCTACCATTTCTGAAATTCTGACTAGTAAAGTTTCAACTATAGTTGACAGATACTGTGGAGGATGCAAATGATTATTATTTCTTTGAGATGAGACTAGCCATATTTAGTGACTCGGGTAAACTCTTGTGAATTGTGAAAAAAGATTCCACATGTTGCTCAGAAATATGTAGTTCTATTTTAAAAAGTATAATAAGCCTTTACGATACAGTATTAATTCTGGGAGCATTTTAAATATATGGTCACCAAATCTATATTCTAGTTAATTTTTTAACAGCACCAAAATATCTACTTTCTGTAGAGATGAATCGTGGAATTAATTCCATTCTATTCTACTTTTTCCATTCTGTTTGGAGCCATGCCACAAGCATGATTTAAACAGCTACTCTGAGCATAGCACTGCAACTTGACACTATGGGAAATATAGCCATTAGATAAGAGTTCGTCCTTATCATCTTAGAGTTCACAATCTATCAGAAGAATATGACACAAATACAAATAACAGAAAATAATTTATCAGAAATGTATAAGAATGGAAATGATATTGTGAAGGTTATTATTTATTGTTAGACATGGAATTGGGAATTCTTACCGACTACTTAAATAATGGGCAAGAATTCAACAAGTGGAGGGAGAAGTCATTTAGAAAACAGCTTCAGCAAATAGTCAAGAATGTAGGGAGCATATATTACTGATGATGCGTAGTCCAATTTAAGGGCAACACAGTCGATAGAGTGCTGGATCTGGTGCCTGGAAGGCCCACCTTCCTGTGTTCAAATATGGTCTCAGACATTTACTAGTTGTGTGAACCTGGACAAGTAACTTGACCATATTTATCTCAGTTGTTCATCTGGAAAATAAGCTGAACATTCATTTCCCAATCTCTGCAAGAAAACTCCAAATGGGATAAAGTAGAGTCAGACAAAACTGAAAATGACAAAATCCAGTTTAGTGTAGTATCTGCAGAGGGCGCAACCTATTAAGCAGGGACCTTTTAGTGCCATAAACTATTGCTACTTGTACATACCATATCTTTTTACCTACCTAAAAACATAAAACAATGTTTATGTTTGTGTGATTAAAATCTATATACTACTTTTACATACATGCTTAGAATTATTAGAATTTTAAAGATAATTCAGAGTCCCTACACATTCTCTCTAACCTTTGTTCATAACTCTGTTATGAAACTTAGTTCTTCATTATCTGTACAGATCAATAAAGTTTTCTTTTCCTGAATTGAAGGACATGAAGATATAGGTTGAGCATGATAATAAATGATCATCTCTAGCCCCTCTAGAGAATGGTCTGTTCACTCAGATTAGGAAAAGAAAAATCTAATATCTTTGACTATTTCAGTTCAGAAAGTAGCATACTTTATTTTTTAGGGTTTGCTGAACTCTTTTCTTTTTTCAATATAAATATTTTATTTGTTCTCCAATTATATACAATAGAAGTTTCTACCTATCTTTTTTGTGATGTTTTGAATCTGACAGTTTTCCCCCCACCCTTCCTTCTCTCCCTTCCCCCTCCATAGAAGGAAGTCTGATAATCTTTACATTGTTTCCATACTATACATTGATCAAAATTGAATATGTTGAGAGAAAAATAATATCCTTGAGGAAAAAAAATAAAATATTAGAGATAGCAGAATTATGTAGTACATAAGACAATTTAAAAAAATATTGAAGGTAGGAGCAGCCAGGTGGTGCAGTAGATAGAGCTCTGGCCCTGGAGTCAGAAGGACATGAGTTCAAATGTGACCTCTCCAGGCATCTCTGAAATTCCATCCCTCCTGGTTTCTATTAGAACAATAGTGTTTCATAATGCACACATACCACAATTTGTTCAGCCATTCCTCGGTTGTTAGATATTCACTTGATTTCCAATTCTTTGCTACCACAAACAGAACTGATATGAATATTTTGGTACAGGTGAGTTTTTTTTACCCTTTTTCATGATCTCTTCAGGGTATTGACCCAGTAGTGATATTGCTGGATCAAAGGGTATGCACATTATTATTGCCCTTTGGGTGTGATTAGAAATTTTAGACATTAGAAAGATTTCCCACATCCCTTCCAACATTAATCATTGTCCTTTCTGGTCATATTGGCAATCAAAGAGGTATGAGGTGATACCTCAGAGATGAGTAGCTCACTATATTGCTCTCTACTCACCAGCTACAATAACTGAAACCATGGCCTTTATTATGAAATCTGACCCCAATATCTTAGGTATACATATAGGTTTCAGAGAAAAAAAAATTCCTTTAAATTATAATAGGACATACTATAGTTGACCTTCCAGAATAACAAGTCTTTATCAAGGAGACCATGATAGGATAAGAAACATTATATTTGTTCTAGAGTAGCAAATAGATTTAGTGGTAGGGGAAAGGGGTAGCAAAACCTTTATATGTTGACTAGATGACCAATTTGGACAACAAAAATTTAAGATGTTTTGCTTTCCTGAAGACATTCTATAAATCTACAGGAGCAAAAGAGAATCCAGATGTAGCCAGTCATACTGCTCTAGAGGCGAAATTGCAATGAACTGACCCAGTGAATTTTTCACATAATTCTTATTCTGTCACCATCATATGGAAGAAACTATTATCATATTTTTGTCATATATTCTCTACATTTCCATTCTGTCTTTACAATACTTCATAACTTGATGATTATATATCCCTGAAAAAGTAATAGTTAATGTTTCAGCTAATTGGACATCAGGGAGTGAAATAATAATTTTCCCATTATATTTCTATATTAGGTTATTTCATTCATACAAGTGTCACATACTAACAAAGACTAAAAGTAGCAAATTGGGGAGAAAGCATTAACCATATGGATTCATACTCCTGACAATCATGAATTAGTAAAAACTGATCCAAAGTTTCAAAAAAAGTTTGTGGTTGCCCAAACACTTTCCTCACAATGCTATGAAATCAGCAATACATTTTCCAAGAGAAATCACTGAGCATCAATTTATTGATTATTAGCTAGCCTAATTGGTAGATTGATTATTAATCACCCATAATCTCTATCTCATGTGTATTTCATTTATCATGCAACTCAGATATGATTTTGGAGTACTTCCCTCCAAAGTAGGGATCTAAGCAAAGATGCCCAATTACTTTTTTCTGCAGATGGTTTATTAATTACTTTGAACCTCAAATTAGTATTTTCTCCCCATTTGGCTTTAGTATTATTTACATTAAGCAAGCAATCAGCATTTTAGCATTTACCATGTGTCAGGTACTGTGATAATGTCTCAAGGTATGAAGATGTTTGTCCTTCATTCTTGAAGACCATGAGAATCAGGGAGGTGATGTCATGACAAGCACATGAATTGGATTTGAGTGAGAGGTGCTGTGCTGTCACCAGTCTCATTTTCTCCTCCAGATTCATGATATGAATCAGAATGACTGGACATGGCTCTGAATGTGAGGCAATCAGAGTTCAGTGACTTGCCCAAGGTCATACAAGCTAGTAAGTATCAAGTATCTGAAGCCAGATTAGAACTCCCATCCTCCAGACTCCAAGACCAGTGTTCTATCCACTGAACCACCTAACTGCCCAGGTCTCAGGTTACAAAAAGAGGCAAAGGACAACCTTACCCTCAAGGAGTTTAAAACAGGGAAGATGAAATGTGAACAAATACATACAAATATATATACAATAAATAAATTATAATAGGGGAAGGCTTTAGACTTAAAAGGGTCTGAGAGGAAAAAATCTTCCTGTAAAAGATAGGATATTAGTTGAGACTTAAAAGACATTGGGACAGTCAGTAGCTAAAGATGAGTTAGGTGAAGCATAATTGAAGTAAATGTTTGGTATAAATAGATCAATTAAGTAGTATCTTAATAAAGCATTATGAAGTTTTGGAAAGACAAAGAAAAGATTCTAGCCTTACCTCTGACACTTAATGGCACTGTCACATATTCCATGAAACTCAGCTTGCTATTCTGTAAAATGGAGATAATAATTTACTAACTTTGTGGTTATAAGGAAAACATTATCAACCTTAAATCTATAAGTCAAACATACCTGGTGCAGAGAGGGGAAAGATCTTTTTGTTGTGTCCTTTAATTATTTTTTCTAAATTACATATAAAAACAATTTTGACATTTTTTTTCAAGTTTTTAGTTCCAAATTCTTTCTCCCTCCCTCCCCTTCTCCCATTGAGAAAGCAAGCAATTTGACCTAAATTATACATGTGTGGTTGTGAAAAGTATATTTCCATGTAAGTCAAGTTGTGGGGAAAAAGAGACAAGAGCCCTCAAGAAAATAAAGAAAAGTATCTATGTTCAGACTCCCATAAGTTCTTTCTCTGGAGTTGGATAATACCTTGCATCAGAAATCCTTCAGTATTTTCTTGGATCTTTGTATTTCCAAGAATAGCTAAATTATTCACAGTGGATGATCTTACAATACTGTTTCTCTTCATTCTTCTCATTTATCTTTGCATCAGTTCAGGTTCAGTCTTTCCATATTTTTCCTTTTGCTTTTTTCCAATAACATGAGAAGACAGTTTTCAACATTCATCCTTTTGCAAACTTTTGAGTTCTACATTTTTCTAACACTCTCTCTTTCCTCCCCTTTCCCCATGGCTGTGAACAATCTGATATAATTTCTACTTGTACTATTGATCTTAACATATTTGGTTTGTTGTGAGAGAAGAATTAGAACTAAGGGGTGGAAAAAGTTCAAGAAAGAAAGAAACATCAAAATCTTTTTATTTCCCTCCATCCTATCTTCCCCTTATTTATACTTTTCTTTCACCTTTCCTCTTATCTCTCTTGACCGTTTCTCATGTCTTAATTGTCTTATACCTTTCTTGTACCCTCTGTCAAAGTATACTCACTTCAACTATCCTGATGGAAGTACAATTCTCAAAATCCATAAACATCACCACATGATCAATTTGTATCCACATCTTATCAATAAGATTCCTTAAATTTTTTTCAACAGAAATATAATTCTCTTGAGCCAAAATATCACTACTTCAAGATCAATTTATAGCTATACCCTTTGTCCAAGTACCCTCACTTCAACTGTCCCAATAGAAAAGCAAATTCCCAGAACCCTCATGGGCTAAAGTAAATCATCATGTCATGATCAAGTTATACCCATAGCTCCTATCTAATTATGCTCCCTTCAATTGACCTAAAAGGAATATAATTCTCAAGAGTTAAAGGTATTGACTTCCAGGGCAGAGCCAAGATGAGGTTAGGAAGCTAACCTAATCCCACAGCCTTTCCCTACAGATCCCACCAAGAAAAAAGAGAAGATTCAAAGAAGTGTTCAACTATAGACATCGTGGAGTATCTTCAGTTAAGTCTCTTTGGTGAAAAAGGGGAAGGAAAGTCCTGGAGGCGGGAGAAAAGGAAAGACATCAGGAGGCTTTTAGCCATAGTACAATCCAGGTCCCAACAGCTTAATAATAACAGAGGTCCCAGCAACTAGATAGCAAGCCAGCAGGGAGGATCCCAACTCCAAAACAAAGCCTGAACCCTGAGAGCACCAGGGTAAAAGACAGGACTGGGTCGGTATTAATCCTCTGTTAAGCCAGAACTTGGACATAAAGGAAGAAACAAACCTCTGGAAAAAAGAAATGAAAGTCATGCAGGAAAATGGTGACAAGTTGACCAAAGAAATCAACTAACCAAGTGGAAAAGAAACACAGAAGATAAATGAAGAACATAAAACCCTAAAAATTAGAAACTAATGAATATACAAGACTACAAGATTCCATCAAATAAAAAAAGGCTGAAAAAATTGAAGAAAATGTAAAGTACCTTTTAGGGTAAATGAATGACTTGGAAAATAGATCATACAATCTACAAATCATCAGACTACCAGAAAGCCAGGATCAAGAAAAGAACCTGGAAAACATTATGCAAGAAATTATAAATCTACTAGAACAAGATAATAATATAAGCATTGAAAGAATCTACAGAATACCTCTAGAAAGAGACCCTCCCCTAGGATAAAAACTCCAATGTAATAACCAAATTCCAGAACTCTCAAATAAAGGAGAGAATATTGCAAGCGGCAAAAAGAAAAGAATTCAAATACAAAGGGAACACAATCACACTCACACAGGACCTATCAGTTTCAACACTGAAAGATTGAAAGAACTGGAATAACACATTTTGGAGAGCTAAGGACCTGGTATTATGACCCAGAATGTACTAACCTGCAAAATTCAGCATATACTATCAGGGAAAATCATAGATGTTCAATGAAATACATAATTTACAGAATTTCCAGACACAAAGAACTGAACAGAGAATATAATTGCCAAATATAGGACTGAAGAGTTACATAAAAAAGGTAAATGATAAAGGGGACTGAAAAGACAAAAAATTTTTAAGCAAATGTTTGTCCCTAAAAGAGAAGATATAACAATTCTAATTCCTTAGAACTTTACTTCTCTAAAGAAAATTAGAGGGTAGAATATCATTGAAGAAAATGAACATGAAGGGGGGTGGCTAGGTGGTATAGTGGATAAAGCACCAGCCCTGGAGTCAGGAGTACCTGGGTTCAAATCTGATCTCAGACACTTAATAATTACTTAGCTGTGTGGCCTTGGGCAAGCTACTTAACCCCTTTTGCCTTGCAAAAAAAAACGTAAAAAAATTTTTAAAAGACCTCAGACACTTAATTACCTAGCCGTGCAGCCTTGGGCAAGCCACTTAACCCCATTGCCTTGGGGAAAAAAACCAAAAAAAACAAAAAACAAAAAGAGAGGTCCAAGATCACCTCACTATGTTTAAGACAAAATATCCTGAAAAAAAAAAACACAGGGGTGTTAATTTTAACTTAAGTGTTTCATTATACTTTGACTCACTTTAATCACAAGGTGCTAAGAACCTTGTCTAATAAGGGCATCATAAATTACAAGGACCTGAGACAATGTCTCTGTTATTTGCAATCATTTGTAAAGTTCTCAGGTGAGACCTCCAGAGCCTCCCTATACTTAGAGATCTTGAAGCATCATAAACCGCAAGGAATTGAGAAAATGTCTCTGTTACTTACAATCATTTGTAAATTTCTCAGTGAGACCTCCAGAGCCTCTCAGTACTCAGAGAGCTTCAAGATTTTTACAGTTAATTAGATTAGCATCCAGTGTTTCACTTAACAAGGGGTTAAAGTACCCTGGGTGGGGAGGGGGGTAGGATAAAATGTGAAAGAAAATAGGCCTGGGGGAAGGGGGCACAAATAGTTCAAGAAATGATATGGCTTTGGATGATACTATGACTTGTAAGGAGAATTGTGTGTACTTGAAAGCTACTTGAAAGGGGGGTAAGGTAAAAAAAAGATTATAATTATAATCTGATACAGTTTGAGTTAATGCTGTTATCAAACAATCAAGCAAACAATCTGTGATGATATCTTGTTAATAATATGACCTTATCAAGCAATCAAATAATCGAACTGTGATTGATGATACCTGATTAATAATATGAAAGCACTAAGGGAAGAGGCACAAAGATTTATAATTTTAGAGGGAATGAAGGGAGAATATGAATGCTGAATAAATTCTTTTCAATAGATTTAGCCTAGTGAAGTAATAAGATACATTCCTCCTTGGTTTAAAAATCTAACAATCTACAGGGAAGGGAGTGACTGGGAATGGGGAAGTTAAGGGAAGAAGGGCTTTATAAAAGGGAAGGGAAGTTTTAAGTGAAAATAAACTGAAAGTTAAATTTCTAAAAGAAAGGTCAAAGGGGAAAGGTAGCAAAATTTTGGTGAGGAGGAATAAGAGAAAAGGAAAGAAAAATATAAATGGAGAAAGATAACATGAAGGGGAAATACAGAATTAGTCATCTTAATCATAAATGTGAATGGGATGAACTGTCCCATAAAATGGAAGCGGATAGCAGAATAGATTAATACCAAAATCATACAATATATTGTTTACAAGAAAAACTTTTAAAGCAGAGAGATACAGAGATACACAGAGGGTGATTGTAAAAGATTGGAGCAAAATATATTTGGCCTTAGTGGAAGTAAAAAAAATCTGCTGTAGCAATCCTAATCTCAGACAAAGTAAAAGCAAAAATCAATCTCATTAAAAGGGATAAGGAAAGAAACTACATCATCTTAAAAGGCACCATTGGTAATAAAGCTATATCATTGCTAAACACATATGCAGTTAGTAGTATAGCATCCAGATCCTTAGAGGAAAAGTTGAGTGAATTCCTATGAGAAATAGACAGCAAAATATTAATATGGGAGACCTCCCTCTCCCTCTCACAAAACTAGATACATCTAACAAGAAAATGAACAAGCAGGAAGTTAAGGTGAAGAAATCTTAGGATACTTAGGTATGATAGACCTCTGGAGAAAATTTAATGGGGATAGAAAATAATCTACCGTTTTCTCAGCAGTACATGGTACCTTCACCAAAACTTACCAGGTACTAGGGCACAAAAACTTAGAATCAAATTCAGAAAGGCAGAAATCAGACCATGATGAAATAAAAACTGCAAGTAATAAAGGGTCAAGGAAAGATTAAACCAAGAACTAATTGGAAATTGAATAACTTTATCTTAAATAATGAATGGATCAAACAGCAAATAATGGAAATTCTCAATAATTATATCCTAGAAAATGATAATAATGAGACATCATATGAAAATTTATGGGATTCAGCCAAGGCAGTTTTGAGGGGAAACTTTATATATCTCTAAAGGCCGAGATGAATAAAACAGAAAGAGTAGATTAATGAATTGGGTATGCAACTAAAAAAGCTAGAAAAAGAACAAATTAAAAAACCCCAATTAAATACCAAATTAGAAATTTTGAAATTCAAGGGGAAGATTAATACAATGGAAAGCAAGAAAACTATTGATCTCATAAACAAAACTAAGAGTTGCTTTTATGAAAAAGCCAATAATATAGATAAACCTTTGGTTAATCTCTTGCAAAAAAAGAAAGAAAATAACAATAATGAAAAGGGTGAACTAATCACCAATGAGGTAGAAATTAAAGCAATAATTCAGAGCTACTTTGTGGAACTATATGCCAATAAGTTGGATAACTTGAGTGAAAAGGCTGACTATTTACAAAAATACAAAATGCCCAGATTAATAGAAGAGGAGATAAATTATTTAAATAACCCCATCTCAGAAAAATAAATTGAAGAAACAATCAATAAACTCCCTAAGAAAAAGTCTCGAGGTCCAGATAAATTAATTCCTGTTCTACATAAACTATTCTAAAAAATAGGAGAGGAAGGAGTTCTGTCAAACTCCTTTTATGACAACAACATGGTGTTGATACCTAAACAAGAAAGAAACAAAACAAAAAAAAATTATAGACCAATCTCCCTAAGGAATATTGATGCAAAACTCTTCAATAAATTTTTAGCAATGAGACTACAGCAAGTTTTTACCAGGATAATATACCATGATCAGGTTGGATTAATGCCTGGCAGGAAGGGATGGTTCAACATTAGAAAAACACTCAACAAAATTAAACATAGCAATAGTAAAACCAACAGAAATCCTATGATTATCTCAACAGATGCTGAAAAACATTTTAATTCATAAGATACAACACCTATTCTTATTAAAAACACTTGAAAGTTTAGAAATAAATGGAGTTTTTCTTAAAATAATAAATAGTATCTATCTAAAACCATCAATAAATTTAATGGGAATAAACTCAGAGCATTTCCAATAAATTCAGGAGTGAAATAAGAAAGCCCATCATCACCAGTACTGTTCAAAATAGTATTAGAAATGCTAGCTTTTGCAATAAGAGAGGAAAAAGAAATTGAAGGAATCAGAATTGAGGAAGTAAATGAGGAAGTAAAAGAAATGAGGAAGTAAAACTTTCTCTCTTTTGCAGATGACATAAACCCACATAAATCATCAGCATTTCTATATTTGAACAACAAAGCCCAAGAACAAGAGATAGAAAGAGAAATTCCATTTAAAATAATTGTAGACAACAGAAAATACTTGGGAATTGATCTCCCAAGACAAACCCAGAAACTGCATGAATGCAGTTATAAAGCTCTCCTCATCCAAATAAAATCATATCTAAATAATTGGAAAAGTGTCAAATGTTCATTTGACATTAGGTTAAACTAATATAATAAAAATGGCAATTCTACCCAAATTAAATTACCTATTCAGTGGTATACCAAACTACCAAATAACTACTTTATTGAGCTAGAAAAAAATAGTAACAAAATTCATTTGGAACAACAAAAAGTCAAGAATAACAAGGGAATTGATGAAAAAAAATGTAAAGGGAGATGGTCTAGGTCCACCAGATCTAAAAACTACTATAAAGCAGCATTCATCAAAACTTTCTGGTACTGGTTAAGAAATAGAGTAATGGATCAGAAACTGCAGTGAACAACTACAGCAATCTACTACTTGACAAACTCAATGGCATCAGCCTCTGGGATAAGAACTCACTATTTGACAAAAATAGTTGGGAAAAGTGGAAAATAATATGGCAAAAGCTAAGCACAAATCTATATATCACACCCTATATAAAAATAAGGTCAAAATGGGTACAGGATTTAGAATAAAAAACTATAGCATAGATAAATTAATATACCAAAAAATATTTTGTCTGATCTATGGAAAATTTATGACCAAACAAGAATTAGAGTACATTACAATCTGAAAAAGGAATGATTTTGACTAAATTAAATTAAAAAGATTTTGCACTAATAAAATCAGTGCTGCCAAAATTAGAAGACAAAGCAGAAAGCTGGGATACAATCTTTACAAACAGGAGTTCACTTTTCTAAAATATATAGAGAATTGCATTAAACTTAGAAGGTCTCAAATCATTCCCCAATTGTTAAATGGTCAAAGCATATGAACAGACAGCTTTCAAATGAAGAAATTAAAGCTATATATAATTACATGAAAAAATGTTGAAAATCAGTATTGATTAGAGAAATGCAAATTAAAACAACAATGAGATATCATCTCATAACTATTAGATTTAACCCAGATGAGAAAAAAGGGAAGATGTTCAATGTTGGAGAGGATCCGGGGGGATTGGGACTTTGATGCATTATTGGTGGAGTTGTGAATGGATCCAATCTTTCTGGAGATCAATATGGAACTATGCCCAAAGAGCAATAAAACTATTCATACCCTTTGACCCAGCAATTCCAATTTTAGGACCATATCCAGAAGAAACTGTAAAAATTGGGAAAAGTCTTATATGTTCCAAAATATTCATCCTCTTTGTAGGGGCAAAGAATTGGAAATTAAGGGAATGCTCATCAATTGGGGAATGGATAAATAAATTATGGTACATGAATACTATGGGATATTATTGTTCTATAAGAAACCATAAATTTTCAGATTCTAGAGAAGCATGGAATGACTTACAGGATCTGATGCTAAATAAAGGGAGTAGAGCCCAGAGAACAATGTACACATCAACAATATTATGAGATGAACCCCTTTGATGGAAGCAATTCCTCTCAACAATCCAGAGAACCAGGACAACTGTATTAGACTGGTAATGATCTATATTATCCCCAGCCAGAGGAAGAGAAACAAAACAAAACAAAACACTCATTAAAAAAAAACACCCCTAAACTGAATCTGATGATCACTTTATACAAATTATCTCTTATGTATCTCTTTTCCTTAATCCTGATTCCTCATATCCAAAATTACTAATTGTAAATTTGTTTAACAAAATATGTATGTAAAACGCTAAACAAAAAGTTATAGGTATTGTCTTCCCATTTAGTTTTATTGACTAACGATTTTCATAATCTTACTGACTTTTTTTTTCCATTTACCTTTCTCCTCTCTCTTGAATCTTGTATTTGAAGGTCAAATTTTCTGTTCAAACTTGTGAACTCCTTTGAGGCTTCACATGTAGTAGGCATTTTGTTTCTGATTTGCTATTCTGAGATGGCATTTTTATTGTCCCTATCAGAATAGTAGTTTTTTTTTTATTATTAGGGCTTTTTCTTTTGCTCATTTTATAATTGAATTCTGTTTCTCCAGCAAAGGCGGCACAGTCCTGAGCTTTTTGTTTTGGATCTAGCAGGGAATGGGGGAGGGGGAGGAGAAGGGAGCTGGTCCCTGACTTAAGACTTGCCTATGTCATTATCTATAGAGTTTCAGTGCTAATGACTTATTTTCTGTGTGGGATAGCCCACCCCAGTCCTGCCTATTGCACAAGCATTCCCAGGGTTCAAACTTTATCTTATAAGTTGGGGTTGGGACCCTCACTGCTGACCTGCTGCACCACTGACTTGCAGAGTCCATACATGATATGTGCTGTGGCTAACAATCTCCCATTGACTTTACAACTCTCCAACCTATGTTGAGCTATGGTTCCGTTACCCATATGAGACAGACCTTTACTGAAGTTCCTCCACAATATCTTGAGCTAAGAATTTGTTCAGTCTGCTTTTTGCCAGTTCTGATCACTTTAGGGTATGATTTGAGGTTTCATTTAAAGTTTTTAAAGGAAAAACTCTTGGAGCTTCCTAGTTTTGCACTACCAACTAGTCTCTGCCCCTGGAAATGGGGCAAGATCTTTTTCACAAGCTCAGGTTTATATAGGTACATATAGGTTCATACAACATTGTCATTTTGTAGATAGAATGAATAAACACATATACTTTAAAAAATTTGTGTAAGTGTGATTATAATTAGTAAAATATAAATTAATGTAAAAATATCATTCAATTCATACTAAATTGATATTTTTTCAATCAACAGACACTAATAATACAAGTACAAACATGTGGTGTATGTGAGGGTTTTTCAGAGTTATAATCTGCATTTATCTAATCAAAAGCGATTTGGAGCACTTCTTCAAATGCCAATAGATAGTTTTGATTATATATACCTTGAATTTCTTCATTTGAAACAGTGTTCATATTCTTTGACCATTTATTAATTGGTGGATGGCTTGTGTTCTTATAAATTTGACTTAATTCTGTATGATATATATATATATATACATATATATATATATGAGAAATAAAGCCTTTATTTAAGAAACTTGTCATAAGGATTGTTTTCAGCATTTTTATTTTAAATGCTCCTAGGTAGCATTGTTTTTGTTTGTACAAAAGATTTGTAATTTAATAATCAAATTTATATATCTCATAATTCATAATGTTCTCTTTTATTTGGTCATGAATTCTTGCCCTCCTAAAATATCTGAGAGGTGAACTATTCTTTGTTCTTCTAATTTGCTTATGGTATACCCTGTTATATCTAAAGTGTGCACCCATGTTGACCTTATTTTTGTAAACAGTGTGAAATAATCATTTATACCCGGCTTGTGTCCTATTGTTTTCATGTTGTCCCAGCAGTTTTTATCAAATAGTGAGTTCTTATCCCAAAGCTGGAGTCATTAGATTTATCAAACAAGTAGGTTTCTACATTCATTTACTGCTATTCCTTGTGATCCACTCCTCTCTATTTCTTAAGTAGTACCCCATAGTTCCAGTGGTTATTGCTTAATAATATAGACTGAAAAGCAGAAGAACATTGTATATACCTTAACAGCAACATGGGGGGTGATGATCAACCTTAATGGACTTGCTCATTCCATCAGTGCAACAATCGGGCAAAATTTGGGGTATCTTCAATTTAGAATACCATTTGTATCCAGAGAAAGAATTGTTGAGTTTGAACAAAGACCAAAAATTATTACCTTTAATTTAAAAAAAAACTGTTATCTTGTTATGTAATTATGCTATCTCTTATGCTTTATTTTTCTTCCTTAAGGATATGATTTCTCTCTCATTACATTCAACTTAGCTCAATATATACCATGGAAACAATGTAAGGACTATCCGACTACTTTCTGTGGGGTGTGGGGGGAGGGAAGCAAGATTGGGGGAAAACTGTAAAATTCAAAATAAATAAACGAATGATTCAAAACAAATAAATAAGTGAAACAAATAAACAAATAACAAATAAATAAATAAAACAGGAAAAAAATAATAGACTTGTAGTGCTAGACTACCTTCCTTTATATTTTTTCTATTAATTCCCCTGATGTTCATAACTTTGATACTACTAGATGATTTTTGTTATTTTTTCTCATTGATATTCTGCTTTATTTTTCCAGTTCCATGATATGAAAGTTTTTCAGCATTCATCCACTTGCGTATTGATAAATTTCACACTTTTCTTCCACCCTCCTTCTCCCTCAGTGGTGAACTGTCTAGTGAATGCTGTATATGTACATTAGTGCTTAATATGTTTACATATTAGTTATTTTGTGTATGAGGAATTAGTTCTTTTTTTAAAGATTTTATTTATTTTGAGTTTTTAGCTTTACAATTTTTTCACTAATCTTACTTCCTCCCCCCCACCCCTCACAGAAAGCAATTTGTCAGTCATTACATTGTTTCCATGGTATACATTGGTCCAAATTGAGTGTGATGAGAGAGAAATCATATCCTTAAGGAAGAAACATAGAGTATAAAAGATAGCAAGATCAGACAATAAGATATCTGGGTTTTTTTCTAAATTTAAGGTAATAGTCCTTGGTCTTTATTCAAACTCCACAGTTATTTCTCTAGATACTGATCGTATTCTCCACTGCAGAGAGCCCCAAATTGTCCCTGATTGTTGCACTGATAGAATGAGCAAGTCCATCAAATTTGATCATCACCCCCATGTTGCTGTTAGAGTGTACAGTGTTTTTCTGGTTCTGCTCATCTCACTCAGCATCAGTTCATGCAAATCCCTCCAGGCTTCCCTGAATTCCCATCCCTCCTGGTTTCTAATAGAACAATAGTGTTCCATGATATACAAATACTAGAGTTTGCTAAGCCATTCCCCAATTGAAGGACATTTACTTAATTTCCAATTCTTTGCCACCACAAACAGGGCTGCTATTAATATTTTTGTACATATGATGTTTTTACCCTTTTTCATCATCTCTTCAAGGTATAGACCCAGTAGTGGTATTGCTGGAGCAAAGGGCAAGCATACTTTTGTTGCCCTTTGGGCATAGTTCCGAATTTCTCTCCAGAAATGTTGGATGAGTTCACAGCTCCACCAACAATGTAATAGTGTCCCAGATTTCCCACAACCCTTCCAGCAATGATCATTATCCTTTCTGGTCATATTAGCCAGTCTGAGAGGTGTGAGGTGGTACCTCAGGGAAGCTTTAATTTGCATTTCTCTAATAAGTAATGATGTAGAGCAATTTTTCATATGACTATGGATTGCTTTGATCTCATCTATAAACTGGCTTTGCATATCCTTTGACCATTTGTCAATTGGGGGATGGCTTTCTTTTTTAAAAAATATATCTCAGTTCTCTGTATATTTTATAAATGAGTCCTTTGTCAAAAACATTAGTTGTAAAGATTGTTTCCCAGTTGATTAAATTTCTTTTGATCTTGGTTACAGTGGTTTTGTCTGTGCAAAAGCTTTTTTAATTTAATGTAATCAAAATCATCTAGTTTGTTTTTAGTGATGTTCCCCATCTCTTCCTTAGTCATAAACTGCTTCTCTTTCCATAGATCTGACAAGTAAACTAGTCCTTGATCATCTAATTTGCTTATAGTATTGTTTTTTATGTCTAAATCTTGTTTCCATCTGGATCTTATCTTGGTATGGGGTCTGAGGTGGTGGTCTAATCTAAGTTTCTTCCATACTAACTTCCAATTTTCCCAGCAGTTTTATCAAAGACAGAGTTTTTAATCCCAATAGCTAGACTCTTTGGGTTTATCAAACAGCAGATTGCTATAATCATTTCCTGCTATTGTACCTAGTCTATTCCACTGATCCACCACTCTATTTCTTAGCCAATACCAGACAATTTTGATGACTGATGCTTTATAATATAATTTTAGAACAGGTAGGCCTAAGCCTCATTCTTTTGCACTTTTTTTCATTAAATGCTTGGAAATTCTTGACTTTTTTCCCCTCCATATGAATTTACTTACAACTTTTTCTAAATCCTTAAATTAATTTTTTGGAATTTTGATTGGTAGGACAATAAATGGGTAGTTTAGTTTTGGTAGAATTGACATTTTCATTATGTTAGCTCGACTTATCCATGAGCAGTTAATGTTTACCCAGTTGTTTAAATCTGATTTAATTTGTGTGAGTTTTTTGTAATTGTTTTCAAAAGGTTTCTGAGTCTGCCTTGGCAAATAGACTCCCAGGTATTTTATATTGTCTGAGGTTACTTTGAATTGGATTTCTCTTTCTAGCTCTTTCTGCTGTATCTTGCTAGGCATATAGAAAAGGTGAGGATTCATGAGGGTTTATTTTATATCCTGCAACTTTGCTAAAATTGCTAATGGTTTCCAGTATTTTTTGGATGATTTCTTGGGATTTTCTAGGTATGCCATCATGTCATCTGACAAGAGTGAGAGTTTTGTCTCTTCTTTCCCAATTCTAATTCCTTCAATTTCTTTTTCTTCTCTAATTGCTGAAGCCAACATTTCTAATATGATATTGAATAGTACTGGTGATAATGGTCATCCTTGTTTCACCCCTGATCTTATTGGGAATTTCTCTAGCCTCTCTCCATTGAATATAATGCTTGTTGATGGTTTCAGATAGATACTGTTTATTATTCTAAGGAACAGTTCATTTATATGAGGAATTAGTTCTAAAGGAAAAGAAAGAAAGCCATGGAATAGGAAGGAAAACCATAACAGAAATATTTTAAAAGTGATCATATTATTCATTCAAATTCTATGATTTTTTTGTTTTCTCTTCTCTTCTCTTCTCTTCTCTTCTCTTCTCTTCTCTTCTCTTCTCTTCTCTTCTCTTCTCTTCTCTTCTCTTCTCTTCTTTTCTTTTCTTTTCTTTTCTTTTCTTTTCTCTTCTTTTGGATCTGAATGACACTCTCCAATACAGAGTTGTCCTAGATTTCCAAACTGCTGTGAGGAGATGAATCCAACATAGATGATCAAATCACAATATTATTGTTAATCTGTACAATATTCTCTTGTTTCTGCTCCCTTCATTCAGCATCAGTTAAGTACTTTCTATGCTTCTCTAGAGTTCAATTAGCCATGGTTTCTTTTAGAAGAATAGTACTCCATAACATTCATATACCCTAACTTGTTCATCTATTTCCCTGTTTGATGGGCAACCCCCCAATATTTGCCACTACAAAAAATGAGTTGCTACAAATATTTTTGAACATGTTAGACTTTTCCTTTTTTATGATTTCTTCTGAATAAAGGCCTAGTATTGGTATTGTTGGGTCATAGTATATTATCAGTTTTATTGCTCTTTGGACATAGTTCTATATTGCTCTCCAGAATGATTGAAATAATTCATACCAACAGCAGTAGATTAATGTACCAATCCTTCCATGATCTCTCCAACATTGATCATTTCCCCTTTTTGTCATCTTAACCAATCTGATAGGAGGTACCATATAGTTGTTTTAAACTACATTTCTCTAATAAATATTGACTAGGAGCATTTTTCATATGATTGCATAGTTTTAATTTCTTCACTTAAAAACAGTCTGTTCATATTCTTTCATCATTTATCAATTGGGAATGACTTTTAACTTTACACATTTGATTTGATTCTTTATATATATATATATATATATATATATATATATATATATATATATATATATATATATTAGAAAGGAAACCTTCATCATAAGCCATAACCATGAACATTATTTCCTAGCTTCTAATAACTGGGGAAAGACAGCATGGAGGAAAATACAGAATTAGTAACTGGAAATGTGAGTAGAATGAACTTTCCCATATAATGGAAGCAGATAGCAGAATGAATTAAAGATCAGAATCCTTCAATATATTATTTACAAGAAACACATTTGAAATAGAGAGAAGATGCTTGTCCTTCATTCTTGAAGGTTCTTGAGGATCATGACATCAGGGAGTTGGAGACTGCAGATGGCCCTGGATGTGAAGTAATAATGACTTGCCCACAGCTAGTAAGTATCTAAAGCCAATTTGAACACAGGTCCTCCTGACTCCATTACTAGTAGTCTATCTACTGTGTCACCCAGCTGCACCTTTCTACACATAGGGCAAAGGTATAAAATTGGAACAAAATGTATTATGCTTCAGTGGAAGAAAAAAAATCAGGGGTAGCAATATTGATCTCAGACAAAGCAAAAATATAACTCATTAAAAGGGATAAGGAAAGAAATTGTCTTTTGAATTAAGTTAAATCACTATTAAGCATAAATGAACCAAGTGGTATAGCATCAAAATTCTTAGAGGAGAAGCTGGATTAATTGCAAGGAGACATAGACAGTAAATAATAATGGGACCTCAACCTCCCTTTCTCAGAATTAGATAAATCTTACCACAAAACAAACAAGAGGGAAATTCAGAAGGTGAATAAAGTGTAGAAAATTTAGATATGATAAACATATGGAGAAAATGAATGGGAATATAAAAAAATACACCTTTTTCTCTGTAGCGGATGGTACCAATACCAAAATTGATCATGTATTAGGGCATAAAAAAAACTTTACAGTCAAAAGCAGAAAGGCAGATGTAAAAAATGCATGCTTTTCATGCAAGGTACAATGATACATGATACAATCGAAATTACATATAATAAAGTGACACAGAAAGATAAAACTTAATTAGAAACTTAATAATTCTATTTTAAAGAATGAGTGAATCAAACAACAAATCATAGAAATAATCAACCATTTCCTATAAGAAAATGACAAAAATGAAACATCATACCAAAATTTATGGAATGCAGTCAAAGCAGTTTTAAGGGGAAATTTTATATCTCTAAATGCTTTTATGAATAAAATTGAGAAAGAAGACATAAGTAAGTTGGGTATGCAACTAAATAAACTAGAAAAAGGACAAATTAAAGATTCCCAATTAAATACTAAATTAGAAGTTCTAAAAATAAAAGGAAACATTAATAAAACTGAAAGCAAGAAAACAATTGATCTAATAAATAAAACTGAGTTGGTTTTATGATTTAATCTGATTTTTAAAAAAAGAAAGATTACCAAATTACCAGTATCAAAAATGAAAAGGGTAAACTCACCACCAATGAAACGGAAATTAAAGAAATAATTCAGCTATTTTTGTCCAATGCTCTACCAATAAATTTGACAACCTAAATGAAATGGATGAATTTCTACAAAAATATAAATTTTATTTATAAAATATAAAGAAAAATAGAATTTTTTATAAAAATATAAATAATTAGCAAATAATTTTCAGATTAGCAAAAGAGAAAATAAAATAATTAAATAGCACCATTTCAGAAAAATAAATTAAAGAACCCATCAAGAAACTCCCTAAGAAAAAGTCTCTAAGTCCAGATGAATGTAAAAGTGAATTACATCAAACATTTAAGGTCCAATTAATTCTTATTCTATGTAAACTATTTTAAAAAATAGAAGAGGAATTTTTCTATATTCCTTTTATGACACCAAAATGGTGCTGAATCTAAAATAGGAAGAGTCAAAATAGACAAAGAAAATTATCGACCAATCTCCCTGATGAACATTGATACAAGTTGATATTATTTTCTAGCTCTATCAAATATTTTTTGGTAATTTGATTGCTATGGCACTGAATAAATAAATATATTGAGGTAGAATTGCCATTTTGTGAATATTTTTGACACTAAAAAGAGATTTATAGATTGAAAAAAGTAGTAAATCACTGCCTTAAAAACACTAAGGAAATAAAATTCATATTTTGCTGGTCAGGATCCATCTTCTTACTGATTGATGTAGGAAAATACTTGAGAGAAACAGCTCAATAAATATTCTGGAACTAAGAGTTTTCCAATTTCTTAGGCCTCTGAGAAGATAAATATTCTTCCCAGTGTTATCATCTAGTATGTATCAACAGTAGGGCTTAAATCAAGATTATGATTATCTTGCAGCTAAAACTAGTTCTTTAATTGTTATACTAGATTGCTCTTAATGGTAATTAAGTATTAGTATTTTTTTAATTTTATTTATTTAAGGCTTAAGTGACTTGACCAAGGTCACACCATAAGACAATTATTAAGTGGCTGAGTCTGGATTTGAACTAAAATCTTCCTGACTCCAGGGCTAGTGCTCTATCTACTGTGCAACCTAGCTGTCCCAAGTATTAGTATTTTTAAAAAGCATACTCTTTTTTATTCCTTGTTCCTCAGTTTCTATTCTAGTTTCCATCTCACTTGTGTAGTCAATATTTGGATATACCAATTTACTGAGTTATAGGTCTGTTTTGTTATAAGCATTATTTGCACATTGGGGATTTTAGGGTTGTAGTTTTCTTATTCCCCATCAGAGCATAAATGCAAATTAGAAATGTACTATTTGAGAACACATTTTTGGTCTCACATTTTATTAAAGATAATCATTATTATCACCAAACAACTATTAACTATCCACAGAAGTTGCTGTATCATTCTAGACCTGGAGTTCACATATTTGGAGTTAAGGATTCTGCCTGCCACAAAATGGACTAGAATATTTTAACAATATAATTAATTCAGAACACATTAGATAGCTTGGGGACAATGGGATGACTTTGACTGAAGAGAATTAGGTTCTGAGTTGAGTTCTAAAGAGTAAAAGATTCTCTCAAAAGCAGAAGAGTAGATAGATACTTCTAGAGTTGGAAATAGCAAAAGAATTGGAAATTGAAGGGATTTCCATATATTGAGAAATGGGTAAATAAGTTGTGGTATAAGATTGTGATGGAATTTGATTGTCCTCTACTTGAAAAGGCTTACATGAATTGATATAAAATGAAAATAACAGAACAAGGAGAATGTTTTCCACAGTAATAGCAATATGATGAACAGTTTCAAATGACTCACTTATCTCAGCAATGGAGATCCAAAACAATCTCAAATAATTCATAATAAAGCATGCTATCTACTTCCAGAGAAGGACCTGATATTGTCTTAATATATATATATATATATATATATATATATTTTACTTTCTTTTTTCATTCTATTTTTCTACTCCAGTCTTATACAAAATAACTAATAATGGAAATGTTTTACATGATTGAAAATTTATAGCGTATATAAGATTACTTACCATTTCATGTGGGGGGAGAGGTGAGAGAAGAAGGAAAGGTTAGAGTTTGGAATTCAAAACTTTTTTTAATGTTTAAAAATTGTTTTAAAAAGTGAAATTTGAGAAACATGTGTACAATTATGTATGTATATATACATATATACATGTACATATATTTTCTTATCATAAAAAGAAAGAAAATGAGAAGAATGAAAAGAGAAAACCCATTCCAAGTCATAGTGGATAGACTGACCAGGTTAGAATGGAGTGGGAGACAAGTATATGTATGAAGAATGCCTTCCAAGCTCTAATATTGACTCTTCCCCTATACAAGCTAGTCTTTGTGTTAGCTAGCCAACAGAGATATTCTAAAAGGAATGTAGTAAGTTTCCTGAGAACAAAGATCATCTTGTTCATCTCCCCCAATGTCTTGCACTCACCAGAGACTCATTAATCGCTTTTTGGAATGTAGTGGGGCAGGTAGGTGGTGATGTGGATAGAACACTAGCCTAGGAGACAGGAGGACAGGAGCTCAAATCTGGCCTCAGACACTGGATAATTACTAGCTGTGTGACCTTAGATAAGTCACTTTACCCTGATTACCTCACATCTAGAACCATCTCCAGTTGTCCCGGTTCATATCTGCCCACTGGACAGATAGTTCTGGGGGAGAAAGTGAGTCTGGTAACTTAGCACAGCACCCCTCACTCAAATCCAAATCATGTGATTGCCATGGCATCACCTCTCTGATGTCATAGTCTTCTTTAATAAAAAAGGACAAACATCATTGGAATACAGTAACCCTTGATTAAACTTGTCCCCCAAACCTACTAACTTCCATAGCATGAGTTATGATTATAAAGAGTTATCATCCACAGACATCCCTCTTCAATGGAATAGCAGATGTATGTGTTCATAGGTAAAACAAACCTGGAGACATAAATTCTAGCCCTGGAATTATTTAAATTATAACTAAGATAAGGTGTATGTGTTGAGGGGGGATAATGAATTATATTTCAGAAGCAGAACTTCTTTCCTGCATCAGATACCTGAATCTGCCACTACCTTTATGCTATTATTAGGGAATTTCTTTTCCTCCAACTAATCTCCCTGCTTCTTGGAAAGGAAATAAATAACATATACCGAATCCAAGGTTTCTGTTTCTTCTCCTCATTAAAAATAGTGATAAAGATTTATCTAGGAAATGAATGATTTTCAAAACTGTGGAATAATCATCTTAGCAATGCCAGATATATAAAAGAAGGCAAGGATAAAAGGAAACTATTGCACCAGCAAGGCTTGTGTGCCATCCAAAAAATTGAATGCCTCTATTATTCCACTGCTTGATCAAGGTCTTTTTTTTTCCCCTGGAGTTAGAAGAGAAGTGGTTCAGGAGGCTTGCTATTTTCCATGAATGCCTCTTCTCTAGAGGCAGTAATATTGTTGCAGCTGCTGTCACTAAGTGACAAATGGATGACAAATAATATCATGTATTTCTCCCAACCAGGCAATTAGGACAGCACAAAGACTGGAAGAAACAGAAATAAACCTACCCAACAATGTCTGAAAAGTTTCTTGTTAGGCTAGTGTCTGTTTTGATGAGCTGAATGTTTAACAATTTTAACACAATTTTATCAACCTTGAGAACATAGTCAAATGAGTTATATACAATAGAAATTCTAAATGGAAAACAGTCTATGTTAGATCACTCTTTTCACAGAATATCAAATCAAATATATAAGCTTTCTATTCTACTTTCTATTTCCCTCAGGATTCTCTACTACACAAGGCAAGAGCATGAGATGATGGGTAGGTAGTTAGAATGTCTATTGGTAAAACAAGGAAGGTTTCTTGGATGTTGGGTACAAACATATTTGTGCAAAAGTTAGGAGTGGTATAGATATAAAATACACACAGGGTAGGCAGGCACACATGGCCTAGGATCTGTATCATTGCAGCTAATAGACTTAATCACAAATCCTTTTAGAGCATTTTTGAAGTCTGTGTATAATGATGTACTTGCAGAGCATAGTAACAATTAAAAAACATATTTGTAGCCATGGAAATCCGGGTTGAAATTAAGAGAATTTTTGAAACTATCATATGTAAAATGATCAATACTATATACCAGCTTTTTAAATATAAATATCAAATTAATATAAGACAGACTTTACCTAAATCCTCTCTAGTCGAACTAGCAAACTTCTGCACTCTGTATAGGATTAGAAAACTTGCTTAAATTTCCCCTTCTCTGTCATTTTCAGCGTCATGCCTTCAGTTATAAATATTGTTCCTCAGAAATAATTTCTCACATAGTTTAAAAAAACATTAACTTTTGGGGAAGAACACGTCCTGTCATTTTCTAAAGTGGCAAGTATAAGCCTGATGAATACAAATTAATTTTCTGGTAGAGCATTGCTCAAAATGAAATGAATTTTATAAGGAGTGATTTAGAACTCATCCTTTTAAAATGCCTAGGTTGGTTTACATATTAATCAACTTTCCCAGAAATTCCCCTTTGTGACCCAGAGGAATTTTAGGGGACAGAGATGTTTGGGTTTTTTTGAATGTCACTCTTAACTGGGGCAGGGAGTCGGGGAGGGAGGATGTTTTATTAAAGGTAATGGAAACTGGGCAATCTTGATTTTAAATTTGCTTATCTTTCTTCAGATGAAATTGGAACACAGACTTTAATAGGCAACCTTGTCATCAGTCTTTGAAAGCAGAGTATGCCAGGGCCTGAAGTTGGACTCTTCTCCAAACAGAAGCTTAAAGCAAAGCTTTCAAAATGGGTATGTCATCGCAGCCCAGAATGTCCATTATCTGCAGCCAGATGTCACATGTGCAAGCGGCAAGCCTTGTTCTGAAGAAATCTAATAAGCTGGCTAAGGTGGGTGGAAAGCTTCCAGACCACAATTCCAGAATAGTTCTTTACACTATAATCATCAGGTACTAATAAGATTCCTTTCTACATGCATTCAGATAGATTACAGCTCAAATCATGGCATATGAAGCATTTTTTTAAAGTCTGATGCAACCATTGAGTTTCAAGAGCAGGTATTATTCCTGTCCCACAGATGTTGTTTAGCTATTTCAGTGACACTATTTTGAATTTATTGGCAACAATACTGGAGTGGTTTGCCATTTCCATCTCCAGTTCACTTTACAGATGAGGAAACTGAGGCAAACAATGTTAAGTGACTTACCCAGGGTCACAAAACTAGTAATTGTTGGAAGTTGGATTTGAACTCAGGAAGATGTCTTCCTGATTCTGGGCACAACACTTTTTTCACTATACTAGTCCTATATGCTCTCTAGAGTCTCATTGAAGGATTCCACCTATCAGGGACTTTTGTGTTCCCTTGAAAGGAAAGACAATATCCTTCAAGTTACAAAAAATTGAGACATGCTTTTACCACTCATTCATTCTAGGGTTTCCTGAGTAGTCCAGATAGCAGTGAAGGAAATTGTACTTTTAAAAAGACTTGTGGAAAGGTACATCCTTTTCAATTAGGTATTTCAATTTTGATATAGATAATAATAGTCTGTTATATTCACCAACTCCCTCAAGTCTGTGCTTCCAGCATAGGACTATAATCCCTAAATCTTTAGACTTGAAGGACTAGAAATCTGAGCAGTACTCACTGAGGACTCAATCAGAGTAATTAACACAAACTCAACCATAATGATTCCCCAACTATACTATAGGGAAAACCATTCAATGAATAGATTTGAAAAAATTCTGCACTTAATAAAAAGACCATAAGATTATAGATTCAGAGCTGAAAAGGCTCCTTGAGACCATCTATTCCAACCCTATTATTATATAGATAGGGTCAGAGTGGATGATTGACTTGCCCAAAGTTACATTATATCATAAATATAAAAGGTGGTATTTGAGCCTGACTCTTCTGATTCAAAGAGAAATATTCATTTCATGATAAGACCTTGAGGCTTTTGTCACTTTGAAAAGAAGGCACTTACTAAAATTTTGGCTAGGGGGAGAAGGAGACAAGGCTTGTACAAAATTTGGAAGAAATTTATTCTCTCTCCTAAGGGCCAGCCCATATCAAATCCTAGGAACTAGCCAAGACTAAATTTCATCAAAGGTTTATATCTGTATTTGGTCCCTCAAGAGGCTGTATGATATAGTAGATTGTGCACTGGATTTAGAGACAGAATAACCTTCCTTAGCCACTGTCTAGCAATGTGATCTTGGATAAATCTTTAACTTATATCTTATCTAGGGGCAACTATGTGGTACAGAGGATAGAACTCCAGTCTGAAAGTCAGGTGGACCTGAGTCAGAATCCAGTCTTAGGCACTTGACATTTACTAGCTATGACCTGGGACAAGCCACTTAACCCTGCTTGCCTCTCATTCAAGGTCCTCTTTCAGTCATACTGATTCATTCCTGGCCCCTTGTCCCAGATGGTTCCAGAGGAGAAAGTGAGACTCGTGATTTAGCACAGCACCCCCTCATTCAATCCAAGTTCTTATCATGGCATCACCTACCTGATGTCATGGTATTCTATGAGAAAGAATGACAAACATCATGTTATCTATAAATTTTATTTTATCTAAATCTCATCTATAAATGAGGGAATTAAATTTGATGGGACTCTTTTAACTCTAAATTTATGATCCTTCAGAAATTTCATTGGACTCTTGTTCTTATTGATACCCATCAAGTTCCATAACCACTCAGTATTCCACAGTTTCAGGATCACATGTGAATTATTCATTCTACTTGTGAGTACCCTGATCTCACACATAAACCAACAGTTTGGAGAATAAGAAAGGTCAGTTCTTTTTTGATTTGTTGATTCCTAAAGGCATTTTACAAGCAGAGTATCTCAATCTGGAACATGGAGGAACATGGAATCCAGAGATAAATGGTGCCTAAGAGATCACCCAATCTAGGTGTTCTTAACCATTAATCTGTGAACTTTATAAAGACAGACAGACAGATAGATAGATAGATAGATAGATAGATAGATAGATAGATAGATTAGTCAGACACACATAGATTAATAATTTCAAAATGAGTTATTTCCTGTGTAATTCTGTGAATTTTATCATATGTATTTTCAAATTTTGTTCAAAAATGGATATAGGCTTCACCAGACTGCCAGAAAGGATCCATGAAACAAAAAAAAAAGTTAAGAATGCCCTGATCTAGTAAACCCCTTCATTTGACAGATGTAAAAACTATGGCCTAAAGAGGGACTCTTTCCCTACTTTTCCAGTCTCATACTTTACTTTCCTTATTACTCTATTATCCATTCATGTTGGCTTTCTTTCATTTCTTTCACAGGATACTTCATATCCCATCTCAGTGCCTATATACTAGTTATGCTCCAGGTTTAGAATGTTCTCTCTGTACATTAGACTGTGACATTCTTTAATTTAGGAACTGTCTCTTAGCTCTTTTTGAATCACCAGCCCTTAGTACAATGCCTGGAACATAAAAGGCATGTAATAAAGCTTATTAATTGATTACTCTATAAACACAGATATACACAACACATACAACATGCACAACAAAAACATACACACATACATACACCATACATATACAGACCACACACTACAAATACACAAATACAAACACAATCCTGCTTTTTAGTTTCTTTTTTTCATTTAAGGCTCATCTCAAATTTTACTTTCTATAAGAAACCTTTCCAAGTACCAAAACCTTCCTCTATAAGTTTATTTTTCATCTATTCTGGGTATAACTTGTATATATACCTAAATATTTTCATCTTTATTTTTCTCATTAGAATGTTAGATTCTTGAAGGTAGGGGACTGGTTCTGCTATTTAGGAAAAAAAATCTTCCCAGTGCTTAACAGAGCATCTAGAACCTAGTAATCATTTAATTAACACCTACTGACTAACTTACTTGTCCAAGGTAATTCAGCTAAGCTAGGAAGTGGCAGAGCTTGAACTCAAACCTAAATCCTTCAACATTATATATGTTATATTATAATTTTAATTATAAAATATTGCAATTAGGCCCCTTGAAGATTTCTTGTTTTCACACTAAATTTATTAGAATTTTATGAAAGAAAGAAAAAGAGAGAGAGGTAGAACAGAGAAAGAGAGATAGAATAATAGAGGGAGATGGGCAGGAGGAATAAGAGAAACAGAGACAGAGGAAGAGACACTGAGAGAGAAAGAATAATAGAGAGGAGAAAAAGAGAGATGGGGTAGGGGAAGCTAGATAGAGAATGAGAGAAAATCTTCCTTTGAAGAAAGCTTAGCCATCTTCCCTTTCAACTTCAACTTTGTTTTTTTTCTTCCTTGAAAAACTGAATTACAATCAAGATGAACTTTACCAGGTATTTTTCATTCGTTTAATGGCAGAAATTTATAGCATGAAAATTGTCCAATATTTGATGTCATTATCTTATTTAAAACAATAACAAATTCCATTGCATGCTGAAGTAGAAAACAAACAGAATTTATTATTGAAGATTATGGGTTCAAATTCCATCTCTAATACGCACAATCTATAAACTTGAGAATGTCTTATTCTTTTTGATCTTCAGCTTCTTCATCTACAGAAGAAACAATTTGGGGTGATGACCCCTAAAGATGCTCTGATGTAAAGTCCAAGATCCTATGGCTCTATTCAGAGAAGCGTTTGTCTTCAAATTCAGCAGTGTCAATGAATCTCTATAAATGAAGTTAAGAGATCATAAAACAGGAGCAGCTAGGTTTTGTATTGGGTAGAGCACTAGTCCTGGAGTCAGGAGGACCTGAGTTACAATCTGACTTCAGATACTTAATAATTCTCTAGCTGTGTGACCTTTGGCAAGTCACTTAACCCCATTGCCTTGCAAAAACAAAAACAACAAAAGGTCATAAAACCAAAAGCTAGATATAGATATAGATATAGATATAGATATACATATACATATACATATACATATGCATATACATATACATAAACATATACATATACATATAGATATATATAGATATAGATATAGATATAGATATAGATATAGATATAGATATAGATATAGATATAGATATAGATATAGATATAGATTAGATATAGATATAGATATAGATATAGATATAGATATATCTAGCATAACAGAAACCATGAAATGGCCAAGTCTATTATCAAAAAATACATAAATATAACTTATTCTTGAACTAAGTCAATATAAGTGGCCTTCCCATTGTGATACAATGTAAGAGTCCAGGATTTAAAGTCAGAAGACTTGGATTTGAACCCCAGCTCTTCCATTCACTAGCTAGCTCTATGATCTAGTTCTTTCACCTCTTCATCTATAAACTGAAAAAGTTGGATTTTTCCTTTCTAATTCTGAAGGTATGATCCTATGTGAAAAGTAAGCTCAGAAATTGAACCTTTGGCCATATACTAAACATTCTATTAATATTTAGATGAGGGCAGATTAAAAGAGTATTCCAGTGACCTTGGGCAAATCATCCAAACTTCTCTGGGTCTCATTTCCTTCATTTATAAAATATGAAAATATGGAAGTTAAACTAGAGGATCTATAAGATCCTAGCAACATAAATCTGATTCCAGTATTTATTTTCTAATAACTCCTCTTTGGCAGAGGGAAAAATAATCAAATAGGTCTGTCTCAAATCAAATTTAAGGAATCAGTTTTTCTTTTGGCCATTAAGCAATTTAATTTTGGAAGCCCTAGCTTCTCCAAAACTATAAAAATGACACCTATGTCACCTCTGTTTTCTATTAGGCTATATAGTAACCAATATCCTATCCCATTCTGAGGCACAGAGTGAACAGTATTATTTGAAAACAGTGTAATTTTCTAGGTGTAATTAGCTCTTTGCAACTAGAGAAGCTGTTACTGCCTGTTTGTTAAGTACAAAGCAAATATTCCATTTCACTTCATGCCACTGATTAGCCCCATAAGATTTCATATATGGCACAAATTATGCACCGTAAGTGGATAAACCTGCTTCCAATAAAATCCAGAAAATGGTAAGTGAGGAAGAAAATCAAACACTGTAGATTAAGAATCCCGGGGAGGTGTGTGTGGGGGGTGTTTCTTCACTGTTGAGCAGTCTAAGAAACAATAGGCAAAAAGCGACCTTCTAAGAAACTCCCTTATCATATTCCCTTTTTTTTTAAGAATCTGTGTGTGCTGAAGGTGTGGGAAAAAAGAAAGGGAGAGACATGAGGTTGAGGGAGAAAGAGAGAGACAGAGGGGAGGGAGGGAGGGAGGGAGGGAGAGAGAGAGAGAGAGAGAGAGAGAGAGAATGGGGAGAGAGGGAGGGAGGAAGAAAGGGAGAGGAAGTGGAGGGAGAAAGAGAGGGGAGGTGGGGGAAGAGGGAGAGAAAGAGAGAGAACAGAAAGACAGAGAGATAGATAGAGATGTGGGAGAGAGAGAGAGAGAGAGAGAGAGAGAGAGAGAGAGAGAGAGAGAGAGAGAGAGAGAGAGAGAGAGAGAAATGCATGGTTTTGAAAAAGGACCACTTCCCTGGAAGGCTTACCAGGCTATTATGCTATTATGGGGCTGAACTTTCCCCAAGGCATTAATTATGGGAAATGACCACCTGGAGGCTCCGTGCCCTCCCTTTGTATTGGGTTTTAGATTTCACAGCAGTGCCATGAAAAACCTGAGCCTGCTGCAATAACCAGCAGCTTCTGAGCAGCAGGCTAATGGGATCAACTCCTTCCCCCCTTGCACTTTAACCTGTCTGGGTGAGACAAAAGCTGGGCCAAAAGGATACATCATGAAATTTAATTTAAACTTCTGGAAATCCAGAGCTTTGTTTTTGTCAATAAAATGCATGTTGAAATTGAAAGCCATTTGCACTGACTGAAGGCAAGAATCATGAGTTTCCAGTCAGGGCTGGGTTCATGCCAGGGCACATGGTTCTAATAAAGGCAGAAAGAATTAAAATTACAAGCATCACCCATTGCTCATTTAAAAGATATCTCCCAGCCTACGCTGCCCAACCTTCTTGCATGCATAAAGAACAATTAAATATCCAAGCATAACTTTGCTAGCTGTTTACACAATTTGCCTCTGAGTTTGAGAATAGTATCTCCATAATGGTGATCATGAATTATAGCTTAGCATTTGCCAAGGAGAAGTTACTGTCTATGCTAAATGACTTTTTAAATAGTTCCCTAATGAACAGCAGGATTTGATGTGTTACAAGTTGAAAGCACTGCATGTATCAATATAATGACTATTAAAATAGGCTTCTTTAATTAAACGGAATTAAGATATTTTAAAGAAATCTATTTTACAAAATAAAATCAAGGTAATACCAGTGCAATGTTGTGAATTTTGGAGATGGGAGTCATTTTTTTAAAAATATTAAAATAGGGGGAAAGTCATCTGAAAGTTGTCATTTTGCTTACTTTCTCCTTTCAATATCCATTTTCAGATTTTCTTCTCTGTAGTGATAACAATCCTGTGTTCATTTTAGTCCCTAGTTTTGCTCTAGATACCAGGTTCCACCTTCCTTCTTGTCCTCTCAAGATTACTCATCTCAAAGAAGGAACATAACCCTTGCCACAAAAAATGTGTAAGGCTTAAAATATGAGTTATTTAGAAAACACATATGTTGCCTAGCATCATTATTAAAACATTATATGCAAAACAACATTATGGGAGCAGGGATTTAAAAAAAAACAGAACCAAGAAGAGCAGCATTAACCAGGAATTTGAGCCATCCCTGTCAGACTCACTAAGCTAGATGGAACAAGAACATAAAGCCATACTGGCATTCTGAAATAAGCCAGGGGTGGAGATTCAGCTGGTGATAGGGGGTCCAAGGAAAAGAAGTAACTACCTAGAGCTCTTGGATGAATTATGCACTTGGATGGAATGAAGCAAAGTTGGGGCTAATCTGAATTGTTCTTGAGTACTTGGTCTAGCACATTAAAAGCAAGTTTAAGGCATGTATGAATATGTCTAAATACCATTGTTGAAAAATGATACTGATTGCAGCAATGTTATATACAGTTGACTTAAGCCAAGTATCAATAAATTAGAATGACAAAATGAGTCTGAAATAATAACTCACATGCAGGTGGTATATTGGGATTTGTAAAGTACTTTTTCACAATCACCCTGCAATACTGGAAAATGATCCCAATTTCACAGATGAGAAAACTGAGGTTCAAAGAAATAAAATGATTTGCTCAGAAGCATAAGGTTTGCAAATTTTAGAAAGGATGACATTAAAAAAGAAATGAAATTGAAGATAAAAACTAGCCTGTGATACCATTTTAATATCATATTTCTTCAAGCTACTGATCATTACTATCTATATAAAAATATTAACACTGAATTATGGGAATTAATACTGAAAGTTCAGAATGACTATAAGAAAACATAGATTATTTTGTGGGAGATGCAGGTTGGTTAGATAAAGCCCTTTCTCTTAGAAGGATGATGTGGTATTGTAGCAACAGCAGCAGCAGCAGCAGAAGTAGTAATAATTAACATTTATAGATTTATAGATGTTTGTAAAGTATTTTACATATTATCTCATTTGATCCTCAAAACCCTGTGAAGCAAGTCCCATGGTTAATCCCCCTCTCCATTTTACAGGTAAGCAAATTGAGATAGAGGTTAAGTGACTCATTCAGGATCAAATAACTGGTAAGACTGGATTAGAATTCAATTCCTCCTGACTCTAAATTCAGCCCCTTATCCACTAAGCCAAGGTAACCATCTTCTTAAATACCATGCCTCATGACCAAAGAAATTCAACCAGATGCTATTAAGACATCATGTTTGGTGAATTCAGACAGGTATCAGAATCCTTACTCCAGATTGTGGCTGCTATTTTGTCCTGTTTTCAAAGAAGACCAATGCCATCATGGGATGATGTTTTGATACATACATGATTTAGATTTAAGTAAGGCAGAGTTGCACACAGTTGTCAGTCTCATTCTCTCTTCTAGAGTCAAGGAAGTTCAATAGCAAGATAGAAGTCATGATAACTGATGGTGACCCAGGATCCAGTGGATGACTGCTCCACAGTACCTGTTTCAGCTACCTTCATGGTGATTGGAACTAAATGCTCTTATGCTATTATAGTGCTGAACTTTCCAATGAGAGGAAAGTCTTCATGCAAAGGTTTGAGGCTTGTTGGTTACACTCAACCAAGTTTAGTCTGTCTGCCAAGTGCATTCTATGTCTCCTTGGAGTCAAAGAGGAGAATTGAATATTAGGTTTTCAGCTACAATCATCCCTTCCATCCAAACCCTTTATTGATGGATTTTTTTTAAAAGCTCCAGACCCTTTTTGTATATTTCAATATAAAAGTATCCAGACTATACCCTCCTCAGTCTTCTATGAAAGAGGTCACATTTGCAGCTTCCATTCCCCAAACCCAAGGCTAGGGTTGAGGGAGAAGCATTTGTGTCTTTGTATTCTTTTTAAGTGAATGAATTTTTCACCTGTTTCATTAATAATAAACTCTATTATTATATTAGAGGTGAGTATGACTGCATCTCTGTTATATAATATACAAGACTGGATTTTGCAGGGAAGTTAATTCCTTTTTAGTCACCAAACCATGAAGTTGAATAGGAAGAACTCAGAGAAGTGTTTTGTTTTTAAAAGAGCTTCACACGAGGTGGCTAGGTGGCGTAGTGGATAAAGCACCGGCCTTGGAGTTAGGAGTACCTGGGTTCAAATCCAGTCTCAGACAATAATTACCTAGCTGTGTGGCTTTAGGCAAGCCACTTAACCCCATTTGCCTTGCAAAAATCTAAAAAAAAAAGCAAAAGAAAGAGCTTCACTAATAAAACCATGGTCACATTGAGAGTCTGTAATGATATCTAGCATCAATTATTTCCATAAATATAGAGTCCTCCCATTTTAATCTTTTCAACTCAGAGACTTTGTTAGTGTTCTACTTAATGATCATCACATCTTACAACTGTGTGTTAAATAATATTCCTTCTTACAGTTCTTCAATGCAATTTTAATGATTATTAACTTTTCAACTACAATCAGTATCTGATCTCAGGCAAGTCATTTTATTTCTGTAAGCCTCAGTTTCTCAATTGCTTAAAAATGGGAATACCAATACCTTTCTTGCCTCCCTATTTACCTCACCATGTTACCAAAATGAGATGGCCACTGGAGCAGTGATTTGGTTAAGAGAACTTAAAGATGAGAAAATGACCTCTACCAAGACTGGCATTTCTGCAACTTATAGTCTTAAAAAATAGTTGCATAGAATATTGAGAGGTTAAGTGCTTGCCCAGGGTTGCAAGACACAGAGTCAGAGGTTGGACCTGGTGTCAGGAAAATCTGATATCAAATCCTTGTTCAGACTAGAGTTTCCTCATCTATAAAATGAAGATGTGAGATTCATTTATTTCTAAGATTCCTTTTGGCACTAAATCTATCATTCTATGATTACTGGCTCTGAAACTGAATATTCATTATCTAGAATACTTTGATGCTTCATATCAAATGAAATAAGTTTACAGTTTTGCTATCCATAAAGTGCTATACAAATGTAGGATATGTGTATTATTCTTTTTAGCTGCATGCCTGAAATTTATAGAATTTAGCTCATATTACCAAATAGAATGAGGATTAGTCATATTATTAAAGAAATGAGAGATCATGTAGGTTCTTTGTTGTCCTCCATTCTCTTTCTCTCTTTTTCTGCTCTTGAAAAATCTACAGATATACTCCCACATAATGTTACCTCCAACCCATATTATTTTACAATAGCATCACTAACTTACCCAATTTCACTTAGGGTTGTAAAACTTCAAATAACCAACCTCAACCCAGTTCTGCATGGTCTTCTCCATCTCAACATATCTAACTCCTTCATATAGTCATATAGCCTTTTTTAGCCAAACTGATTCAGTACTAGAAAGTTCTTTATGCCTTCATTCCTGTCCCATCTCCCACTTCCCCTTGTTTCATCCTATTTAGGAATACAGATCTAGTTTGCTGTGTGGTCTTCCCTTTGCAACATTTTTTCAAGATATGTTGTATTTTGATGAATCCAACTAATAATGATGGGTGGCATATTGATTTTTAGGAACAGACAGGAAGAAAAAAGAATATAATTTCAAACCAATTAATGTCATTGCTTCCAAATAGTTCTGATAAAAGGTTTGGTAGAGAAGAGGGTTTAAAACTAATGATCAAGTTGAGGTTGTATGGTTTGTGTGGATTTCATCATTCATTCCACCTCTCTGACCACAGACTGCTTAATGCGAATTATAAATCTAGATGAACATTAGCTCTCAACCCAATACTTTGAATAATGTCAATCCATATTGTGTTAATCATAAATTCTCAATCACATTTTCATATTTTGTATGTGTTCCATATACAAAACTTGTTCTATTGTCAGGGAGATAAATTCTGGGTGTGTTTAAATGATGGATATATTTTAAAAACAACCTTATTTATTCAAAAATCAGGAGGAAAGAATGCAATGGAAAATTTTCACACATACAGCTTTATATGTCTGATCTTATTTGATTTCTTTTCACCATGTAAAACTCTAAAACATTAATCAATCAATCAACACGTATTTATTAAATGTTTACCATGGATTATTATGGATTACCAGGTAATATGTCTGCTACAAGGTTATATGTACAACCAATGAAACAATCTCCACTCAAGAATGAAGTTAGATTTTGATTATTTTTAAAAGCATGGGCATGTAGAAATCCCCTTCAAAATTTCTATTTTCCTCTGAGGAATTTATTTCAAAAAAGTCCAGCCTCCAGGGATTTCACTGAAACTGTTAGAGATTCATTTATGGTGGGGGTTAAGGGGTGAAGATGGCAAGATTAGGATAGGGTAGGGAAGAGAAAAGAAAACCATAGCAATTACTTCAACATTAGCATAAAAAATACCAAATTCTATTAACATTTTTAATTAATTTATTTCAAACATCATTCAAGAAAGATTAACTTTTCTACTTGTGTTATCAAGTTCTTTTTTTTTAGTTGGTGGCATGTCTCCTTCTGAATATCATCCTTATTTCCTCACTCAATTCTGAACCCAGAGCTTTGTCTTATTTTCTTTATATTCTCATTAGCACCCAACACAGTGCTTTACATATAGTCAGTTTTTAATAAATGCTTGTTGAGTTGAAATGAGTTTCAAATTGCAATATCCACACTTCAGAGACATATAAAAAAGGATTTGAAGATACATAGTTGAGATGATTCTGGTTCTCAGAGAAGTGGCCCCTGGAAATGGTTTACTGAGTAATGATCATAACACTACTTAAAGACTTCTCTAGCAACTCATATGAGAACCACTGCTCTATGAAAAATGCATATAAATTTTCTTAAAGCTTAAGAGAACTCAAGAAAATATGATACTAGTACCATTTTGTCATGAATAATTTCTAACAAGTTGTACCAATTCTTCCTTTGAAGTAAAAAAATCAAACAAATATAATATTTTCCCATGAATTAAAAACCCTGAAATACAACAAGTGAGAAATATTAGTATTGAAATAAAAGCTCATGAACAGGGAGTACTTATATCCTGTGCTCACTAAAACAGCAGCAAAAAACTCTGTCAAATGAGCTATCTTTAGATTAGATAAATCAGTGATAAAAAACCCAAATAAATCATATTATAACAAATCACAGTCAATAAGTTTTTAAGGTAAGGGATATTGTTAAAGAGATTTAAAAAATAGAAAACCTAATTGAGAATTGAAATTACCATTATATCAATATTAATTATAGTCATTTCCTAACTCCTTTGGTGGAAGATACTAAAATTTTATTTGGGATAAGATAGAAGGGAAAGAGGTAGTAGTAATAAAGAATTGTCTTCCTTATATAAAATTTCAAGTGCTAGTATTCAGGAAAGGGAAAAGACCCTAAAAGCCAATGCCAGGAATGTGAGTACTCTAAAACATTAGGCAAATGGTTTTCTCCATCCTAATGGGTCAATTGAACTCCAAATTTCCTCCACTTCTAGGATCTATGAAACTCATTTTTTTCAAGATTCAGTGAAGCCACAATTTTTCAGCGTCTCTTCTACTTTAAACATTCTTAGTCTTTTCTCTTAGGACCTCACAGTCTTTATTTTCAAAGCCTTTCTTTTCACATTTTCTGCAAAGTTCTTTGCTACTAGTCACTTCTCTCCTCTTCCCAAAGATTAGTGTTTTCCTTTGTTGAGACTTGAAACTCAGCCAAGAAAAAGATGCTACAACTGGGGAAAGGAAAAAGATAGAAAAATCAATGAAATGCAGTCCCAAAAGCAAACAGGTTCAACATCTATCAATTAGTAGGGAATCCTAAAGAAAACTTTTTTTTATATTTGACAACAGAAAGATGTCTTTTCCTCTGGGGCTTTGGCCTGTGAAAAGGATAAGTACTATGTAGCAAAACTTTTGACATTTATTTTTTGTATGATCCTGACTCACAATCTAGGGGTATTTTAATTGGCTCATAACAGTCCATCTGAATATCTTTCCTACTTTGTTCCAATCTCAGCAACATTGTTTCTTCCTCAACCCAAGACAGTATAGGGAAATAGATATCATTATATAATATCAATAATTTAATCTCTTTGCTATTGAACATTTTTTCAAAAATTCTACTTTTTTTCTAAGAAATAGGAAATCCAATGAAAACATTCCCTGTTGCATAAATACGAAGAAAAGTATCCCACCAAACAATACCATTTCATTGATTTCATTCATTTAAATGAAATTAATTTCATACTTGATATCATGGGGAAACTTGGATATCAGTCATTTTTTGCTATCATTTCTGCTTAATTATCAAACTCCTACAAGTGATACATATTGAGGATTAAGATTTTAATTCTCCTTGTGGAGAAACTTTGCCTTGTCCTATGATCCCCAATGAGGAAACCTTTCTAAATTTAATTTTGAAATACTCCATTTTGCCAGATGATGGTCACTCCATCTTAGTTGACTCTGTCTTTCAATGAATGGGTAGTCAGGAAATACCAATACAAACCTGATGCATCTTTATAGGGAATGCTTATAGGAACTAATATAAAGTGATAGGTACTACTATAATAATTGAACAACAATATTGTAAAAACAATTTTGATGAACTTTGATCAACTCAATTATCCTCCATGATTCCATAATGTCATCCACTATTTCTGTTTATCCCATACCTAAGTCCCAAGGGAAAAGATATTATTGCGTATCAACTTTAAAAACCTTTCTCTTTGGGATTCCTTACCAATTGATAGGTATTGGACTTATTTCTTTTGCGAAGTATACTTCTTTGATTCTTCTATCCACCTCCTCCCCTTAATGTTAGAATTTTTCATTTGGCTGAACTTCAAATCTCAACAAAGGAGAATACTAATCTTTGGGGAGGGAAGAAGAGTAACTAATAACAAAGAGCCCTCCTCATGACACAAACAGGATGGACCAATATGCAGAATAAGAAGCACATTTTTTAACATATTCAGTATGATAATTTGCTTGACTATATTTAAATGATACAGTGGTTCTGTTATTACTTTTTTCTTTTTTTCTGGAAGAAAAATTTATGCTTAATGATTGAAAAAATTATTTTTTTAAAAGAAGATACTTTAGAACCACTAAGAAGAGGGGCAGCATGAAGGGGGTGGGCACTCCCAACAGCAGAACAACTGAGGCTTTGGCATGAAAACAATAAAAGTAGTTAATGCTCATCTACTACTTGGAAGATGCTAAGTACTTCCTATTCACCATTCATTTTCATAGCAGCTAAGTACATTACTGGTAAAGAAAGAATCAGAAATCATGAGTCCTGAGACATAAAAGAAATTAAGTGGTTTCCTCCATACCAATGGAGGATCTTTTAGATCTTTTAGACCTAAAAAATGTTTATTGTTTAATAAAGAAAAATTGATAAAAATCAAATAGTAACAAGGACACAATTGAAGATTAGGAGTTCCAACTTTTCTGGAAATTATTTCTATCAACACTTACTGCATTATTATTATTACTGTACTATATTCCCTATAACAAGTCTATTTGTTATTTTTCATATCTGGTTTTCTATCTCTCTCTCTTTGTATGACTGCCCATTTTGCCTGGAATATTCTCTCTTCAGCTGTATTTGAACTTCTAGCACCCTTCAAGGCTCAACATAAGGTCAACCTCCTACATAAGTCCTTTTTTATCTCCAATTATTTATGGTCTCTCTCAACCCCTTGTTGTTGTTGTTGTTGTTGTTGTTGCTGTTGAGTTGCTTCAGTCATGTCTATCTCTTCATGACCCCATTGGGTTTTATTGGCAAAAATATTGGAGCAGTCTTGCCAATTTTTTTTTTCTCCAACTTATTATAAAGAGGAGAAAACTGAAGCAGTGAGCAAGACAAAATGTTCTAGAAGTATTGGATTAGGGAGAAAGGACTAATAAGGGAAGGTTTTATGGTAGAAGTGACACCTAAGTCAAGTCTCGATGGTAGCATTTAAAATAAATGTGGCAACTAATTGGGTATGGGAAGTCAGAAAAAGGAAAAATTCAAAGATTCTAATATTGTAAGCCTGGGGTGAGTGAAAGAACAGGATTGACACTAACAATCACAGAAGACCAGCAGAATTGGATGGGATATCAGAGGTCAACCAGGATAAGATAAACATGAATTACCCCTCTATAACATCCCCAGCAAATGGTAGGCCAGTATTTGCTTGTTCCCTGATCTATAGACAATTGTCCTGACTTTCGTGCAAGTCCACCTCATTAAAATTAAATACATAGGCAAGTCAAGACATTACTCATTTACAATGTTGCTGTTTTTTCAAAAACCAAGAACCTACAACAGCACCTAACTTACAAAGTTGTTTTGAGAATGATCAAATGTCTAAATAGTTTATATAAAAAGTGTACCTAAGTTAATATAAGCATTTGATTCTCACAATCACCATGTGAGTTAATTGTTGTTTTCCTGCCACAATATCTCTGATAAGTTTCTCTTTCTGTTGTTTCCTACCAATGAGTTCTTTTTTAATATTTCATCTTTTTGGCTGTGTTTTCTCATGCATATATGTTCTTTTTATTCATTGCTCCTCTACTGTCCCTTTTAACTCAGTTGTTCTGTGTCCTTCCACTGTCTTATTCTACTTATGAGTTCCATCATAGTTATCCCATTCACATCCATAAAGTCAAATTTACACTCCATTAAGATATTTAATTCACTTTTAAATTAATTTAAAGACTACACATTTGTATAATATCTGAAATCATGAAAATGATTATTGTACTCACTTCCTCAATATTGTTTCTTTTATGAATGTTTAGATCTCTAATACTATTCTTCTTCCCAGGGGTACCTGATATTTTGTATGGTACCTAATGTAATGTTCTTTCATTTTCAATAGAAAGTTCTCTTGATTGTATATATATATATATATATATATATATATATATATATATATATATATATACACACATATATATGTATGTGTATATATATATATATATATATATATATATATATATATATTCCCAGTAAAATAAAAAGATCATATTCACAGAAAAAATCTATCCTCCTCAATCCTGATAAGATAATATTCCATTTAAGGTCAATAGCCCATCATTTTATATCCAAATGCCATTTTCTTTATCAGGGATTCATTTCCCAAATCCTCCCTTTTCTTTCCTTTTGAAGTTTGTTCCTTCACTTGCTAGCAGGAATGAAAGTATCATCCCTGCTCCTTATTTCTTACCAAGGATTTCAACTTAAGGTCTTTCTTAAGAACTTTCAAATTGGGGGCAGCTAGAGGCTTAGTGGATAGAGCACTGACCCTGAAGTCAGGAGGACATGAGTTAAAATACAACTTCAGATACTTGTTATTTACTAGCCATGTAACCTTCGGCAAGTCAAATCCACTGCTCCACAAAAACCAGAAAGAAAAGAATTTTGGAATTAGTTGGGTTGTAAGGGAAACACTGGCATAAAACCATCCAGCATGGTTGTCTCATCAGAGATCAGAGAAGGTGGTAAATTCTCTGAACAGAGAAATTGAAGTAGCTCAACACACACACACACACACACACACACACACACACACACAAAGACACAAACACACTCACTCACAGATTCACAGATTCAAAGAATCTACTCTAAATGTTCCCAAGGACAATTTATACCCAGCCTATAGTAGAGCATTCTGAGCTCATATTGGTCTGATCAGCTACAGTTGGACATATTGTAGCTTGACCCTGACATAGTGATATCATTTTGGTCTTCTCTGAGATTGATGGACAAAAAAACAATAAACCAGGACTTCAAAACCCCTATTGGTAATTTTTAAATTCCATCTAGGAATATCATTTGACCTCATATGAAACCAGGGAGGTGGGCAATTTCATTTCTCCAAATTTTTAGCTTCTATTCAGAAAGTTCAATTTGCATTTTTTAAAATATGCAGTCACGACTTGACATCAGAATCAATATAGACATTGTAGTCTTTCTGCAAGTCATAATAATATTCAGTTCATTCTTCATACATGCTAAGACTTGATTCTCAATTTTCTATCACTTTTGTTGAATTGATTACTGAATTGAAAGACTATTTAGCATGTCCATTAGCAGCTCTGGGCATTCCTGACAAGGCTATCCCTCTGTCACCTCCATCTTTTTATTGAACAATCCTTTCCTTTTCATTGATTTTTCATCTTCATGGGATGCTCCTTGACCATTCCTGACAAAGTGCTAATTAAAAGTCACTGTCTACTTTTAACTATCTTCAACAAGTCTTTTAAAGAAATTCAGTTAATAGTCATTTCTATTTTTCATTTCTTTCCATGACCTATGAGATTCTAAATTTTCCTTCATAGCATCCTCTCAATAAATACTTATATCAATTGCCAGTCTTGCATGGTCTCCTTTTAATAGGAAATCTAGCTCTTTCCCACAAATCAAAATAATCATTGGGTCTGGTGCTAATTTTTTTTTCCATTTCTCCTGAGGTTTTCATTTAAATTCTTCTCAGCACTTAGCATAGAAGTACATGTGATATCATTTTAATTGTCTTGAATTGCTATAAAATTTTTACATAAATCTAATTTTGTATAATTATGTTGATAGCATTGCAAATTACCAAAGAAATTTAAAAATTCATAATTCATCAGATCCTACACAACATCATTATCTGTTATTAAAATTTTCTGTCCTTATTTCACTCATTAAAGTTTCATTTGGCTTTATCTGCCCACTCCTGATTCAGGCATCTAATAGTATATTGGGGCTGACTCTTTAGACTCTTTAGACAAAATGTAACACAATTCTTTCATTTTACAGATCAGAAAAATGAGGCCTGGTAGAGTGAACATCTTGAGTTCCTAAGCAAAATCAGAACTAGAATCCAGTGTCCTTTCCATTAAGAATACCACTAATAATTTATATTTGCATAATGTATTTTAATTACAAAGCATTTTCACAGACATCATCTTTTTTCATCCCCACAGCAACATTGGAAAACCTGGAGTTAATTCAAAGGAAGTATTATTAATAATATTTTACAGATAAGGAAAATAAAGAGAGAGAGAGAGAATAACATCTCATAATGGTAGACAAGAAATTAAAACATGGTTTTTATAATATTAACACTAGACAATTATGCATCTAATTTTCTTCATAGATTTTTTTAGGGTAGAATCAAGAACCTGAAAGTTTTTATGGAAGTCACTTAGTCTAACTTCTCTCCCAAAATGGGAATCTCTTCTGGAACAACCCTAACTGATGGCTATCCAAACCTTTCATAAAGCATTTCCAGGTATAGGCAACTCACTGCCTGTTCCTTTATGATTATTAGTCTATATTCCCCTTAAATTATGACAGCCAGAGCTAAATATAACACCCAAGATATATCTGACTAGTGCAGAACATAATAGGACAAATATTTTCCTTAATCTAGATGCAATATTTTTGTTAATGTAGCCTGTGATTACATTGGTTCATGTAGCAGCCCACCATACTGTTGGGTCATATTAAATTTGTGGTCAAATTAAAGTTACAGATCTCTATTTCATATGAACCCCCTGAGCCAGGCCTCCAAAATTCTATGCTTTTCTATATTGGTTATTTATTAAATAAAAAAATCTAAATACTAGAATTTACATTTATCATTGCCATATTATCTTGTTAATTTTAACAACCTATTTTGATATACATAAGATTTTTTTTAAATGATTCATCATATTTTCTGGTTTCTTATCAGAAAAAGTAATCAGAATAAAACTTCAAGATGTTTATGAAATTCTTGAAGAGATCAGGCACAATAACATAATTCTATAGCATTCTACAAGAGACATCTCTTCAGGTTGTCATTCATTCGTCAACATTCTTGTTTCATCTTACCCAACATGCTCTCAATATTGTCTAATGAGAAGACATCAAATTCACTGCTCAGAGAAGCCTGGAAGTCCCACCAGAAGAAGATTAAAATGTAATTGGGAAATGCTTAAGATAAATAAAAATTCAATACAACGTAGAAAATGCTAATTTGTGATTTTCTAAATTGAATGTAGTGTAAAGGGTTCCATTTCCAATTGAGTTGGCACTGATAGACTACATTTGTCTTTGTGATCTATAAGGTAACATACGTGATTGTTAAATTCCTGGTCAAAATCAAGATACACTGCTTCTTACCAACCCTATCAAAACAAAACAAAACAAAGCAAAAAGAAATGATGTTAGTTTGCCATAATTTGTTATTAATGAATCCTGCTTCCTCAAGATCACCCCCTTCCACCCTTAATATTCATATAATACCTGTTTAATTGTCTGTCTAGAGTGCTGCGAGAGAACAAAATCAAGCTTAGTGGTGTGTAGTTTATGGTATCCAAATTTTCCTGATTTAAAATATGTGATATAATATTTATCACTAATATTCTAGTGTTCTCCTATTTATCATAATCTTTCTAAATTATTACCTAGAAACATATTTTCAAAATCTTCCAGCGTACTGGGATATCACAAATGTATGTCTAGAGACTTGTACTCCTTTTGTAGCTAGGAGCTATTTTATTTTCCCCTTGTATAGTTAATTTCCTCTTAGCTATCTACTGTCCTTTCTGGTTTAAATCGCTCTCCTTGATAGAGAAGACAAAATGAAGATAATTTAAGTAGTCTTGCATTCTCTATCATGTTTTAATATTATACCGTCTTTCCCAAGTAGTACACATTTCTAATATTTGTTCATTTTCTTGATATCAGTAAAGTTATAAAAATAGTTCTATTTATAAGCATTTTTGGAATCCCCACCTCTTTCTGAATTTTGGTCTTCCTCAGTAAAGTTCTTATACATTCATGTAACATTTTTTTATTTAGACCTGATTATATGTCCCTTCAATTTTTTGTTTGCTTGTTTGTTTTTGTTTTTGTTTTGCAAAGCAATGGGGTTAAGTGGCTTGCCCAATGCCACACAGCTACATAATTATTAAGTGTCTGAGGCCAGATATGAACTCAGGTACTCAGTGCACCACCTAGCTGCCCCAGCCTTTCAATTTTTTTTAATATATAATATCTTGCTTAGTTATCTCATCAGCTCCTAAGGATTCAATTTTCATCCCAATGGTAGATTCCGAGAAATATATGTATATATGTGTGTATATATACATATATATATATATATATATATTCATATCTAGTTTCTCTCCTGAGTTAGTCACCTTTCCAGTTGCTTCTAGAATATTTTAATTTGAATGTCCTATAACCAAATCAAAAATCATTATCTCTCTTCCCCTTCTCCTCTGTACCTCACCTCTTCTGAAATTCCTTATTATAGACAAGGCTATCATCATCTTCTTAGTTACTCAAAAATCTAAATCTCAGTGTCATCCCTCATTATTCACCCTCATTCAGCCCATCATACCCAATCCATTATCAAATCTTGTTTCTACTTTCACAAGATTTCACATATGCGCCCCCTTCCTTCCAGTACCAACAACCTCAATTCAGGATGCTATCATTTCTCAACTTGATTTTTGCAATAGCCTTTTAATTTGTATTACTCAAGTCTCCTCCCATTCCAATCAAGTCTCTAGTCATCAACCAAGATGATTTTTTTCTAAAGGCAAATAAAATTACATTAAAACACCCTCATCTCCCTTTTTCTTGCCTTAGTAAGTACAAGTGACTCCCTAGTAACTCTAGGATGAATATAAAATCTGGAACTGAAAGTTCATTATAACTTGACCCTTTCCTATTTTACAGTTGCTATCTTTTTTTTGTTGGTTTCACACTAGCTTTCCCCTCCTGCCTGGAATGCTTTACCATCTCACCTTTACTGCTTAGTTTTCTGGACTTCCTTTACTCTTAGCTCAATTCTCCACTTCTGCAGAAGATGGGGTCCTCCCTTTGCAGTCCTCCCAGCAGTGGTGCCTTCCCTTCTCCAACTACCTTCCCTCAATTCTCTATATACCTAGCATTTATTTATATCTTGTCTTAGTCATTAGAATTTGAATTTGAAAGAAAGGATTATTTTTTTCCTCTCTTTGTACATCAACATTTGGTGCAGAGGCATAAAATGAGCCCTTAATAATTGCTTGATGATGGATTTAAAATGTATAAATTATATATTATTAACATGGCACATACACACACACGCGCACACACAAACACACACACACACACACACACACACACACACACACACACATATATATATATATATATATATATATATATATATATATATATATATGAAATTTTAAATGTCAGTTGAACTCCAGCATGGTACCTGCCACATAGTAGGCATTTAATAAATGTTTATAACCTGACTTCAATTCTAAATTAGTTTCTTTAGATGATGCCTATTTTTCTTCCTCCTGGATTATTCATAATCATTTGTTCTGATCATTATATTTTCAAAGCCAAATTCTTAAGATCATGCTTCTCAGAAATTTCTGGGTAGGAGGATCTATCATCTACAATTTCACAGATTAGAGAAGTGGTCAGTCTCTCATGCTCTTTCCCCAACAGTTTTCAAAATAGATGGTTATGTAGTAAATTCTAAACAATGAAAAGAGAGATCACAGGCAAAAAGCTGTACATTAATATTACTTTGAATGTTGAGTAACCTATTTCAGTGTGTCAAGGTGAGTGTGTCTATGTACAATTCAGAAAACATAATTCAAAGAATGTGGGCTTTTTTTAAAAAAAGAGAAAGAAAACAGAAATGAAACTGTTGTAGGAGTATGATACAAGTCACTTGATCATATAATGAATGTAGATAATGCCTTCCCAAGTGATATTACAAATTTGTACAGAGGCAGTCATATAAATGACTGGCCAGGAAAAAAGATCACACAAATAATATACTATGTTATTCCTCAATCTGGTATATCAGATACATTTCTTTTGAACAAACTTCCATCACTCTATTCTAGTCCTGAGCTTGCTATCATGAGGAGCTTTATGATTTCAGGAGTCATATTCCAAAAAATAAACTCTTGTTGGACACTAAATGTCTGACTTTCAAAATTATATATTTTCAACAAACATTGGATACAATGGAAAAATAATGTATTAACTCTGTTTCTTTTAACTTGTATCCTATCTCTATGCCTCAGTTTCTTCATCTCTAAGATGATATGTATGCTGACTTCCAGGGCAGAGCCAAGGTGGCCACTTGAAGGTAGCATGCTCCTGGAGCCCTACAAATGATAATTGAAGCCTCTACTCTGACATTAAAACTACAGATCCCACCAAGAAAAAGAGAAGATTCAAAAAAGTTTTCAATTGTAAACATAGTAGATGACCTACTGTGAAGGTCTGTCTCTTTGGGTGAAAAGGGAAGTAAAGTCCAGAAGGTGAGAGAGCAGGAAAGCCAACAGGAGGCTTTTAGCCACAGTACAATCCAGGTCTGGACAGCTTAACAACAGCAGAGGTCCTGGCAGCTAGATAGCAAGCCAACAGGGAGGACCCTAGCCCCAAACAAAGTCTGAACCCTGAGAATACTAGGGTAAAAGACAGGTAAGTCATGAACTGCATGGGCACCATATTGGGCACCAACAATCCAGGGATGAGACTACAGCCTCAGCAAAAAAAAAAAAAAAAAAAAAGGTTGCATCTATACTCCCTAAAACCCAGGGGTGAAGCTAAAACAACAATGATGAACAAAAAAACTAAGAGTGTGTATACAGAAAACTACTTTACAGACAAAGATGATAACAATGCCATGTCTGAAGAAGAAAGCAATGAAAAATCACTACTCACAAGGGAAGTATCAAAACAGTCTAAAAATTGGACTCAAATACAAAAGTTCATCAAAAAACTTAAAAAGGAATTTAAAAACCAAAGAAGAGAGAAAGAAGAAAAATGTGACAAAAAATGAAAGTCATGAAGGAAAATTATAAAAAAATTAACCAAAAAAATCAACTCTGTTAGAAATACAAATAACCAACTGGAAAAGGAAACATAGAAGCTAATTGAAGAAAATAAAACTCTAAAAATTATAATTGGAAAAAAAGAAACCAATGAATTTACAATACTATAAGATTCCATAAAACAAAATAAAAAGGCTGAAAAATATTGAAGAAAATGTAAAGTACCATTTAAGAGAAATGAATGACTTGGAAAATAGATCATACAATCTATGAATCATCAGACTACTAGAAAGCCTGGATTAAGAAAAGAACTTGGAAAATATCATACAGGAAATTATAAGGGAAAACTGTCCAAATCTACAAGAACAAGATAACAATATAGAAATTGAAAGAATACACAGAACCCCTCCACAAAGAGTCCCCCCAGGATAAAAACTCTAAGGGTTATAATAGCCAAATTCCAGGACTCTCAAATAAAGGAGAGAATAATGCAAGGAAACCAAAGGAAAACAATTCAAATATAAAGAAAACACCATCAGACTCACACAGGACCTATCAGCCTCAACACTGAAGTATCAGAAGACCTGGAATAGCATATTCCAGAGAGCAAAGGACCTGGGATTACAATCCAGAATGTACTACCCTGAAAAATTCAGCATATACTGTCAGGGTTTAAAAAGATGGGTGGCCACCAAAATAGAGAACTTCCAGAATTTCCTGACACAAAGACCAGAACTGAACAGAGAATTCAATCACAAATATACAACCCAAGAGTTGTATAAAAAAGATAAATGAAAAGTTGAAAGGAAAAAACAAAACAAAACAAATGGTGGTCAAGATCATCAAATTGTATACAGCACTGAAAGGGAAGATATAACAATTCTAATTCTTTAGAACTTTACTTCTCTTAAGATAATTAAAGGATAGAATATAATTGAAGAGAATAAACTAAAAGGATAATGGGTATAATTGGTTCTTACCTCTCAGTTGAAGAAGTCCAAGATGATATCACTGTGTTTGAGACAAAAAGCCCTGAAGAAAAGAAGGGGTGCTAACTTTAAACTTAAGTGTCTCATTATTCTTTGATTCACTTTAATCCCAATGTGTTTAGCACCTTGCCGAATGAGGGCATCATAAACTGCAAGGACATGAGTCAGGGTCTCTGTGACTTACAATCATTTGTAAAGTTCTCAGGTGAGACCTCCAGAGCCTCCCAGTACTTAAAGATCTTTAAGATTCTTGCAGCTAATTAGATCATTGTTTGATTTAACTTGCTTCACTTAACAAGGGGTTAAATATCACTGGTGAGGGTTTGGGCAAAGTGGGAAAGAGAATAGGCCTTGCTTCATCTAACAAGGAGTTAAGTACCCTCCTTGGGGAGGAGCCAAGTTCAAAAGAAAATGGGCACTATTTAACAAGGGGTAAAGTACCCTGACCCTAGGTGGGGGGAGTAAAGTTTGAGAGAAAAGTGGCCTGAGGGGAGGGTCACAAAAAATTGAAGAAATGATAAGGCTTTGAATGATACTTTGGCTCATGAGGAGGATTGTGTATACTTGAAATACTTGAAAAGGTAGTAAGGTAAAAAATGATTATAATTATATATTAATGCAATTTGATTCAATGCTGCTTAAAAGAAATCAAGCAATCTGTGATGATATACTGATAACAATATGAACTTATCAAGCAGTCAAATAATCAAACTGTGATTGATGATACCTGATTAAAAGTACTAGAGCTCTAAATAACAACAAGAGAAGAGGCACAAAGATTTATAATTTTAGAGGGAAAGAAGAGAGAAAGTGAATGCTGAGTAAATTCTATTCAATAGAGTTAGCCCAAAGAGGGAATTAGATAGATTTCTACTTGGGTTTAAAGATCTAACTTAAACTACAGAGAGGGGGTAGGGACTGGGAAAGGGAAAGATAAGGGGAAAAGGGATTGATAAAAAGGAAGGGAAGGTATAAATGAAAATGAACTGAAAGTTAAATTCTTCAAAGAAGTCAAAGGGGAAAGGAAGTAAAATTTTGGTGAGGAGGAATAAGGGAAAAGGAAAGAGAAAAAAATATAAACGGAGAAAGATAACATGAAGGGAAATATAGACTCAGTAATCTTAACTGTAAATGTGAATGCGATAAATTGTACCATAAAATGGAAGTGGATAACAAAATGGATTAAAAACCAGAATCCTATAATATGTTACAAAAAACACATTTGAAGCAGAGAGATACACAAAGGGTAAAGGTAAAAAGTTGGAGCAAAATATATTATGCTGCAGTTGAAGTAAATAAATCTGGGGTATGATACTAATCTTATCTAAAGTAAAAGCAAAAATCAATCTCATTAAAAGGGATAAGAAAGGAAACTAAGTTTTCTTAAAAGGTATCATTGGTAATGAAGCTATATGGTATAGCATCCAAATTCCAAGAGGAAAACCTGAGTGATTTACAAGGAGACATTGACAGCAAAACTCTAATAATGGAAAACCTGTCTCTGTCTCTCAGAGCTATGTAAATCTAAGCACAAAATAAACAAGAAGGAAGTTAAGAAAGTGAATGAAATCTTATAAAACTTTGATGTGATAAACATCTGGAGAAAACTTAATGGGGATAGAAAAGAATATACCTTTTTCTCAGCAGTACATGGTACCTACACCAAAATTGGCCATGTACTATGACACAAAAACATTAGAATCAAATTCAGAAAGGCCTGAAATAATAAATACACACTTCTCAGACCATGATGAAATAAAAACTGCATGTAATAAAGGGTCAAGGAAAGATAAAGCAAAAACTATTAGGAAATTAAATAACTTTATCTTCAATAATAGGTGTATCAAACAGCAAATAATAGAAATAATTAATAATTATATCCAAGAAAATAATAATAATGAGACATCAAACCAAAATTTATGGGAATACAGCCAAGGCAGTTTTGAGGGGAAACTTTATATCTCAAAATGTCTATTTGAATAAAATAGAGAAAGAGGAAAGCTAGAAAAAGAAGAAATTAAAGATCCCAAATGAAAAACTAAATTAAAAATTCTGAAAATCAAGGGAAAGATTAATAAAATTGAAAGCAAGAAAATCATTGATCTCATAAACAAAAATCTCATAAACATTTTATGAAAAAAGCCAATAAAATAGACAAACCTTTGGTCAATCTGATTTAAAAAAGGAGAGAAGATAACAAAGATGAAAAGGGTGAACTAACCACTAATGAGAAGGAAATTAAAGAGATAATTCAGAACTACTTTGCCAAACCATATGCCAATAAATTGGACAACTTGAGTGAAATGGATGAATATTTATAAAAATACAAAATGCCCAGATTAACAGAAGAGGAAATAAATTACTTAAATAATCCCATCTCAGAAAAAGAAATTGAAGAAACTATCAATAAATCACATAAGAAAAAGTCTCCAAATCCTGAAGGATTTACAATTGAATTCTACCAAACATTTAAGGAACAATTCATTCCTATTCTACATTAACTATTTTAAAAAATAGGAAAGGAAGGAGTTATGCCAAACTCCTTTTATGATATCAACATGGTGTTGATACCTAAACCAGGAAGAACCAAAACAAAAGAAATTACAGACCAATCTCCCTAAGGAATAAATAAAATTTTAGCAATGAGACTACAGCAAGTTATTACCAAGATAACACACCATGATCAGGTTGGATTTATACCTAGCAGGGAGGGATGGTCTAACATTTGAAAAACACTCAACATAATTAAAACACATCAAAGATGCTGAAAAAGCCTTTGATAAAAATACAACATCCATTCCTATTAAAAACCACTTGAGAGTTTAGGAATAAATGGAGTTTTCCTTAAAATAATATATAAGGGGGCGGCTAAGTGGCGCAGTAGATAGAGCACCAGCCCTGGAATCAGGAGTACCTGAATTCAAATCCAGCCTCAGACACTTAATAATTACCTAGCTGTTTGGCCTTGGGCAAGCCACTTAACCTCATTTGCCCTGCAAAAACTAAAAAAAAAATTATAATAATATATATATAGTATCTATCTAAAACAATCAACAAATATTATATTTAATGGTAATAAACTCAGGGCATTTCCAATAAATTTGGGGAATGCTAACTATTGAAATAAGAGAAGAAAAAGAAATTGAAGGAATCAGAATTGGCAGTGAGGAAGTAAAGTTCTCTCTCTTTTACAGATGATATGATGGTATACCTGGAGAACCTCAGAAAATGATCTAAAAAACTCCTTGAAACAATTAATTAATTCAGCAAAGTAGTAGGATATAAAATAAACCCATATAAGTCATCAGCATTTCAATATATGAACAACAAAGCCCAAGAACAAGAGATAGAAAGAGAAATTCCACTTAAAAATAACTGTAGACAACATTAAAAACTTGGGAATCTACCTTCCAAGACAAACCCAGAAACTGTATGAGCACTCCTCACCCAAATAAAGTCAAATCTAAATAACTGGGAAAATTTCAAATGCTCATACTGTTCAGTCAAACCAATATAATAAAAATGATAATTCTATGCAAATTAAATTACTTATTCAGTGCCATACCAATCAAACTACCAAATGACTACTATGCCAAGCTAGAAAAAAAAAAAAGTAAAATATTTCACCTGAGAAACAAAAGGGCAAGAATAGCAAGGGAACTGATGAAAAAAAATGTAAAGGAAGGTGGCCTAGTTCTACCAGATCTAAAACTATAATATAAAGCAGCATTCATCAAAACTGCCTGGTATTGGTTAAGAAATAGAGCTATGGATCAGTGTATTAGGATAGTTCAAAAGAAACTACAGTAAATGACTACAGAAATCTACTATTTGACAAACCGAAATGGAATGACTTATAGGATCTGATGTTGAGTGAAGGAGTTCTAACCAAGAGAACAACGAACACAATCAACAACAGCACTGTGAGATGAACAACTTTGACGGAAGCAGCTCCTCTCAGCAGTCCAGAGAGTTAGGACAACTGTATTGGACTTGCTATGGACTATCTTATCTCCATCAAGAGGAAGAAAAACAAAACAAAACAAAACAATACACACACACACACATACACACACATACACACACATACAAAGTAACCCTTCTGAATCTGATGAATACTTTATAAAAATTATCTCTTATGTATCTTTTTTTTCCCTTAATCCAAATTACTCAAACCAAAAAATGTAATCAAGTAAAGAATTGTTTAGGAAAGTAGAGGCAAAGAAGGTCTAACTTTTTTTTCAGTCATAGAATCATAGAATTTGTTAATGGAAAGAGATCTTAAAAATCATCTCATCTTCTAAGCTCCTCCTTTCATAGATGGAGAAAGGCCAAGAGTGGGATGATTTTATTGCCAAAGTCATACAAGACTCCTAATTTCCAGATCAATGCTCTCTTTACTATTCCCAACAATGTCACTTTAATTTAGTAGAGACCCACTGCATTCTCTAATCCTTGAGTCTTTAATCAAGGCTTCAAAGTAACTAGAGACCTATTACAAATAAGTTTTTCTGTCTTCTGTTCACATGTGAATCAATGGATATAGGTAATACCTAAATTGTGATTAGTGTTTATTGTGCCACTAATACCATTCGCCTCTTGATCAGTCATAACAAGTTTCATGTATGGTCTCCACCTTAACACTTAGAGTATGGAATTGCCAGGTATTTAAATGTACCTCTTCATTCTTGTTTGTCCTTCCTTTTCAAAGAGGATCAATGATGACTTGACTTGTGCATGAATTGGATTTAAGTGAAGTAGATTTATACAAAATCCTAAGCCTCACACTCTTCTAAAGAGATTCAGTGGTGAGACAAAAGTCAAGATGGTTGGTGATGGCCTGGGAAGCAGTAGGTGACCTTGCCTTCTTTGATGCCTGACCAAATTCTAAATCCTCCACAGCATCTGCTTTAGCTACCTTCATGGCCACTGAAAAAAAATTGCTCTCATCCACCATTCTGCCAGGGATATTCTTCACATGCTTACCTAACCCATCAATGGAGCCCATAGACACATAGATGGATTAATCCTGTCTGCTTAGGATAGTTTACCAATATGTGACTGCTATAGATGCTAAAGTTTCTAAGCGCCACAGAAGAGAGATAAGAACCAGATAAACACAAAAAAATGGATAAGGAACCCTAAAGGGACTTTGTACACCCTTATACCAGAGGATCTAATCTTCCTTGAACATCCCATACATCATCTCCTTTCCCTTTTAGGATTTCATTAGAAGTAAATCCTTTTTTGTCATAACAATAAATATAGACTTCTGCTTCTTCTGAATATTTGAAAATGAGGCATGAGGTTCATAACTGTAATGGGATGAAAATTTTAATTAGACATTGATAACTCTGATTGAATATTTCATCTCTCTTTCATTATTTAAATTTGGGTTGAAATCCCTTCCCATTGTCTTCCTTTTTCATATTTCCTTGTATAGGTCTTGTATATATTTACTTATTTGTGGGTTGTCTTCCTCTATAAGAATGTGAGTCCCTTGAGTACAGAAACATTTTTTGCCTTTCTTTGTTTCACATAGTGTGAAGCACAGAGTGAGAAATTAATAAATACTTGTTGATTGACTGGCATATGGATCAGTCTGGGTCAGTGTTTACAAACTGTCAACAAACCAGGTCAATTCAACAAGCATTTTTTAAGTGTCTACTTTGAACCAGGCTCTGCACTAGAAAAACAAAGAAAGGCAAAAAAAAACTAACAAACAAACAAAAAAGCCCTTTTCTTCAAGGAGTACATAGCCTAATTGGGGAGACAATAAGCAAGCAATTTTAAACAAATAATATGTATATAGGATAAACTAGAAATAATGACAAAGGAAAGGCAATAACAGTATGGAGGACTGAGAAAGTCTTCTTTCCCTGGAACTTGAAGAAATCCAAAAAGATAAGGAAGGAGAGAATTTCAGATGCAGGAGAAATGTGAAAATGCCCTGAGTCAGGAAATGGAATGTCTAATGAGAGGAAGAGCAATGAAGCCAGTGTAATTGGACTATATATGGTGGGGGTAGTGGAAAAAAACAAATACCATGGTCATCATAAAAATACTAATGAAGATTACAAAGACAGACAGATAGATAGATAGATAGATAGATAGATAGATAGATAGATAGATAGATGATAGATAGATGATAGATAGATAGATAGATAGATAGATAGATAGATAGATAATGATGATACTATGTTTTTAGAAGGTATTAATTGGGGCAGCTAGGTGGTGCAGTAGATAGAGCACTGGCCCTGGAGTCAGGAGTACCTGAGTTCAACTGGTCTCAGACACTTAATAATTACCTAGCTGTGTGGCCTTGGGCAAGCCACTTTACCCCACTGCCTTGCAAAAAAATAAGAAGGTATTAATTATGTACAATATCTTGGGCATACACAATGTGTGATGACACAAAGTAGGAAATTATTCCCATTAGCCTTTACTCTTCCCTTCCCCTCAGAGGGAAGACACTGCTGATACACCTAGCCTAGGTTCTATGTTAGCCTGCATTCTTTTTTAGCTTGTTTATAAAGGCTAGGAAATGCACAGCAATAATATACTTTTTAAATGGCTCCATCCTAAAAAAGGCATGCTTGGTTATCTGGTATATTTAGTCTAAAAGACTATCTCTCATTCACCAATAATGTTGGATAAATTGGGAGTTGTACCTCAGAAAATGAACATAAATCCTAGATATTTTTTAAATAGCTTCATAGAACAATATCTTCTTTTGTTTGTTGCTGGTTTTTCTCCCTGTCTTACTTAGTCTTTTCTATTGAGATTTTGGACTAATAGCAGTCAGTCAAGAAGTATTTGTTAAATACTTTCTATGTGCCAGGCACTTTTTAAAATTTGAGATACAAGGAAAGGGAAAAATAGCTCCTGTCCTCAATGATCAAGCATTCCCATTACCTTTGTCTCTTATCCTCACAAGCAAAAATGAAGTTATCTTTAGTTATTCTTCTTACTGTATGGCAATCTATCAGTAGTAATATAATGGCAAAACAATTGTTTGAAATATTCACTATGAAAATCAATTTGTTCTTTTGGTACATCTCATTAGATAGTAGAATCAATGGTGAGGTCAATTTGAAACTACATATATAAATACATGTATATATAATCTTTGCACTTACATATATTCTCCTGTGTAATGCTTAAATTTCTTTGGTGGGGAGGATTGAATTGTTTTTCAGTGAAATTGAAATTATTTTCAATGTGCTTGTTCATTCAATTTTTTGAATATTGAGTTTTCTTAACCTAGGAACATACCTTTTGTCTCCCCAGACATATACACATCTCCCCAAACTTTATGCTTATTAAATATCTCCAAGATAATCCCAAAGTAAAATAAATTAGACTAAATTGTTATATATTATAGAAAAAGATTTTCCTCTATGCTTCAATCATTCTCCTAACTGTTCTTCAAAATTGTCAATCACACCTGAAGATAGCTTTAAATCTATGTAATGGTTATATCATGTGGCCACAATCAGATTATCTGCTTTGATTATGTATCCATTAAATTGGATGTCTCTTAGAGCTTTTGCCAACCCCCATACAGACAATCCAGATGGATAGTCTTTTAGTAACTTTTAACTGTTACATTGCTCCAGGCTGCCTTCTGCTTTGGTCCTACCAAAATGTAAATATAAATAATCCAGAGAAATAAATAGTGTAGAATATTCAAAAAAAATTTAACTGTTATTCTGACACCAGCTGCTACTTGGTGAAAATAGAAAAACAATCAAATTCTGAAACTTCAAAGTACACACACATACACACACACACACATAAACTTCTGATGTGTGATATTACACGTGTGTGATTCACCCCCACTGTGTAACAGCAAAAGCAAATCAAGAAGCTAGAAATTGTCAGTTTCTTTTCTATGAATTATTTTATAACAGTCATGTACTCATAAAGTAAATTCCAGAATCATGGCTGATGGCACAAGAGAAATAAATTACACACACACACACACACACACACACACACACACACACACACAATTACTTCACTATATACCTGGTAAATAAGGGCAGAGGATAGAAGTTTTCTTAGAAGGGTTGAACATAAGAGATAATGAAGTGATCTTATCTTAATTAATGAAGGTTTTAGTACCATGGTTGGAGTGCTAAAGGGTCAGTGGGAGAGAGTATATCTGATTCATTGATTGAAGAGGGCTGTAGGGTTATGGTTGGAGTGCTACAAAGATGAAGGGAGAGAGCATATTTAGAGGAACTGAGATTTTGTTTTGCTTGATGCTTTGGCTTGCAACTGGAGGGAGTATAGGAGGGGGAGGGTAATATGTTTATAGAATGATTTGGCTTTGCATGATTATTTGGCTCATGGGAACTGTGTGTCCATGGAGGGTACTTGGAAAGGGGGTAAGGTATAAAGTAATTATAATCTGATGTGATTCATGACTCTACAGAAATGAATTTCTAATGGGACAGAAGAAAGGAGTATACTTAGTGATGAGACAATACTGGTTATCCATCAATCAGCTTTTGAGAAGATATTTTCACCAGGTCACATAAAAGGAGTGTATTTTGACAAATGAGATATATGTTCAAGACAGGATTAAATTATAAAAACATAAAAAGAACTATAAATAACATCAGGGGAAGAGGCACAAAAATATATTATAGTAGAAGGAAAGAATGAAGGCCATAAACACCAGGTAAATCCTATTCAATGCATTTGGCCTAGAGAGGGTAAAACATACATTCCCAATTGAGTTAAAAGTCTATCCTACTGGGCAGCTAGGTGGCACAGTAGATAGAGCACCAACTCTGAAGTCAGGAGGACCTGAGTTCAAATCCAGACTCAGATACTTAATAATTACCCAACTATGTGACCTTAGGTAAGTCACTTAACCCCATTGCCTTATTTTAAAAAGTCTATCCTACCCTAAAGGGAAGTGGGAGAGAGAGAAGGGGAAGGGAAAGAAAAGGGAAGAATGACTGACAAAAGAGAAGGGTGAGGTTATAAGTGAAAGTAAATTAAAATGAAAATTTAAAAGTTCAAGGGGAAAGGGAGCAAAAGATTGGTGAGAAGGAATAGGAGGGAAGGAAAGAGAAAAGTGTAAATGAGAACAGATAACATGGAGGGAAATAAAAAAATCAATAATATTATCTGTAAAGGTTACTGGGATGAATTCTCCTATAAAACAGAAATGGATAGCAGAATAGATTTAAAAATCAGAATCCTACAATATGATGTTTACAAGAAACATTTGAAGCAGAGAGATACACACAGGGTAAAGGTAAAATGCTGGAGCAAAATATATTATGCTTCAGCCAAAGTAAAAAAAAAAATCAGGGGTAGTGACATTGATCTCACAAAGCAAAAACACAAATAGATCTCAATTAAAGGTTTAAAGAGGCACCATAAACAATGGAGTTAAATTATTATTGAACATAAATGATGAACCTAGTGGTATAATGTCAAAATTCTTAGAGGAGAAGTTGAATGAGTTACAAGGAGGCATAGATAGCAAAACTATAATAATGTTGGACCTCAAGTCCCTCTCTCAGGACTAGATAAAGCTAACCACAAAAATAAACAAGAAGGAAGTTAATAAGGTGAACCAAATCTTAGAAAACAGATATGATAGACCTCTGGAGAAAACTGAATGGGGATAGAAAAGAAAATACCTTTTTTCTCTCTGGTATGTGGCACCTGTATCAAAATTGACCATGTACGAGAATATAAAATACTTGCAAACATCAGAAAGGCAAAAAAATAAATACATACGTTTCAGATCATAATGCAATAATAATTACAGGTAATAAAGGACCAAGGAAATATAAACCAAAAATTAATTAAAATCTAAATAACTTAATATCAAAGAATGAGTGGATCAACCAACAAATCTTAGAAATAATAAATCATTTCATCCAAGAAAATAACAATGATACATCATACCAAAATTTATGGGGTGCATTCCAAGAAGATTTTAAGGGAAATTTTACATCTCTAAATGGTTATATGAATAAAATTGAGGAAAATACATCAATGAATTGAGTATTCAACTAAAAAAAGCTAGAAAAATAACAAATTAAAGATCTTCAATTAAATATCAGATTAGATATTATGAAAAGCAAAGGAGGGATTAATAAAATTGAAAGCAAGAAAATCATTTATCTAATAAATATAACTGAGAATTGGTTTTATGAAAAAATAACAAAATAGATAAATCTTTGGTTAATCTAATTTATTTATTTTTCTTTTTTTTAAGGTTTTTGCAAGGCAAACGGGGTTAAGTGGCTTACCAAAGGCCACACAGCTAGGTAATTATTAAGTGTCTGGGACCAGATTTGAACCTAGGTACTCCAGACTCCAAGGCCAGTGCTTTATACACTACGCCACCTAGCCACCCCTGGTTAATCTAATTTAAAAAGAAAGAATAGCAAATTACCTATATCAAAAATGAAAAGGGAGAACTCACCACCACAGAGGAATGAAAGAGATAATTCAGAGCTATTTTGCCCAACTATTTGCCAATAAATTTGATAAACTGAGTGAAATGTGTAAATATTTACAAAAATACAAACTACCCAGATTAATAGAAAAGGAAATAAAATACTTAAATAACCCCTTCAAAAAAAAAATAAATTGAAGAAACCATAAATAAGAAAAATTCTCCAGTCCAGGTGAATTTTCAAGTCAATTTTGCCAAACATTTAAGGAACAATTAATTACAATTCTACCTGAACTACTTTTAAAAATAGGAGGAGTGTTGACAAATTCCTTTTATGATACTAACATGATGCTGAAACCTAAAGCAGGATGAACCAAAACAGACAAAGAAAATTATAGACCAATCTCCCTAATGAATATTGATGCAAAAATCTTAAATATAATTTTAGCAAAGAGATTACAGTAAATTTTTCTTAGGATCATACACTATGATCAGGTAGAATTTATACCAGGTAGGCAGAGATGGCTCAATAATAGGAAAGCACCCAACATAATTGAACATATCAATAACAAAACCAACAGAAATCTATGATTATATCATTAGATAATGAAAAAGCCTTGACAAAATATAGCATCCATTCCTATTTAAAAGGACTAGAGAATATATGAATAAATGGAGTTTTCCTTAAAATAATGAGCAGTATCTATTTAAAAACCATTAATAAATATTATATGTAATAGGGATAAATTAGGAGCATTTTCAATAAGATCAGGTTTGAATCAAAGGTGTCTAGTATCACCATTTACTACTCAGTATAGTAAGAAATGTTAGTTTTAGTGAGAAGAGAAGAAAAAAGACATCGAAATAAGTGAGAGTGATGCTAGAAAATTATGAAAAGAGAAATAAAACTTGCATATTTAAAAAATACTGAAAGAAAATAATTTTAAAAAGCAGAGTTTTCAATGGCAAAAGATATATAAAACCTTATTTAAAAAATTCCTTGAAAATTAGAATTAGTCATCAAAGCTAAAGACTGAGACATCAAGAAACAAAACAAAATCAAAAGAATGAAAAAATAGAAAAAATGTGGAATTTCTCATTGGAACTGAGAATAACTGACCTGGAAAATAACTACCTGAAAACCGTGATAAATAAAGAATTTAGATAACATATTTCAAGAAATTAATAGAGAAAAATTTCAGATGTATATCAGAACCAAAGGGCAAAGTAAAAATTAAACTCACTTCCCAAAAGAAATGCCCAAATTAAAACTACCAGGAATATTATAGCCAAATTCTAGAGGAACCAGGTCAAGAATATTATATTGCCACGAAATAATACACTTGATGAAATGATTCAGATACTATGGAGTCATATTCAGAATCACACAAGATTTAACAGCTACATCTATAAAGGAGCAGAGGACTTGAAACATGATAGAAGGAATTAGAGAAACAGAGGAATTAGAATTACAACTAAGAACAACTTACCCAGTAAAACTAAGTATAATCCTTCAGAGTAAAAATTGGACTTAATAAAACAGAGTACATTCATGCATTACTGATGAAAAGGACAGAGCTGAATAGAAAATTTGACATTCAAACACAGATCTCAAGAAAATCATAAAAAGATAACTATGAATAAGAAATCATAAGGAACTTAATAAGGTTAAACTGTTTACATTCTACTATGGAAAGATGATATATGTAACCAAAATAAAACTTAATCATGGGTAGGATAAGTAGAGGGAGGCTGCTTAAGCAGAGGGGATGTATATGAGTCAATTATGCTGGCATAGCAAAAGAAAGCTCAAAGAATGTGAAATAGAGAGATGTATTTGGAGAAGGGGGAAGGGAGAAGGAAAGTTATTTAATATAAAAATGTGGAAAGACATATGAAGTGGATAAAAATTTATTTTGTAATAGAAATATTGTAAAGATAACCCTCTGTGAATGAGTAGTTGATTAAAACTATTATCTACCACAATACCAAGAAATTCATGATGTAAAATGCTACCCACCTCCATATTGAAAAATGATGGATTCAGAGTAGATTGAAGCATTTTTCCCTTTATTCTTCTTGTTTTTAATTTTTGAAACATGGCTAATATGGAAATATGTTCTGCATCTGTATAATTGGTATTGTCTTTCTTGTCCTCCCAATGGTTGAGGGAGAGAATGGTGAAAGGGTAAAAATTGAGAACTGAAAATAAAAATAAATTTTAAGAAATTGCTATAACAAATGGTAGAAAATAACTGAAATTTACTTAAGGGACTATATAATTCATTCAACTCTTCCTTCCCCATCTTACTAAATATCAGAAAGGTTATGCTATTCACTCAAAATTGTACTGATATTGGGGACTGACACTAAATTCTTTCATTATTTTTAACAAGGCACTGGGGTTAGGTGACTTGCCCAAAGTCACACAGCTAGGTAATTTATTGTCTGGGGCTGGATTTGAACTCATGTCTTCCTGAATCCAAGGCTAGTGGCTCTATCCACTGCTGACACAATTCTTTCCCTAAACCATATTTAATGAATAACAGAGCCCTTTCAGTGTTTTAAAACCATAAAGACTAACCTGAGTTATAATCTATTACTTTTTATAAGTCTAAGAATTGAGATTTGCTAGGAACTTTGTCCCCGCATAGCCACTTTAGTCTACCTTCTACATTCCATAGTCTATTGCTTCATGCTCAGAATTAATCCACAACTATTCTATTTACATGTAGTTACCATAAACTGGTGTATATGAGGTATTATTTTAGAGACCCTGGGAAGCTGTTCCTTCAAATCCTTCATGCCTGTTGCTAATTCCTGATACTCTTCTAGCAAAGGGCCAAAACTTTTATTTTATAATCAATGGCAATGCTTAATAACATAAATAATCTAAAAAGGGAATAACCAGATTAATATTCAGACTCTAGAGTAAATGATTGATATAAAATAAACACTTGAGGTTAGGTTTTGATAGAAATGAGCATTAAAAGAGAGAGAGAGAGAGAGAGAGAGAGAGAGAGAGAGAGAGAGAGAGAGAGAGAGAGAGAGAGAGAGAGCTGGAATACGGAGACATTGAGTTTTGAAAGTTGAACAATAAGGAAAAAAGGTACTTCAAAATCAGGAAGAAAGAAAAATATGAAGAAAAGGTAAGCTGGGGATAGTGAAAGCTAGCTTTAGGGGTGTCCTGATTACTCCAGTTTCAAGGCATTTTAAAAATATTTCCTCTGCCCTGCTTACTCCCAGTTGCCCCAGTTAGCTTCTTGGCACAAAGTAAAATAATAAATCTAAATTGATAACTCACTAAATAAACACTCTTTCCTTGCCCTCCTTTCTCCCCACCCCTCCAATTCCTTGAACAGCAATGGTTCAAAGAATGTATGCCAACACATTTCACTCCCCAGTGGAGATCCAACAAGTTTCTTCAAATCACTATGAAAACAGCATTAGTCAGCACTGCCTTTTGTACTTAAGGGAATTCAAAGGGGATATTCTTCAAGATGCATGCACATAGTCCAAGACAATGTTCTTTTACTCTGTAGTAAGAAAGCTGGTTCAAATACTGATTCTGATGAGTACAACATATTCAATCTTGGGCACTTTGATCATAGGTTTCTCATCTGTAAAATGAGAATGAAAAAGTTGCCCTTGGAGATTCTTTCCAGCTCTAGAGCTATAATTCTCCATGAGATCACAGATTTTGGAAAGGACCTTTGGGACTAGCCAGCCCAATCTGTTTATTGATAGATGAAGACCCTGAGATGCAGAGAGAGATTAAGTGAGTTGCATAGAATCACCTGGCTAATAAAGGTCTAAAGAGAGATTTGAAGTTGGTATCCCTGACTCCAAGTTCTATGCCCTATTTCACCACATTGCCAGCTGAGGTATTTTAAGCAACAAATATAGAAGTACAAAGAATCTTGAACCCTGAGTATGAAAAAAGAGAATATACAAGTATCAAAATGGGTCAATTAAATTTAATCAGATGCCAAAATGAGTTACGGAAGAAAAAATGGGATATATTAGTCTGAAGCAATATTGTGAATAGTTTTTATAGTATTATGAGACAGCATATGTTCTCTGGACCTATTCTTTCATCAATTCCCTTCTTCCTTTTTCTTTGTTCCCTTCATACATGATATCCCTGAATCATAAAAACCAAAATACAATAAATACTCAATTACCCATGCCAATGAAAAAGGGAACAATGTCAGAAATAAAAACAAAAGAAAGGCGAAGCAAAGCAAAAGTACCCATTTAGCTATGAATTGCACTACAATATTAGACTTTTGGTTTTGCTCTTTTGGTTGATTTTGGTTTGGTTTTTGCTCTTTTGATGAGCAAGTTTATTTTCAAAATTGTCTTCTAATTCATAAACACAATCATTTGAATTTCCTAAGTATGCAATATCTGCAAGCTGGGGAAAAGGGGGGAGCAGCTCCAGAATGCTATACAAGTCTTAACTCGATACATTTCAGGGTGTCCATGAACTTGGATGTGAAAAATGTCACATCTTCCATTTCATTAAACTCTATCTAAAATTTAGTATTTTGTTCAAATCTTTCTTTCTGCAAGACCCTTTCTATCATCCTCTGAGCTACTAAGTGTTTCCTCTTCCAAAGCTATCTCATCAGCTACTCCGTATATTTCTTATATGTACCTATTATTTAAATGTTATCTCCCACATCAATATGTGAGGTCAGGGACTGTTTTTGCCCTTTTCAGCACTTAGTCCAGTTTCTAGAAAAGAGTAAGCACTTAGCTAATGCTTGTAATAAGGAATTGCTCCATGACAGGGATTAGAGGAAAAAAAGGATATAGTGGGAAATATAGATGGTATAAAAGTAAAGGATATCTAATTTAAAAAAAAAACCTAATTCTTTCTATAAAACACATATTGAGTCCCTTACCTCCTAAATACAATCAAGGCAAATCTTGCATGTAGATAGATTTGAATCAAATAAGATTGTCCATCTATTTCTATGTAGGTATGTCTTATCCTATGTAAATGTTTTTGCAAAACTTAAAATACTCTATACATTCAAGTTGTTGTAATTATTGTTATTTATTATAATGAAGAAAAGCATTGAGCCTCCTTCTATCCCCCCCCCATTCCAAATAGTCTTTCTATCCAAATATCTATACTATACAAAACTTTGTTATGAGATAATAGTCCTTTTGCTGGCTGATTTTCACTAAACCCAGATAAATTTTTCCTAGTCCCATGGGTAGAACTAGCCCTATACAAACTTTTAAAGTAGTCTCAGGTAATTGAATCTTCCATGCTGCAATCACCTATCTTGATCTCAATCAGTTTTCAACTAATTGCCTAAGTTGAGAGTGAGTGAATTCATTTTAATAGCAGACTCATAGATCTAAAAGCCTTCCCAAATCAAAGGAATACATGATAGAAATTCATACCACTGAGTGATAGAGGATGAAATATAAAGAAAGGGTCTTTCTCTAAATTCCACAAACTATCTAATATAGGCAACCATCTACTCTGGTTTTTTTTTTGTAATGCTAATACTATAGATGAACTTATTTTTATTTTCTAGTTTACTCTGAAAAGCTCAACTCTATTTGCCTGCCTATTCTATTCTCACTGATTTTGGATAATAATACTAGCTCATGGGTGGTCCAACCCATAGTATCTCTCAAGGTCATTCTCAAGATAATCCTTACCACCTGCATTGAGTAGACTAGGTATCCTGCAATAACAGCGACCTTCTAAAGTTGCTAAGTATTCATCATCCTTATGTTATTTATGAGAAACTGTCTAATACATACCTCCTATTCAGATTCAGATAGTAACTTTATGTGTTTAAACTTACTGGGAGTAGAATGTTGCCTGGACTAAATTGCCCAAAAGATCAAGCATGGTTTTAGAAAGATTGTCCACAGACTCAGTCATGCATATGCCCTGGCCTTGAGAAGCAGAAGCTTCTCAGTCTCAAATCATCTTCTACCAAAATTACCAGACTGCTGAAGACAAAAGTTGATTAAGATTCACTATTAATATCTCATAATAATTCCAGAGTACCATCAGAGACAGTCAGTGCTTTCCTCCAGAATTTTAGAATTTGAAGAGCTATATTATATGCCTCCATATATCACCTTTGGGTACATAAGTTATATGTAAGTGTCCCCTTTCATTTGTCAGTGATCTGGAGAGAATGCTTACCACATAAAGATCCATTTAAGGAGTATTTGCTGCTAAATTTTGGAGGGCAAACAGGAGAGACTGATTACATTGCCAAACTCTAAAATTAATCCCTCAAACTCAAGACAGTGGGAAAGTAGAAAAACAATCTAATCGATGGAGAACAAAGAATAATCAAAATAGTCACTAATAATAAAAAAAAGTCCTGATTTTCAGGACTGAAAAATATCTGCTTTAATTCTCTTACAAATCTGTCTCTTCTTGTCAATATATTCCAATTTTCTTTTAAATGAAATGTTTTTGGAAGTAACTCCTTTCAGTAGGACTCCTTAGAATGTTCCTTTCTTTATTGATGTGGATTCCCTCTTCTCAAATTGTCCCTCTTTGTTTTCTGTAACTAGTAGGTGTGCAGGTTTTTTCTTTAATTGGCCACTGTGAGGGATTTTTTAACCATACCAGAAACTCCTTGCATTTGGAATATTTTAACACTCTTCACTTGCTAGAAACTTCCCCTCACTGTCATTAATGCAGTTTTTTTTCTTTCATCTGAACTGAAAGTGAATTTAACATTTGTTATCCTCAGTCATGGTGTTAAAATGATTTATGTCCTCTTATAGCTCATTGAATCAGTCTTTGTATGTTTGCTTTCCTTCCTAATTTAGAATCATTTGCAAGTCTGAAAATTTGCTTTCTAAACCATCAATCAGCTCATTCTTACAGATCATAATAAGACTCAGTCCTCTAAATGTTCACTCTTTTATTTTTAAAGACAGATATAAGGAGATCAATTTCAATTCTATTCCTATCATGTTTCCAGTTTGAAAATATTCTTTAAAGAAAAAGACTATCAGTGTGAATTGAATATATATGTACATATAGATGTATATATTTATATATGTATATCTAGTTGACTTTTACTCCCTTAAATACTATTTGAAATTTTTTAAAGTCTGTATAATTTCCAACAATTCTTATCTCTTACAAGTTCTTTTTAATTTTTTAAAATGTTTCTCAGTTTTGTAGATCTTGAATTATCTTTCTGGTTTTACAGATGCCTATGGAAATATAATGGCTTCTTTCAGGCTGACATTTAGGAGTTTATTATTTTCTCCTTTGATATAGTGCTTAATGCTCATTAAAACTAAAATAAGCTGAGGAGAAAATAAGCTGCCTTAAAATTTCCTGGAATGAATAATATAACAGAGCCTTTTCCTTTCCTCCTAGCTCAAAGGATTCTTAACCAATTTCACATTCCTTCAAAGCATGCTTTTAAAGTTTAATACTAGATTTTGTGCTTTTTACCTTTCAAAGCAACTAGAAAATCTGATTGCTCTATTAAGCTTTCTCCTCAGACCAAAGTCAATTCATTCTACCCTACCCTCTCAGTCTTATTTTCCATATTTATCCTTTAGAATTAAATCTAAAAATCCACTCAGAAAATCACAATTGATTGTCAGGAGGCAAAGAAGTGTTAGGGGGCAAATGTAACTGTGTTGTACTGCTGTGGTACTTCAGGGGTTCCAATATTGAGGTAACCAAAAACCCTTTAAGATTGTTTAAATGGTTCTATTCAGGAGGGAAGAAAATCCCAAGATTCCTTTCTGCTCCTAGCTCAGCTTGACACTCATTTCATTTCTATATACTGTATATGATGCCTGCTACCATTCAAGTCAACTGTCCTCCCTTCCATAGTTACTTGGCCTGGACCTAAAGCTTCAGAAGGATTTTACCACAGCTTCTAGAAGCATTTGGTTTTAAATAAAACTTTAAATCATCACCTGCTAACTATTCAACCTATTAAAAATTCATCCTGAGATATTTAAAGGTAATGACAATTTCATATCACTTCTTGTAGGTGAACATCTATTTAATATAATTTTATAGTTAATTCTAATAAATGAAATATTTTTTCTCTCCATCATAAAATTTTGGATCTGAGGTTTTCTGGGGCAGGAAAGAGAATTGTTTTTCTCTTCATTCATTCAAGGCAATTTGACAAGTTTTTATTAAGTATCTATTATGAACTGAACATATAAGAATCAAAAACCAAAAAATCTCTGCCTTTAAATTTCTTATATTCTTCTATGGGTAAACACCAGAAAAATAGACAAATAAATACAATTGTTCATCTTCTAAGGCAAAAATGCATTATGCATCTTTCCATTGAGACCTTAATTTCTATCAGATCCATCACTAGAAGTTAAAAAATGACTAGCAGAGGGGGTAAGGTGCAGCTGGTGGTGGGGCAGAGAGGAATGAATGACTTCAGGAGAAATTTTTCTTTGAAGGTATGGCCCCGTCCCCCTGTTAGTCTTGGCTAAACTACCCATGATAGCTTACCCACCCAACAGAGTAACCATGATTTTTGACATTGGCAGCTAAGATGAGGTACAAGAAGGAGTATAAGTCATGGAGAAGTAGGAGCATTGTGAGAGTAAAAAAACGTATATCTCCATAACATCCTGTAGACAAAGCCCTGATCCTCCTGCCCTACTTATGGCTTGAGGATCTAATTTCAAACACGTGTCTTTCAATCATGATTGTATTAATTTTAAAAGAGAAGGGCCTTGCATTTGTTCCTTAGTTGTGCTTACCCTGCCCATTGTCCTTTTCCTAGCATTTTCCATTCATTTGTCCTTCCTCCACTTGCAGGTTCTTCTGTGTCTCCCTTGTTCTCAGGTGCCTCACCAAATTCTGTTTGTAGTGCCAGCTTGACTGGAAAGATAGAAGAGATGTCTAGAATTCTAATATCTGATAACTGTCAGTGCTAGTCCTATCCTTCATCAGTCTGGAAGATGGACTCCAATCCCCTCCATCTACCTCTGTCCCCAAAATTGGGGTAAAATATCTAGACATAGAACTTAAAGGGACATCTAGGTTTTTCCTGATTCAGTTAAACATCAGATACAGAGACGGGAATAAGCAAACTCAGGTTTGATTCAGACTAGGGAGAGACTAGGTAAGTGGTACAGTGAATTGGAGCACCAGATCTGGAGTCAGAAAGACCTGAGTTCAAAACTGGTTTAAGATACTCACCATGTGACCCTGGGCAAGCCATTTATCCTTTGCCCCAGTGTTCTAATCTGTGAAATAAGGATAATAATAGTGCCTACCTCTCAAGGTTGTTCTGAGGATAAAATGAAATAATCATTATCAAAGATCTAGAGTATAATAAATACTATTTAAATATTAATTATTATTATTAGCTATTAAACAATCTATGTAATGTGGCACACCCACATTAGATTGCCTTACTTTAAACAATTCCATCGGTTAAGAATTACACTTGATCTCTGAGGTTCTTTCTAAGTCCAAGGTATTATTATTTTTCTTCTTTACCAGATTTCAGATAAATGAAGGAAAGAAGTATTTAATAAAAAATCTACAGAGCCAGTCCCTGTGCTAAGCACTTTACAAATAGCAGCAGCTAACATTTAAGTAGTATTTAGTATGGACTGGGTTAAGTACTTTCCAATTATTATCACAATTTGGTGAATCTCACAATATGTCTGGGAGGTAGGTGCTGTTATTTCTTCCCATTTTACAGAAGAGGAAATTTAGGCATAAAGATGTTAAATGATCTGCTCGTGGTCACACAGCTAGTAAATTATCTAAGGCCAGATTTAAACTCAGGTCTGTGCTCTATCTAGCTGTGAGACAGAGCAAAAGGAAAAGAGGCAGGCACAGAATCACAGACACAAAATGGTACAATAGAAAGAACCCTGGACTGGGTGCCAGAGACCTGAATTCTGGAATAGATTCTGCTATTCTAGCCATGGAACTTCCTAGGTCCTTTTATTTTTCCAAGCCTCAGTTTCCTCATTGTAAAAGGAGAGTAAATAATATCTTCCCCACCTACTTTCTGAAGAGGGTAATAGGATCAAATGAGATAAAGTATGTGAAAGTGCTGAGTAAAGTATCTGGCAGCCCTCTCTAATCTCTCTTTGAGTGTCCTTTTCCACAGGCATTTGATACAGAGATTGTGAGGCTTTCTCCCTAATGTGGCGCCAACTCCAGTTTTCCATGCCTGTGAAAAATTCAGAGAAGATCACAGTAATGAGTAGTGTGCTAGAAGGGAGTCCTGGAAAATCACCAAGAAGCTTCAGATGGTATCATATACGACCATTCAGAGGTTTAAGAGAATTAGTCAGTGAGCATGTTTCACCTGTGCCTGTTTGAGTTGGCTATTATTCAATCGAAGCACAATTTTGGATGTAAATGTGAATCTTTAAAACCCTGGTTCCCTTAGAGATCATTTTTTTTATGCTCCAGTAAAGATTTTTGAATTTCTTTTGTTCTTGAAGCCTAAAGCTTTGATTTCAAGAACTCTCTCCTCTGAGGTTTAGCTTTTGCTTCTTGGTTTAAAAGGGGGAGCCATAACTTGCTGAGGGATAGTTTTCCTTTGTTCAGGTTTGCATTTTATAACAGTCACATCTCAAAAGTGTGGTTTGTTTTTTGTTTTGTTTTTTGTTTTTTTCTTAAGTATAAAGAGTGAAAGTGCTCAGTGATAATATAACTTTTTGGTCTCTTCCACTTCACTGAACATCCTGTTCAGTCTCTAAGTTAGCCTAACAGTAAATAGGCTCTCATTTTTCCAAGCACATCCCTTTCCATCTCTAGCTACCTCACATTCAACATCTGCTGTTTATTTAAGACAAAGGAAATTGTCTCTTGGGAGAGATCATTATTCAAAGACATGTAAATACCCATCCCTTTGGGAGGAATTACCTGAATCCTTGTAAAATTATGGGCTTGATTTTTTAAGGAAGAAAAATATTAAAAAGGAGGATGGAAAACAACCTTACACAATGTCCTCATCCATGCTCAGGTCAAGAATAAAGTCAGCTTCAGTACCAATAGGGAGATTTCTTAGCATGGCAATTAGGTAAATTCCATGTAACCACAGAGATGCCAAACAAAAATGTTTCATCCATAATAACACCACCAATTAATGTATGGAGATGGTATGTACTGTATGGTGTTTGAAGAGATGGGAAGGCAAGTTTAATTGCTGGTTGATATGACTGATGACCACATTGATATCTGTGTCAATTCAGATTGCTTTCATTTGTAAAATGAAGGGGTTGGACTAAAAGATTTCTAACGTCCTTTCCACCTCTAAATTTGTGGTCCTATTTTTCTAGAATGAATCAGGAATGGATCTGAATAATATTTTAAGGATTACTTGCTTCAAGTAATCCTTTAAAAAAGGAAAAGATTTTTTATGAGTTTTTTTAAGCCTTTCCCTTCTGTGGCAACATTAAATGCCCTTCCAGATGTTCTGATCTGATAGAAAAGCAGGCAGTAGGAAATGGAGTTAGATGAGCAATGGTTCAGACTTGGGTTAATATGTCTTTCTTCCCCTTCTAGACATTTCATAAACTACGACTAGGCTTGGTACTCAGTCAGGAGAATTGACAGTCACCTTTCTTAAAGATGATTAAGAAACAGTTCAGGTTGCATATCTCAGATTGATCAAACAAGTTGATAGTTTTCTAGATATTTCCAGCAACATTCCTAAGTACTAGTACTTGGCAGTTCTCCTGGTTAGTAAAGCATTTTTTAAAGTATCAACTATGGACCAGACATTGATGCCAAGCAGTCTCGGTTGAAACTGCTTTGTCCACCCCTATCACTCTGCAAGACTTCATGAAAATTGTTCATAGTCAGGGAGAAATTGCATATGGTTCATAAGTGGTGGCTGCTTGGGTAGTATTTCAGTGAAAGCAGCCCTTCCAATTCACAGCAGCAACCCCTCCTGTGCCTTAAAGTGTAGTAGTCTCACTTCTACCACCTGTAGTATTTCCATTCAGATTTTAATAACCACAAAGAGCCAAAAGGAGTTTGTCTTTGTTATTCTCGAAATGGAGGAATGGAAGGGTCAGGGTAGGGGGTGAAGAACGTTTATTGAGTGAAGTTCAGAGTGAAAATGGTAAACCAAATAAATGAACTAGGAATAGAAAGAAGGAAATAATAGCAAAATCAGAAAGTGAGGGGTCTATATACTTGAAATAAGGGTCCCTTTTCTCAGTATTTCTCTCCTTTTACAGTACAAATGTAAAATATTTCATTTATTAAATCAGATCAGAAATTCAGAATGTTCTATAAACATCTCAATAATTTAAAACTGATAGAAATTTGGCTCAGGAACTATTTTCTAAAATGCTGTGAAGAAGCATGAAACAACACTATGCTGTAATCGCACCATGGGTGGTGGAAATTTAATCTTAATGCATGAATTTCTATCAATATTGCATAACTAACAATCATGGCTGGGACAAGTAGCTGTATCACAAGTATTACAAGGATCGTTAAGCCTCTATCACATTCTTGGAGCATAATTGTGTTTATTTTTTAAGAAAATATGAACATATTTTATGGAGATTACAGCATCTGTCAAAAAGAAATGAGGGAAAATAGGGAAAATGCCAAGTTTCTTCTAAATTCAGATTTTCTCTGGTCCAGGCATCTTCCTAGAAAATGTTACTTATCTATAATGAATGCAAATTCCTCTATAATTAACTCTATCATGATTACATTTCTTTTTTTTTCAAGTTTTCTAGATTCCTTTTGCTTTTTCTACCACAATAATTTCCAAAGATACCTTTACCCTTATTTCCCACTTCTAGAGAACCTTCTCTCATAACACAAGTGAAAAAACAATTAAAACTGTACTGACACCAGGTCCTATCACAGTGTATGTAACATTGTGCTCACATAGTCCTCCATCTCCTCAACAAAAGGAGGGAGATATATTTGCTGATCTCTCGAGCCAGAATTGGACATTATAGTTATGCATCATTCATTATCATTTACTATTCTTTTTGTTTGCAATGTTATAGTAATTATGTAATTATATTTATTGCATGTATATTTATATTATATATTATTAATTCTTACTTCACTGAGGAAGTTCTTCCAAGTTTTTCTTCTCTAAATGCTTCATATTTTCATTTATTTATCATATTACAATACTGTTTTATTATATTCACATATAATAATTTATTAATGTAATTAATTGTTAAGGTTTGGAGGTAAGGGAAATAGTTGAAAGCATGTTATTCATTTGTAATTTCAATAGCATAGAGTACTATCTGGTGTGGAAATTTGACCTCTTTTGTAATTTATAGTTTTAATATAGTAAATTTAGAGAGTTGCCTGGAGCACCAAGAGGCCAAATACTTGTCTATACTCACAGAGATAGTATTTGTTGTGGGTAGAACTTAAATTCAGAACTTTCTAACTACAAGGCTGGAATCCATCCAAAAAGCTGTTTCTCATACTTAATTTTGTTCTATCAACATGTCTTTCAAAGCAAACTGTAATCAGACCAGTAAACTATATACATTTTCTACCAGGTCATCCTGGACTCCATAATCTCTGGATGCTTTCAAAGGTTCAGAGGATGAGAATAGGAGCCAGGAAGAAGAAAGATTCAGAGGAAGAAGAAACAGGATTCTGGAAGGAGTTGAGTGGACTTGATTGTAGACAGAATTTAGATTAATTCACCAATCATTCATTAAGTAGTCACTATGCACAAAAGACAACCATAGATTCTCAATATGGAAAAGGCTCTGATAATCTCAAGAAACTTGAGACTTATGGCAAAGGACTGGAGATCACTGGATAACATGTACAGTTGGTCATATGATCCAATTTGTCACTAAAAATAAGGACACTGAGGACACATGCACTTTTAAATAAGTTGCCCACAGTCATGCAAATGGAAAAACTGGAATTTGAACCCATTCCCTCTGACCCCAAATCTATTACTTCTTTATATTGTATGAGGTTGCTGTTCTTTGACATGTTTACTATTTACACAGAAACATATAAATGTTCCAAATAGGGGGCAAGCTAGGTAGTGCAGTGGATAGAGCACCGGCTCTGGAGTCAGGAATACCTGGGTTCAAATCCAGCCTCAGATACTTAATAATTACCTAGCTGTGTGGCCTTGGGCAAGCCACTTGACCCCATTTGCCTTGCAAAAAAATATTCCAAATACTCAAATTAATCTCTGAATTAATGAATATCTAGCATTGTATAGTTCAACCCATGAATGCCTATTTATCCTATATGACTTTGGTACATCTACTCCTAATGGTTCTCTGGAAAGGGTCCACCCAATGACTGAGTGGGGTTTTTTGGAAATTTCAACAAATATTAAGAGAATTCCAATAAAGAACAATGAATGTTCATTGCTTCCATCATATGACCAACATATTTTTATTTGCAATTATGTATTTATTTACAATTCTGGTGATGCATTTTCTTAATAAATTACTTGTTTATAGTGTGCTACAGCCTACTTGGCTCTATCAGGTAACTTTTCCCAGGTCAGAAATCAAGTTTTGGAAAATTTAACTCTTTTATGGCAGGAATTCCTACCATAAGGCTCTGTTGTACTGATAGGTAGGGTTTTCTTTTCATTCTTCTTCTTTTTTTTTTTTTTTGCAAGGCAATAGAATTCAGTGTCTGAGGCCGGATTTGAACTCAGTTCCTCTGACTCCAGGGCTGGTGCTCTATCCTCTGCACTACCTAGCTTGCCCCCATTAAATAGATTTTTTTCAATTACCCATTCCATCTGGGGCTTGCTTTAGTCAGTAGTCACCCCATACACTTCACAAGTCATCATGCCATGATTCATATACTCTTTGTTATGCTCTTCCCTTTCTAGTTCTGGTACCATAATCAAATCAACTCTATTATCATTTAGATGTATGTTTTGGGGCTTGGTCACTGTTTAAACCAGTTTTGTTTGACTATGTCTACTGGTTATAAGACTTTGTTTGTTTATTTTTCTTTCCCTTAATTGATAATGGGAAGTAGAGCAGAGTGTCAGAGAGGAGAGAGATTAGAAATAGTGATACCAAAAAAAATTTAGATTATTTTAATATAATTTTTAAAATGCATGGAAGAGAACAGAAGGAAGTTCAGAGGAAACAAAGTCAAACAGGACAGCTTTGAAAATATCTATATAATATATTTAAAGTTGTTTGTAGATTTTTTGAGCAAGTGGTAGGATATAAAGATGCACAGTTTCATGTAGAATTTTTTTTAGGTTTTTGCAAGGCAAATGGGGTTAAGTGGCTTGCCCAAGGCCACATAGTTAGGTAATTATTAAGTATCTGAGGTCGGATTTGTATTCGGGTACTCCTGACTCCAGGGCTGGTGCTTTATCCACTGCACCACCTAGCTTCCCTGCATGTAGAATTTTCTAAATGCATTCTGCTATGTGAATGTTAATGGTTAATGGTCTTTTTTGGTTTCTAGGTGTTGTAAATTCAGGGGGAAAATCCTAGACTAGTAATCAAGAAGTTTTGCCACTTAGAAACATTGATTGGAAAGACAGGAGAAATGTGAGGCAGGGAGAAAAATTGAAGGGTTATTACATTAGTTCATCCAAGATGCACCAAAGGTCTGAACTAAGATAATGGCAATTGAAATGGAAAGAAGGGAATAGGTATGAGAAAAGTTTCAATGGTAAAATCCATCAGAATTGGCAATTTATTGAATATGTGGGGGTCAAGGGAGAGATGAAAATCAAAAATTAAAGATGACTCTGAAGTCATGCATATGGGAGACTTGGCTTTATGGTAATATCATTAACAAAAATAGGAAAGCAGAGAAAGAGATGGTTTGAGGATGATTACATTTATTGTTAGTCTTATTGATGCCCTTTGTTCCTTATATCACGATCATTTGCCAATATTATCCCTAAGCCCCATCTCACCCCTAAACTGAAGAAAAACAATTAATCATAATCATTCTCTCAGGACTGTAGCTGTAAACATAAATGATACTCCACTTCCATTTTTCTACACAGAGGAGGAAAATAGGTTTCATTATCTCTTCTTTGGAACCAAGATTACAATAAATCTGAATATGTTGTTTTAACTGCTTATATTTTATTTTTGCAAGTAAGAGAAATAAAAAGGAGAGAGGAAGGAAGGAAGGAAGGAAGGAAGGAAGGAAGGAAGGAAGGAAGGAAGGAAGGAAGGAAGGAAGGAAGAGAGGGAAAAAGGGAGGGAGAAAGGAAGGAAGGACTTAAACGAAGTAATTTCCAGAAAAAATATCTCATTTTATCCTTACAACAACCCTGGAAGACAGATGCCATCATTAATACCCCTATTTTACAGATGAGGAGACTGAGGTAGACAGAGAATAAGTCAATTGCCCAGGATCATATGGTTAATAAGTATCTGGAGATGGATTTTAACTTATCCTCCTAATTCTAGGCACACTTAGCACTATATTCATTAGCCACCTATCTCGCACCAGAAGAGAACAGAGAAAAATAGGAAGAAGGAAAACATAGCTTAATGACAAGTCAAAGACAGTTTCCAGGTAATTAATAATCAATGTAATAGTAAATTGATGGCCAGTGGTTTTTCTTGGTAACCAGGGACATCACTGAATGCTTAAACACTTGTGGAAAAGTAAGTGATGTTGATAGGTGTTGATTTTCACCTATCAATATCACCTACTTTTCCAAAAGCGATTGATGAACAACAATTAATGAGGGGATAGGCATATTAATGAGGAAGTGGGTTAGAAGTCATCAGCTTCTCCTGCTGAGGACATACCTTAATCATGAGACTCATCTTTCTCCAACAATCTTGACAAAGGAATCCATCTCCACCCAGAAAACTCTGTTTGGTTTTCTCCTAAAACAGGTGGGTTATCCTAAGGTCTAAAGGAGGGGTGCAAGAACATAGGTTTATTGCTTTGGAGATGGAATTCACTAGTTTAAATTTTGTTTACAATCTAAATAGAAGTAAAGTCTTCTAGTTGGGTAAGGTCCAGTCCAAGATTGAGGAACATGTTCCTAAAGGATATGAGCAATCTCATCTATCAGCAATGTACTTCAGAGACTGATTGATTGACAAGTTAGCAAATAGAGGGGGGGTAGGGAAGTTCTAATCCTAATTTAGTAATTAGTTATTAATATAATAGAAAAACAATCACTTCTCTCATAACTGCATTACCTTGGGGAAGTCATTTAATCTATTTGTCTCATTTTCATCAATTGTAAAAAAGGGATAATAACAATAATAATACCTACTTTTCAGGGTTATTGAGAATCAAATGATACAGTATTTGTAATGTGCCTGTCATGGACTTGTTTGTCCTTTGCTCACAAAGAAGAGGGAGGGGGTGCCATAACAAGCACATGAATTGGATTTGAGTGAGGAGGTGCTATGCTAAGTCACCTCTAGAGCCATCTGGTCCAGTGGCCAGACAGGAATCAGGACAACTGGAGATGGTCCTGGATGCTAAACGATCAGGGTTAAGTTGCCTAAGGTCACACAGCTAGTAAGAGACTGGATTCAAACTCTGCTAGCTGCAATTATTAATAGCCAGAGATATTTATTTAATCTTCCACAGACAGAACCAAATAGAAAATTCACTCCAACAGAGCCATTAAAAAGTGGATTGCAATTGTTTGTACAAGTAACTATGGTCTCTAATAGTCGCTGCATATTGACCTTGGGGGGGAAGCATTTTAGTGTCCAGTAGACCAATTCATGAGGTTAATTTCTGTGTCACATATGTACTATGGAGCACTTTTATCTTGTCTGTGTAAGTATTGATATGTAAAACCACCACCAGCAGCTCCCTTGCCTATTATGGGCATAATTTAACAGAGGATTAAAAAAACCACTGGCAAAAATAAACATTTCCACTAGATTTCAATTGAGCTGGTAGCCTGGAATGTGTATCCTTTGAGTGCAGGCAGGTTAATTAAAGATAGTCCTAGTTAATGGACAGAACTGGCAGTGTTTGATACCAATCTTCTTGTCTAATACCATTCAAGCCCGTTATTTTTACCTCACATAGTGTTTTACTGTCTTTCCTTTATATTTTGCAGCTGCTCAAATTAACATTCACAGCCAAAAATTCCTACACTTTAACTTGTAGTTGGGACCATATCCCAGGAAGGAATCTTGAATGGCTCTGCCCACGGGTCTACAAAGAGCCTGTCACATGGGCTACTTTCTTCTATTAATGATATTTTCACTGGATGCATTGATCTACTTGTGATTTGATAACTGTGCATACTGCCTCCATAGCTACAAATCACAAACCTGACATGCTTTCTCAACCTAAGCAATTATAGCCTAAGGTTTACCATGACTCTTCCACCCAGGATCTATCCAGTCTACTGAGACTTTCCTCTAGTTCTCTCACTATCTTGGAGCATTAGTGTTTTTACAAATCCATACATTGTTTCTCATTCTGCCTACTCATGCATGTTTTCTGTAATATATTTTATACAACTGATTGAAGGCAAATATCATTGGAAGCATGCCAAAGCCTACTCGTATCCACCATAAATGTATCCTTTTGACTTAATAATGATAATAAAATAATAATAATAATAATTCCTTACTTCTATAATACCATATAGATTTTTTGCAAGGCAAATGGGGTTAAGTGGCTTGCCCAAGGCCACACAGTTAGGTAATTATTAAGTGTCTGAGGCCGGATTTCAACTAGGTACTCCTGATTCCAGGAGCAGTGCTCTATCTACTGCACCACCTAGCTGCCTCTAATACCATATAGTCTTAAATGTGCTTTCAAGCATATTATTTTGATTATCAAATATTTGTGAGGTATACAAAACAGATACTAATCCATGAATGGATGAGGAAACTGCTATTCAGTAATTTTTTCTAAGTTACATACTGAGAAAGAAGCAAAGAAGAAACTAGAACTCCAAAATAATACAAATTTTATTACTATTATTAACATCTTATTGCTGTGAAATGATTTCTGTTTCATCTATATGAAGACATATTTATCTCAATTTTTAATTAAAATTAAGTAACAATGAAATATTGCATTTTTAGAAAATTGAACTAAAAACATCTATCCGTAATGAAATGAATGCTATTGTTATTATTTTAAAAGTTATAAATGTGAAAATTTAAAAAATATTGTCAATAATTCTGTGCATACTGAATAATTTTATTGGATGTTTAAACTGTGATATTATAAAGTTTTATGAATGGTTAATTATATTGGAATAAAATTTGATCTAAAAAAATTATTTACATGGACTGTTTTATGGAAAAGGAAAAGGACACTTTTTTCCAGGGCAGTGAAATTAAAAAGCAGGACAGCACTATAAAGAATTTAAGAATTAATGCCCTAAGTAAAATTGAGCCAAGACCACTAGAAAATACTCAAATATTCAAATGAAGCAGTAATCTCATTGGTTTCATGTTCTGAACCAGGCTGACTCAGGTTAATTCAGATTCAGGACTGGGATGAAATGAAAAGCTCGTATGTCACCTAGCAGTCAACAAGAGGGAGCTTATTTAGCCATAGCATGGAAAGGATATTCAGCATAGACACAGTATTGATTAAGTTCCATGCAGCTTCCCTGTCTATACCTTTGTTGTAGTGGCCTGCTAGTCAGAAAACTATGTCATAGCCTGGGAAGCCCTTAACTCCTGCTTCCTTTTGTCTTTAGGCAAACAGAAAACTCTATCAATGGTAATCAGCTTTATTCCGCCAGTCTCCAGAAGTCTCCACGAAGACTTCAATAGGTTTTAAGGAAGCACTAGCCTAGCTGAGTTCCTTATAATAAGCCATACCCACTAACCCTACCTTCTTGCTTGCAGTACTTGACAAAATTAGATTGGCATAAGTATTTATCATAGAAAATGCTTATCATATTCCTAAACTATTCATAACCAGCAAAGGTTTACTATCAGGGTCTCATCAAATATGTAAGACATATATTACTTATAAATCATACGATTTCAACACTTAATCTAATGGGAGAATATACAAGTGCCTACCTATCTACTCCCAATTTCCTCTTTTAGAAATATTGAGAAAATATTCTATCAGTATCCCAGGTCTTATTTTCTTGAAAAGCTTAACCAGTCTTCCTTTTAAGAGGACAATCAAATTAAAAGAGAGAGGCTGAGATTCCCTGAAACTAAGATTACAGAGAGGTGATATTTCTTTTGTTTGCCAGAGAAGTATTCAACTCTTTTGGTTAGCCATTTTGTAGTACTGATGAGTTAACATTTCATTTCAGTTCTGCACTGAAATAGTTGCTGGAGACTTCTCTTTCTGCTTTCAATTAACTCCCAAAGGACCCTGTACTTTTAAATCTAGGACTCCACATTGCGATAATACTTATACATCTAAGATCAAGAAAAAAAAAAAAAAACAAAGAAGAGGAAATCCAAAAGCAAAGCCCAACAAAGGAGCAGTCAAGACTGCTGTCTCTTCTTGTTATAAGGCAGCATTCTCTAGATTGATTATGCAAAGAGATGCATTGGGAATTGCAATATAAAAAATACTTTCTCCAAATAAAATCATTCAAGTCAACCCATAACTTCAATAGGAGCATTCTCCATAACATCTACAAGTGGCCCTCCAACCTAAAGATGAAGAATTCTAATAGCTAGGAATTTCCTGCTGCCTCTAACAGACCATTGCATTTGGGGATAACTCTAATTGCGATGATGTTTTGTTGTTGTTGTTGTTTTTCATTTTACTGAGTCAAAATGCCTCTGTCATCTTCTAACCCGCTGGTGCAAACTAGAACAAGTTTAATCCCTCTTAGAGAATAACACTTAAAATACTTAAATTAACTCTCATGACCTAAATCTAAACTGTGGACCAAATATCCCCATTTATCATGTCTTGTATGATATGATTTACATCCCCCTTACCAATGTGCTTGCTTCCCAATTGATACATACCAATTTGTCAATGTCTTTTCTAAAATGTGACAGAATTCAGCATGATGCCCAATGTTTTTGAGAACTGTGATGCTATCAATTCTTTCACTTTGGATATTATTCCCCTATGAGCTAATATTTTCTTAGTTTTTCTGACCATTCTATCAATCTGTTGAATTTCAATTCACTCCAACTCCCAAAGAGTTTTCTACAGAAATTATTGTCTTTGTCACATACTTCCATTAGAACATGAGTCCCTTAATAGTATGGACTTCCACTGACCCTGGAGTCAGGAGGACCTGATTTCGAATCTAGTCTCAGACACATAATAATTGCCTATGTGACCTTGAGCAAGTCACTTAACCCCACTTCCTTGTATTAAAAAAATGAAGGAAAGTAAGGACTATATGGTTTTTTTCTAAAACTTCTTTAAGTCTTACTTTGTATCCTTAGCACTTACCTGACCCAATCCTACTTTTATACTCTTTTTAAACTCTTACTTCCCCATTCCCATTCCAATGTACTCTGCAATCCAGTAACATTGTCCAGTGCTTGTCCTCACACCCAGTGCCTGTCTCCTGACTTGGATATTATCACTTGTTATCTCCCATGCCTGAAACTTTCTTCATCTCCTTTTCGTGCTCACTTTTCTGACTTCCTTCAAGTCTTACCTATCACCTCATCTTCAGCAGGAAACATTTTCTAATGTCCCTTAATTTTAGTGATTTCTTTAAGAGACTACCCAGTTGATCTTGTTTACAACTTGCTTATTTATAGCTATTTGCTTGTTTTTTTTTTCCTTTGAGAACAGGGATTGTCTTTTGTCTTTGTATTTCCAGTACTGACCACTTTCACAGTTGATATTTTAAAACCAAATGTAGAACTTTACATTTATCCCTATTATATTTTATCTCACTAAAAGGAGATTCCCTAAGAACCTGCCTCTTTTCATGAATGTGATAGCCCTTCAGCACTGCTTTGGTTTTTTTCGAAAATTTTAAAAGAATACCTTCAATTTTTGGTTGCATAATTTCAAGATGTTAATATATACTTAAAATTCATACTATCTAGAATGTGTGTGACTCAATGATTGTGAAGAAGATTATGAAAGAACTTGAGAGAAGCCAAAAGACAGAAGAAACTGCATCATTTAGAAATCATTAAATTAAATATGGTAAATGAATACAATGAAATATTAATTATTAAGCTATAAAAACTAATGAATGTTATAAATATAGAGAATCATGGGAAGACATACAAATTGATGCAAAAGTGAGCAGATGAGGAAAAAATTCCCAAAATTATCAACATAAAAAATCAAAACTGTATCATATAAAAATTATAGCAGCCAGATTTGGCATCAGTGAAAATGTACCACCATAGAGGAATAAGGATGTAGAATACATCATATCAAAAGTAGGTGCTCTGTTGTTTAGATTTGCTGAAATTTTTTTTCAACTTCTTTTTTATTTTTTTGTAATAAGTGATGGTTCTCTGGGAGAAGAAGAGGGGAAGATATATTGAGAAATCAAGATGATGCAAAAATAAAAAAAAAACAAATATCTATTAACCCAGGAAAAAAAAGAAAAGGGGAATTCTTTGGACAAAGTCCAAAGATGATAGTCAGTAAGGGTTCAAGGAGAGTACTTTCAACTTGAAAGTTAATGAATAAAACAAGCACAGAACAACCAAGGCAACAGAAAGGACATGAAGAACTGTACTTTTCTAATTAACTAGGGAGTTGAATAAAATAGTTCAGCCTTGAATAAAAATAGAAGGTTTCTAAAGGTCATACTTAGAAGTGCAGATAATGCAGAGGAATTGGATGCTTGAATCAAATCAAATGCTGAGCCTACCAAGTTGGACTCTGTTGATACCATTGATGTAGGAATCCAAATTTCAGGAACTAGATCATTGCAATATTAGCTGAAGTTAAAAAATACTCTAAGATTTTCCAACTCATGCATATCAAAGTTTTATTATCCTTTTAAAAAATTACAAGTAAAATAAAACCTGTAATGTAAAGTGCCAATGAATATGGGGCATATATATGAGGCTTCTCAAGCTTCACCACATTAACTCCAGTCAAGATTAGGAACACAGGAAAGAGGTAAATGGAGTAAGGGTTGGTGGGAGTCATTGCTAGCTCAGCAGGACCTCTCCTGAATGTATAATCATGAAGTATTGTGTCAATGCATTCTAAATTCTGCTTAAGTCTTTCTAAGGAATTTTTTTACAAGCATTCTACATAGCTCTAATTTCGATTTGGATTTCAAATGACTTGTATCAACATGCAACATTTTTTCTTCCCTTGAAAGATGAAAATTTTCCTAGCATCAAGATTCAAAGTTCATTTGTTCAGCCTTGCAGTGAAATTGAACTTTCAGCTCCTGGAAACAATTTGGCAATGATATTTACTCATGTTGCTTCTCCCTTTGAATAACCCTTTTTTCCCCATTCTAAGGCATGCTCTATTTCTGAGGAAAAAGAAATGGTTGAAGGGATACAGACTTCAGGCAAGAACAATAATAACATTGGTAATTTGGTGACATTTCCAATTAGAAATTTCTTTCTTCTTTGGCTTAACTGGACATCAAAGAGAGATACCATAGAGAGATGCCTCATATAATTGAATTATATCATACAAACTATGGTAGACTAACTGAGTTCAGGGGACCTGGGTTTAATCCTATATCATATATATACTAGCCATTTGCTTCAATTGTAAAAGAAATGTTTGTAACCAAAGGCCTTTAAGACTGCTTCTTTCCAGATCAGAATTTCTGATCCTATTATTTTCTGTCAGAATTCAAACTAAAATCAAGGTAAACAGTCACTCAGCTAAGGAATGACATTTGACCAATAAAGACTAATATCTCAGGATAGGCTTCAATTTAACAAATTATATCAAAGAGTTCATGATTTTCAAATCCTGTGATTTGATTATCTTAGTAGTCTGCAATGAAGGCACAGAATTATTGATCTCAAAAGAGGATATACTAGGAGTAGGACACCAATTCCTATGTGTTTACCTCAAAATATTTTATTAAAAACCACTAATTCCCTCAACACATCAAATCATGGCTGTCTATTTATGTTGCTTTGAAATTAATTTTTAAAACAACAACTCAAGCTGGAATAAAAGGTTAATTGTATAATATACCTTCTGAGCTTTGACAAGGGTCAGCACATAATCTGGCATTTCTTTTTCCTGTAGTTGAAAACCGTCACTCAGCATCATGGAAATCACCAACCATAAAAGATCTGTAGAGGAGGAGGTTTTCCTTAACTAGATCTTAAGCCTACCAAAATCACAATCACTACCACTGAAACCAAACTAATTAAACTTCTAACTTGCCTTTGAGACCTGAAGAAGAAAATATAAAGCTCTCTCTCTAGTTTCCTGTCTAGCAAAGATGATGGCCTATAATGAGATGCCCTGAAACAAAGTCCTTTTTAGATTTCTTGGTAAGATTGGGGAACCCAAAATTTTCAAAAGTGTTTACAGTGAAGTCTAAACTCTTGCAGGTCCCACAGGCCAGAAAAATCTTCAAATATGGATATAGTAACAAATTATGTGTCTGTTATCCAAAAGTCAAGCCTAATTCAGAGGGTAAGGTATTTAGTACAAAGATGGGTATCACAGTGAGATGGGTCTCACAACAGATAAAACTATGAAAATGGGCAAATGACCACTGTCTTAAGTAAATTGTAAATATTATTTTATTTTTCCAAATTACATGTAAACAGGGTTTAATTTTTTTTAATTTTGAGATCCAAATTCTCTCCCTCTTTCCTTCTTCATTCCCTTCTCCCCACCCCCCACCACCCCCCCACCCAGGACAGCAAGCAATTTTTAAAAGGATACACATGTGCAATCAAGGCACCCTAATATAAAGTTCTAAAAATAACAGTTTTAAGATATTTTATAAATATGTATTTTACTATTAGAACCCTCTTGTACAATAAATATTCAAGGAAAAATAAGCTGACATATTTCTAAGAGAAACTAATTGCATTATCACTATGCATGAAACTAGAAAATGTAATGAAGTTACAGATAAAGGGATAGATAGTTCATAGATTTTTCCCTGTAGAGAAGAATAAAGAATTGGCCGATCACGTATTCAAAAGCAATCAAAAATTTGTTATGTATGAAATACTTGCTTTTAGTACTCAAAATGAATGTAAGCAGATTACTAACTGCAATTTATACATTGAAGGAGAAATTTTTGAGGAAGTTGAAAAATCCTACAAATTGTTCAAACATCATTTGAACATTGGTGAAATAATTAAGAAAGTGGATGTTGAGTAAGATGGTCAAAACTAAGTTGCAGAACATTGATTTTGATGAAGGAATGAAAGAGACCAAACACTGGAGAGATCTCAGAATCATCCCAGATGTATTAATTGTAAATACTTTATTGAAGGAGAAAGTAAGAATGCACTGGATGAAACAAACACTGAATGACACAATAAAAAAAACTGGAACAAGCAGGGGAAGTAACTGGTTACAAAGAAGTCATTTCAGAATCAGCTGTCTATTTGCAGTCAGACTACCATCTGTTTAGACCAGATGTTACAGTAAATACCAGATTAGAAGAAAAGATAAAGAGAAAAAAGAAAAGCATTACAAAGGATTATAGCAGTTCTAACTCAACTATTTTAAACAATATCAATTCTGAAAAATTGGAAATGGATAAAAATAAAGGCAATGACTGATTCTGATCATTTTCTGAAGGAAGTTTACTGATTTAAAACTAGCCAACCATAAAGAGTTCAAAAAAGCCAAAAAGTCTGCAAAAAGCTTGGCATACAATACGGCTAAACCTGATTATCCAAAGAATATTTGTAGAGGAAACAGGAAAAAAAACTTATGTGAAATGCAATATAATCTTACAGTAATAATTTTCATAGGCAACAATATTATAAGATATCATACACTTAATGTACTATATGAAATACCAAAAATTAAACTTGAGAAGATGAAGAACAGAAAAGTAGCTGAACTAGAACATATATAAACAAAAGCAATTTGTTGGAAGAGAAAGAATTTTTAAGGCATTTAAGGAACCAATTATCAAAATACCTCAAGAATGGGAAAATTCCTTAAACAACATAAAATATAATAAATTGCATTTTACCAAAAAGGAAAGGAAAAAGACAGTAGAGCAAAAAATTTGCAATTTTTGTACCCAGGAGGAGTACAATGGGGTAAAGAAGAGGACAAAAACCTTGAGAGATCATCCCAAAGATGGAGTAGTTTTATAGCTCACATAATAGCTTCTAATCTTGTCCAATTTAATTCAACAAGCATTTATTGCGTTCTTATATTCTATTGGAAGGCTACAACACATAAATATGTGTGTGTATCTTCCATTTTGAAATGGCAAAGAAAATTTTACAACCATCAGGAGAATGAGGAAAGATATTCCATAGGAGTTGGCAGTTGAGATTAGTCTAAAAGGAAGGGTTCTGATTGATGAAAGTGAGGAAATAGTAAATAGACATATGTATACTTCTAGGCCAGTATCCATCTCAGAGACTAGAGCAGAGACTTGTGACCTTTTCTCATAGCCTCCCATAGAGAAGAATGGACAAGATTCCAGGAATATTTTTCAGTGCTTCCTGGGAACCACATTTAGATAAGTTACTTATATAATGTTACACACATAAAAAGTTATAAGCATAATCTACATGTATGTATATATATATATATATATATATATATATATATATATTCAACCAAACTGTTCACCAAGACTATTAAAGATAACCTCCCCATTGAGAGTAGGATTGCTTCTAATACTTATTTCACTTCTCAGTGCCCTATACAACTTTCCAAGACACTAAGTTACAAACAAAGGTTGGGTCTGCATTGATAAAGGAAGTAACTCACTAGGAGCTTCTTATCGTAAAGAAATAACAGATCAAGTTTTGTTTTTTGTTGTTTTTTGTTGTTTTTTTTTAAAGTAAGAATTCTATTAACTACAGATGGTACCATACTAATGGACTAAGCCTCTAAGGGAAAAAAAAAAAAAAACCGTCCTCAGAAAAATTCATAGTAATGCAAAAAAGCCTGGTCTCACTAGTCATCCAAAATGGAAAAACAAAGCATGAAAAATGCATGTCAGTCAGATAATGAATGCAGCTGAATGGACAGCTCATCAAAGTGTTACATTCACATGAATATCTCAGGCAAGCACAGCAGATGAATAATGAGATGGGTCTAAAAGGGAGTGAGAGCAAGAGATTTGAACTAGATCACATTCAGCAAACTGTGCAGTGCTTTCAATGATTCCAAATTGCCTGTCGATACATAAAGTCCATATCTTTAACACCAATATTCCTCTGGTGGTACTACATGGTTACAGATCATTAAACACAATGACCTCTAAAGAGCTAGAGTTACAAATGACCTAGAAAACAAAGGAAAAGTGTGTGGAGGACATAAAAATCTTACATTACCAGGATAAATGTTCATGCCAGAAACACAAAGTGAACTCATCTTTTCCTCAAAGCCCTCTTCCTTTCTTGTTGTCAGGGGCCCCACCCAAATTACTAGCTAGAGCCTAGAATAACCACAAAAAAGAATAACCAAATAAATAGTTAATTTTAGCTAATGTAATTTCCCACACACCGCTAACTTCTTTTAAAAGGAAAATAAAACACTTGATTTTTATTTCTTCCTTGTGAATACTAAGGACCAAATTCAGACCAGAAAGTTTGTAAAGGGTGACTGAATCATTGACCACTAGTGAATGTCTTGTATTTCAAAGGAAAACTTGATAAAATTCTTTTGTATAAATGGATGACAATTTTTCCATTGTCAGTATATTCATTTAGTCCTGATTCCTTCTATCAGGTCACTTCCTAATAGCTCTATAATTGGTATAAGCCTCCTTACATCAACCTATATTGGCTGTAAAATAAATGTACTCTCCCTAAGTCCATTATTAAACTGCCTTCTTTCTCAGGAGTAAGGGATAAACAAAGAGGAGGATCCTAAAAGGACATGACTTTGATAGGCTTCAATGGAGAATTGTAGTCCACACTTAACACACTGTCATATAATCTTGCTGTTTTCAAACTGTTCTCTGAGATGAACAGATGTGAATTATCAAGGAGGATGTGAAATCTCTATATCCTAAGACTCATTTGCCTGTCATTTTTGAACTGAGTCCAAATTTCAAAAAGTTGAGACTATGGTTGGGGGTGGATAGAAGAAATCTAATGTGTCTGCTGGCATTGTTCCAACTTCTGTATCATCAAAACTGTATAAGTGTATTGCTAGTGGAGTCTACAGTAAATGAAGTTGAAAGAGGAAACTTATATTTTGTTCCAAAGATGAGAGTGTAGAGGAAGAAGGGGTAAAGGGATGGAAGTCATGATTAAAATAATCAAAAAATATTAATAAAATAGCACAATCTTGAACTACAGTGAAAAACATCATGAGCTCTCATGTCTTACTCTAAAGAAATAAATTGAGATCTAAAGAAAATTAATTAGAGGGTCCATTGAAAATTTGAGGTAAGGCATTGTTGCTCATATAAAGCATGCAAATTGCAAAGAGATAGAAACTGAAAACTGTAAACATTAACCTTATCCACAGTGGTTTCCTATTACTGCAAGCATCAAATGCAAACTTGGATTTAAAAATCTTCCAATCTGATTCCAGCTACCTTTACAGTCTTATTACATAGAATCACCCTTGAAGCACTCTATATTCTTGCCAAATTGACTCTTTCAGTGTCTCTTCAATCTTGGTACTTTTACATAGGTTTTCCAGGACAAAAAAATGTCTCCAGAATTCTTTTCTGAAATAGGCATTTCATTGAAATTTCAGTTCAAACATAATTTTCTATATGAAGACTTTCTGGATTCTCTTAGCTGCTAATGTCTCCCTCCAAAAATTATCTATTCCCTGAATAGAATTTATTTTATTATTCCCAGCACCCATCAGAGACTAGTGTAGGTAAATGTTTTATAAACATTTTTAAATTGATTGCATGAGCCTTTACTAAGGCATAGATTATTTGATTTATCATAAATTAAAAACTATAACTTTTCTAGCACATTTACGTATTTAAAATATATAAAGTTACATATTTCAAGTATATAAATGTTGAAGTTTCCCCCCACTTAATGTGTTCCAATTCCCTGCATGTTGAATTCTAGATGCTTCACTTTCTTCCCTACTACTTGTCTCAATTCTAGCTCATTATAAATCAGATCTACTGAAAAACAGACCCTTTTTCTAGAATGGAATGAAGTCAGTGTTAAATTTTCAGTGTAAACCTTTATAATTTAAAAATCAGGAAATGCTACAAATCAGATTGATTTATTCACTAAAGAAAATGTCAGATCAAAATTAAAAGTCTTTCATTTTTTTCAAAATCTGTTAATTAAACATTTGTCAATCTATCCTTTATTCTAAGTGTACTTTCTAATGGAGTGTTGGGTTTGGATTCAGGAAAACTTGAGCTCCAATCCAATCTCTAAGCTTATTCTTTTTTTTTTTTAGATTTTTTTTCCAGGCAATGGGGTTAAGTGGCTTGCCCAAGGCCACACAGCTAGGTAATTATTAAGTGTCTGAGGTCGGATTTGAACCCAGGTACTCCTGACTCCAAGGCCAGTGCTCTATCCACTGTGCCACCTGGCTGCCCCTTCTCCAATCCAATCTCAAATCCTTACTAGCTACACAATATGATCCTAGGCAAGTCGCTTAACCTGCTTGCCTCTTTCTTCAAAGGTAAAACAAGTATAGTAACAACACCTACCTCACAGGGTTTATGTGAGGATCAAATAAGATAATATTTGTAAAATATTTTACATCATATCCTACACACACACATATATATACACATATATGTATGTATATATATATATATATATATATATATATATATATATATAAATTTATTCTCCTCTCTTCTGAAAATAGATATTTATATTTGGCTTAATTGTATGAAATTCAAATTAACAAACATTTAAACACATTAATCATGCTGTTGTTCAGTTGTGACCCCATTTAGAGTTTCCTTGGCAAAGATACCAGAGTGATTTGCCATTTCTTTCTCCAGCTCACTTTGCAAATAAGCAAAGTGAAGCAAACAGGGTTAAGTGACTTGCCCAGAGTCACAAAGTTCCTAAGTATCGAGGCCAGATATGAACTCAAAAAGAGTAGTCTTCCTGACTTTAGGTTCAGTACTCTATTCCTAGACCATCTAGCTGGGCACATTTATAAAACCATAAATACCCCAATAATCTCTGCCCTATAGGGGTTCACATTCTCCAGAAGGGTAAAATATATATGTAAAAGTCAGTAAAGATGAAGAAAGACCTTGGATAGGAGGTAGTAATCATACCATAAAGTGAGGGAATATTCAAAAATTGATTATAAGTTCTTACAATTCTGATGAATCTGATAAAGATTCTGATAAAGAGTTGGTAATAGAGTCAGAAAGTCCTAGGTTGAAGTCCCATCTCTCACAAATATTGGTTGTATGACTCTGAGTCTGACCTTTCAGTGTTCTAGACAACCCTTAAAACTGTGAATTAGAGAGTAGAAGTTGATCAGGAGTTCTCTATACTACTACAAATGATAATAGTAATAAATAGAACATATTATATATAAATAGGGAATAGACAGATATATAGATAAATAGAATGTGTTAAACACTTTAGAAATATTATCTCCTTTGATCCTCACAACAATCCTTCTAAAGGGTAGATGCTATTATTATTTCCATTTTACAATTAAGGAATCTGAGGCAGATAGAGGTAAAATGACTTGATAAGCCATTGGCTAGTATTGAGACTGAATTTAAACTTAGGTCTTCCTTCTGCCAGACCCAGTGCTCTAAATACTGCACCACCCACTTCTGAATGAAATAGCAAACCTAGTTAAAAGCAAAATACCATGTTCTGGAGGTGTAAGAATGAAAAGGAAATAGACAACTGAGGAAATACAATGTATACACAGAGAATTATCATACAAAATGCTAAATGGGGGAAACAGAAATCAGTCAAAGTGCTTGAGGAAAAATCTGAAAAGGAAAAGAACATTACAACAACACGGAATTTGGAAGATTTCAAGGAGGAGCTGGCACTAGAGCACTGGAGGAAGATTAAGAATTCTTCCCTACCACAGGCATTAATGAGACTGAGATTGTGGGTTTAAACTTCTAATTGGCCAATTAGCATCACAGAGAGAAAAACTTGTTTCCCAGCTACAAGCTACACCCTTTACTCAAAGATAGCTATTTTGTATGTATGTATGTATATATATATATATATATATATATATATATATATATGTATATATTGTCACCAAAGAAAGGAATGTGAGAGAATGTGGATGGCTTCTTGACATTCATCAACACTAATTAATTGGTTTGATGAAAAATGAAAATTCTACATATCTTAAAAATCTCATATTGTTTTATTGTGGCTACTTGTTTTTGTATAGTTTTTGGGCAGGTCTGATAAAGTTGCTTTGTTCTGGAATTGCTCATCTAAACAGGGAGATTCTGTTCTAAAGGTTCTTGATTTTTGTTACCCCATTGAAGTTCTGGAATTTTACTTTACATCCTTTTCCTTCAAGTTACAGTGGTCCCTAGCAAATAGACAGCAGCTCTACCAGATGACTGCTAACCTTGGCAGGATGCAGAGAATATCACAACCCTTAAGATCATGTACCTGACTAGAAAAGTCAAGGTTTTCTTACTATCTCAGTTAATCAATGCCTTAACAATGCCTCCTCAGTTCCCTGAAGTGTGAAGTGAGCTGGTCCATTCCACCCAACTGTTGGTGGTGAGAAATTCTCCCATACATCAAGATTCAGTCACACATCTGTGTTGTTTTTCATTTTAGTTTCTGAGGGATTTCTGAGGAATTTCAGTGCAACTTAAAGTAGTGAATGAGTGATTTAAAGACCTGGAAAGAAATCTTGTCTCTAAATACTTATGACTTGCTTATTGGGAAATTTAAAAATAGTAGGCATTATTTTCTGATTAACTCACATTGAGTCTTTACTCCTATCAAGTCATCAACAGAATAGATAAGATATCTATAATATTTTCAAAACTCTTCAGTCTTGTGATAAGGAAAAATAGAGACTGATTATATAATTAAGGGGGAGGAGAATGGATTTATTCACTCAAAAATTAGAAGAAATTTCATTGATTTACATTAGGGAGAAACTAGTGACTGTCAGTGATAACTGATATGTAATTTATCTGCACTTTAAAAAAGCTCCTGATTAAATGTCATAGAAAGGACTTACAGGGGTAATAAATATTGCATTGGGTATGATACATTTGGTTTGATAGCAAACTGGGCATGGCTAAAATATGAAAGGGTTAATATGTTGTTCACAATAGAGAGGAATGACTAGTCAACTGCCATACACTTCAATTTTAAAACATACTTGGCTGCTTACTTGATGGATTTGGATGAAAAAAGTGAGAGTAATGACATTTTCTGATATAAAACTGGGAAAAGGGAGATTGTTCAATACAAAGGGGCAATAACACTCCATCTTCCTTTGCCAAACAAAGTCAAAACATGAAAGAAAGATCAAGTATTAGCTTCTTTGGTGTCTAGCACAGTGTTTTTACCTAGTAAATGGTCATGAGTTTGCTGAAATTTTGAAAATGGATTAAAAATATCAATCCTAGCAACATATAAGTATTTAACACTTTGAGGTTAGCAAGGTACTTAACTAAAGGTACTTAACCAAAACTCTTAGTGCAATTTTAAACTTTAAATCTTAAAAAGCAGGAGATTAGTTAAGTGATTTCATACTTTCACAGCTTTAAATTGTACTAAGGTTTTCAGATATTTTATATATTTAGCTCATTTTGCTTTCAGAATTACACTGTGAGGTAAGTGCTAGCCACAATTATCCTAATTTTGCAGATTAAGAAGCACTATGAAAGGTTGTAACTTGATAATAGTCATCCTGTTAATGAAATGTCAAGAAAGAATTTGAATCCAGATCTTCCCTGTCTAGTATTATTTCCAAAAATAATTCTATTGAAGTAGAAATGCAACTGGATTTGATGTGGAAACACTTGATTTTGAAAACCAGCTCTACCATTAAACACTAGCATGACCTTGGGCAAGTCATTCAACTCTCTAGATATCAGTTTCCTAATTGGTAAAACGAAAGGGATTAGACTACATGATTACTATAAAGTCTTTTCTCATTCTAAAGATTCTGTGGCTATAAAGAATATTGTGGGCATTGCCAAACCAGTATATAGTCCTTAGAGTATACAAAGAATAGTTTGATATAAGATTAGATAGGAAAAGTGACATCAGAATGTTGAGGTCCTTGAAGTCTAAGTAACAAACTTTAACCCCCTTGTTAGCATCCTTTCTTCCCAACAATTTGTATCTATTTTTACATACCTACTTCTGGCATATAATAGTAAGAATATAAGCTCCTTGAGGATAGGACCCATTTCATCTTTGTCTTTATACTGCTAACATTTACACAGCATTTTCCATACATCAAAATGCTTGTTTAGTTAAATCAAATAAGTAATATTAATGTGATAACACCAGGAAGGATGGATTTGGGAGTCAAGGAAGAATGGAGGCAGGAAGCTATTAACAGTCTATTGAAAAAGATATATGCAAAATATGTAGATGGAATCAATAGTACAAAAAGAGAGAAATATTCAAACAAACATGAGAAATTGAATAACTAGTGATAGTGAAATAGTGACGTCAGAAGGAGTAATCAAAAATAATATAAACTTTGTTATGAAATGTTGAATTTGAAATATTAATGAGAAAACCAGATGATGATGATGGCATGGAGATAGAAATGTAGGCAGGTCTGAAATTTAGAAGAGAGTTCAGGAATAGAAATAAAAATTTGGAAATCATTAGAAAAATATAGTTAAATTGATGGGAATAGATGAGATTCCCATGGGAGAAATAGAGAGAGAAAAAAAGAGCCAAAAATAGAATTCATGAGGAGTTGGAAAGAAAAAGAGGTACCAGAATTCCAAGAATTAAGAATAGTAGTTGGAGAGATAGAAAAAAATCAAAATGGCAGGGTGTGTTGGAAATTAAAGGAATTGGATGCACAGAAGAAAGTGATGATCAGCAGTGTTATATGTCTTAATAGGCACCAAAAGAATGAATCTGAAAAGAAAAATGACATTGAATTTTGTGATTGTAAGTTTGATGACATTTAGGCAAAAAGTTTCAGTAGAATTATGGGTATAGAAGTGAATTGAGTATTCACAAAGTAGAGTCATTGGGCATAGAAAACGTTTTCAGAAAGTCTGGCAATGAAGGGAAAAAAAGATTGGACATTGGCTGGATAAATTATAATTGTTAAAATAATGCTTTTTAGACCAATGGAATCCTAATTGCATTTATTAAAATATCGGAAAGAGAAAGTGGTTAAATGAAAGATCTGTTGGAACATAAAATTCATGACAACAGGAATTGTTTTATATTTGTAAACAGAGTCTAGGATAGTGTCTGTAACACAGCTGGTACTTAATAAGTTGAATAATAGTTTCTAGAGAAAAATTTTGAAGAAGATGAGAAGAGATGCAAGGGTTCATAGGTAAATAGAAGGATTTACCATAACAAGAAGTATATGTATCCTCTAAGACAGCAAGAAACAGAGTATTCATAATACTGTTGAGGGGGGTTTAAGATATATAGGAAGGAGGCTATGGGAATTCATTTCATAAGACCTCAATTTTCTTTGTGAAGTAATAACACTTCTGCCAAGTCATCTCCTATAAAAGTAAGGAATCATATTAGTGTTTGGGCTTAAGGAAAAAGAGTTTTTAAAATAGCTGTTCTGGAGAATATTGTTATTCAGTTTTGTCTAACTGTGACCCCTTTTAGGCTTTGGTGAAAATACTGGGGTGGTTTGCTGTTTCTTTCTCTAATTCATTTTAGGTTAGAAACCTGAGGCAAACAGGTTTCAGTGACTTGTACAGGGTCACACAACCAATAAGTGTTTAAGGACAGATGTTCCAGAGAGGAACTCCTCTTCCAGAAACAAAAATACAGTCTACAAAATGACTATAATACTGCAAAGGAAAATAACTTGGAAAGCCTCAAGAACTCTGATAGATGACATTAATGATCTTGATTATAGAAAACTGATGATGGAACATATTTCCCATTTCTAAGTAGAGAGATGGTGGACTACAGCTGCAGAATGAGATAGATATTTTCAGATTTGACCGGGGTAAGAATTTGTTTTACTTGATTACACTTATTTGTTATGAGAGTTACCTGGAGTACAGTAGTGGATCAGGGAAAGAATTGTAAGTTTTAATGACAAGATAGTAATGATGCAAAAGGTAAAAAAAAGCATCAGTGAAACATTATAAAAATACAAAGAAGAGAATAGAAGGAACATAAGAGAACACAGGCAAATAGAGTGATGTTGGTATTATTGTATTAAGTGAAATATAAGAAATAGACTTGCTATTTGATGATGATGATGATGAATAAGAACAAATATAGCACAGACACTATAGAGACATTATTCAAAATGCTGTGCAATTTTTGTCTCATTTCAGTCTCTTAAGAAATCTGGAAGAGAGGAGCTTTTTATTATCCCATTCTTGCAGAGTAGGTAACCAACACAAAGAGAAGTTAAATGAATTGCTCCAAGTCATACAAGTAGGACATGTCTGAGTTCAAATTTTAATTCTAGTCTTCCAGGATCCAGACTCAATGATATATTCATTGTGCCACCTAACTGTAAAAGAAGTACACCATTTTGGGAATAATCTTTTTCCATTCTTTTCATATAGGAATGTTCATTTAAGTTGATATCTGTCAAGTTCACATTTTAAAAAATAAAATAAATTAACTAAGAAAGTATTTATTAATTGCTTACTATTTGGTAGGTCCTTTACTAAGAGTTGGGAATAAAAATAGAAAAATGAGCCATCTCTTTCATTGGTTCATACAATACATGTATGGGAATGGTAGTTATGGAAGGGAAAGTCTGGAGAGTTCAATGGAAATTCAATAAATCTCTAGGGCAGTCAACTGATAAACTTCATAGTATTGTTATCTTTCATAATTAGAGGAGACCATGATATCAATTGAATGATAACATGGCATGCACATTATGTTGATTAAAATTCAGAAAATGTTGTGCAAAGACATCCTTCTTACTCTTACTCCCTCTTCCAGAACATCTATACCTTGTAACTGTTAGTATAGGAAATAGGACTGTTGCTAACGGTTTAGATTCAATGAGAGACCTTGGCCATTTAGATGTGGACCTTCCCAGGTAATTGAAGGACAATGGTATGGCAGTAATGTCCAGCAGAGTGACAATACAGTATTTTTGGTGACAAATTTGCAACATTATGGTAAAGGTAACTTATTCTAAATCATCAGTATAGTAACCTTATGGTGATGATCTATTCTGTCTCACAATGGTCTAATCATCAACAGGGTATAAAATTTGGCAACAGGCCTTTGACAGTAGGGCAAAACTAAATCATGACTCGATTATCTATGCTACCCAGTTCTGCAAACATACTATCCTCAGAACTCAAAGATTTTGGCTTCCCAAAAGTTCCCCACAGGTCATGGAAATAACACCACCAGATTGCTAATCAGCATTGTTTTGGTTGGAATTACAATGATATCTGATTGTCTTCAAACATTTAAATTAGATTTTTTATTAACGAATACATTCTTGGTAAATGCTTTTGCTCTGGTCCATCTTGGGTTAGTTTAAGAATTTCATCTCTAGTGGCATAATATGAGCACCCCAGTTCTGAAAAACAAAAAAATAAAACAGGATCCTACTTCAGTATTCCTAATTGGGGTATCTAGGTAACTTGAGTCAGCTTTGAACAATCTAATTTTTTTCAATATAAACACTTCCAGTTCTGAATGACTCAAAATAGAGGAGGAAGAGGTAAAAGGATTTGGCGAGGTTCATTCAAGGCACATAGCAAGATAGTCTGTTAGCTGGGATGGGAAATATTGTCCCACCTGATTGTTGGGGGTTAGCTGGATAAATTGGAAAAATTGCCTTTGTACCTATTCACCAATCAAGACAGCTGGGTGAATAAATACTCCGTGGGACTGGGGATATTTTTCCAGCAATCTGGTTTGTAAGTACTTTTCTTGGTGGGAAGAAGTGGGACAGCAGTGAAGTTGCTATCTGGGATAGCAGGGCATCTGCATGGCACAATGGATAGAGCATAGACCCTAGAATCAGAGGATCCAAGTTCAAATTTGACCTCAGACACTTAATATTTACTTAGCTGTGTGACCTTGGGTAAGTCACAACTCCTTTGACTTGAAAAAAAAGACATCTGGGGTGGATAGCTAACTATGAGAAAACTATTCAAACCTTAAATCAAAAAGTAGTAGAATATAGATGAGGTCAAAGCTAAAGGGAGAAAATTGATGAGGAGAATAAAAGATTACTTACTTAATTCCTCTTCATTTTATAGGAGAAACCTAAGAGTCCTTGGGACACCCAAGAAACTAGTGAAAATTGAATGCACTTTTTATTTGTGTTTTCCTTTGCTCTAAAGTCTAAGTTCTTAGCTAAATTCTTGGTAGAGATGTACATTCCCTATATTTATTAAAATGGCTTTAGAGTATTCCCAGAGACTATAGTTTGTGTTCCCCCCAGACCAATATCTAACTCAGATTAGTTATATGACTAAAGTCAAGTGAGACTTGAATTAATGGTCTCAATCCAACTCATCACTACTACAACTCATATTAATTAGTGCTTAGTCTAAGCAGTGATGGATTAACTTTAAATGCTTCAAATAGTGAGTCTATTTCTGATGAGCCAAGAAGATGCTGAGATCTTAGAAACCCTCCCCCAAAAAAGCATATGAGACTCTGCAAAGGTCCTTGAGGCAAAAGTTCTCAAAGGCTCATTGATGTTGGGAATTTGGGACATTTCAAAAATGAATTCTTTAGCAGTGAAGAACTGAATGAAAGCATAGTGAACAAATGTCAAAAATGCAAGTGAAATGTAGCTAAATAAGCATTCAATCTAAGCATATTTACAATGTATACCTATATAGAAAAGCATGTATGATGAAGAGGGAGGAAGGGGAGCTGTGATTTCATTGATGAAGAGAACTTCCAGGGTAGAAATTCTCTCTCTAGATGCAAGTTATAATATTATTAGAGAAATAGTCAAGTATTGAGAAGTTGAGTTACTTATCAATGGCCATGCAGCTCATATGTGTCCAAGACAGCACTTGAATCAGTATTTTTGCCTGAAAGATGCAGTTACTCTTCATCATGCCAGACTGTCTTGGAGGCAACATAGCATAATACAAGGAGCCCAAGATTGGAAGTTGAATTACTTGATCGTTGTTCTGGCTTTGTTACTGTGTGATTTTGCTTTCATATCTGCAGTATGAGCATTCAAGGACAACCTCTAAGGTATCTTTAAACCCTAATCTAAAAAAAATAATAATTCAATGCTTGTTTTGTTTTTTCATTGTTTAGGCACTAAGTATAGTCAGGTATTTGCTTTGGTTCTCCTGCCTAAACAATCAGGAAGCCTTAGGTATCTACCAAGCAACTAGATGGTTTGGTAGATGGGACCTAGAGTTAGGAAACCAGGGTTCAAGTCAGGTCTCAAACACTGATTAACTCAGGACTCTGGGCAATCACTTAACTATTTGCCTTGTTGTTGCTGTTGTTGTTGTTGTTATTGATCCTTTGTTTTTGAAGAGGACCAATGACATCACAGGGTGATGTCTTCACTTGCATGTAAATTGAATTTAAGTGAAAAAGAATGGTAGCAAGTTCTCACCTCACTCTCTCTTCCTGAGGCATCAAGAAAGCATTTGAATTTAACGTTGAAGGAAGCTAAGCATTTTAAGAGGAAGATGTAAGGAGAGTGCACGTTCTAATGATTATATATTATTGTAAGTTTTATAGGAATAGTCTGTGAAAGAAACAATAAGAAGACTAGTTTGATGGATCTAAGTTCATCAAAAGAAGTATATAATAAGCTTGGTAAAATATGTTGGAGTAAGGCTGTGAAAGAATGTTGTTAAAAACATTTGCATTTGGTTCAGTGGACAGAGTGCTCAGCTGGCATCATAAAGATCTGGCTTCAAATATAAGCTTATTCATTAGTTGTGTGATCCTGGACAAGACAATTATTCACTGCCTGCCTCAGTTTTCTCATCTGCAAAACTGGAATAATAACAGCACTTGCATCCCGTGGTTACTGTAGGAATTAATTGAAATGAGATTTGTAAAGAGCTTAACACAGTAACATGGTATACAATAGGTATTTATACTTGATTTTATAAATTCTAGAGGATTATTTCTAGTCCCTGAAGAATTCATTGAAGTTTATTGACTAGCAGAGTGGAATACTTTAAGCCTTATTTTGACAGAAGAGTGGAGAAAGGATTGGAGAAAGGAAAGACATGAAACTGAGAAAGTAGCCATATTTAGAAGTGATTTAGGATGGTGGCAGTGTGGTAAAGAAAAGCAAGAGCTAGAAGAGATGTGGTAGAGGTAGAATCCACAATATTTATCAAGTAACGGAATTTGTGAAATGAGGGAAAGTAAGAAATCTTGGATGATTCCTGGATGGCAAACCTGGGTGACTAGAAAGGTGGTGATGGCTTTGACAGAGAGAGAGAGAGAGAGAGAGAGAGAGAGAGAGAGAGAGAGAGAGAGAAATTGGGAGGAGAGATGAGAAAAGTAATGAGTTTTGTATTGTACATGTTGAATTTGATGCCTCCTGTACATTTAGCCAGAAGTTAGTTATTTAGGACCAGTGCTCAGAAAACAAACAAAATCTGGAAATATTGGGTTTGGGGGGGGGAGGTTCATCTGTATAAAGATATTCATTGAAATTTTGGAAATAGATGAAATCATTAAGAGATAAAATATAGAGAAGATGCCCTATGGTATATACTCACAATTAGGGCAACAGTAAAGATGATGATCTAGCAAGGAAGCTTAAGAGAAGAATCAAGAACGAGCAGTATTGCAAAAACTCAAAAGAGAAAATATCAAAGAAGGGAGGATGATCAAGGGTCAAATTCTTTTTAGTCAAGAAAGATGAAATTTACATTTTTTAGAGATGAGTAAGAATAGGTTTAACATGTATTCTTTATGAGCCTGCTATAGGTATAGAGGGGACCATGACCAATGATTCAGGTTAACTAGATCTGCAAATTCAAAAGATTTTTTTTTATTTTTTTTAAATGATTCAAAACAAATTTATTTGGAAATTCAATAGATGGTCAAATTCTGCCCATTTTGAAAATATCTTTACCTTACTTTCAGGGATATTTGACCCTAGAAACTGATAATATGAAGTAGTGTCATATACAAATAAGTTCACTTTTGAACTTATATTTGGGATTCACCACAGTACAGTACTAGCAAAAGAATATGAGAAAGAGAAATCAAAAAAGGAAGGAAACGAATCAAGAGTGAGCAGCACTGCAAAAACTCAGAAAAGAGAGAAAGGAGGATTGATCAAGTTCTGAATGGTTTTGGCCAATGAGGTTAAGATTTTGAAAATATACTGTGGTAGCTATTCAATAAGAGTGTCAAATTCATCCATTAACAAGTATTTGCCAAGCATCAAAGACATGACAGTGTTGTGATAAATCTTTTCCTGGACACCTTTAGCCTTAAATAGTCTTCATCCATTAATGAAAAGTACAGTATCTCTCATACCAGATATTTTCCAGCATTTAGCTAGGCCTGAACTTAGCAGACTTTATTCTGACACATAACACTTCATGGAGTGGATGAGAATAGGAGCTGACATTCTCTGAGAGCTGGAAGTTGACAGGCATGTCTCTTATTTATGCCTATTTAGACACTCTCATAACTACACATGCTTAAGATAATTATTTTTTGGTGTCTACACAGAGGATTCCTAGAGATGTTGTGGATTTCTCATTTCACCCCCACTTTAGACAAAGGTTTATGGTTGATAGTTCTTATTCCCTTATGAAGAAGGTAAGGCATACTTGTTTTTTAGATGCTCTATTTTCTCAGTTATAAGTGATTCTAACCCAGAAGACAGATTTTTCCCTCATAATTACAATATGATGTTTAAAAACCAACTAGAAATCCAACTTTTCCTTTCCATTTAAGAAGGGGGTGAGATTGACAAACAGACACATTGAAATAACAAGCTGTTTCAGAATACTTTTTTCCTAATTCTAAACTTCATGATTCCAAAGGTAGAGAGGAGATTCTAGCAACTATGAGTCCATAACTTGACCTTACAAGGTAAAACAGCAAAATGGTTTGAAGCACACATAAAATTGGAAAATCAGCATTTGCTTTGGTTAGCATTAGTGCTGAAATCACCTACCCTGCTGAAAGACAATCCTAAAATCCTTGAGATGGCTGCTCTTGTGGGACACAAAGGATTAAATCCATGGTCGATTTCAGTTTGTTGGGTATTATAATACCTAAGATACAGTGAATAAATGCTTTATAGATTTGTCTGAAACCAAATGAGAAACATGGTCCAGACTTCAAATGTTAGAGAAAAAAATTTTTGGTCGGGGGAGCAAGGGGGAGTGATGGGCAGGACTGGGATGGTAAATTCCCTCAACCAAAGTAAATCAGTACCTTCCCTGCAACTTGGGGTCAATGAGAGGCTAAAAACTTTGTCTCAGTGTCAAAAGACTCATGATGAAAAATATGATCCACATCCAGAGAAAGAACTATGGAGTCTGAATGCAGATCAAAGCATACTATTTAATTTTTTGGTTTTCCTTTTTGTTCTTTTTCTTTTGTAACAACACAACTAAAGTGGAAATATGTTTACTTGAGTTCACACTTATAACATATCAGATTGCTTGCTGTCTTGGGAGGGGAGATGGCAGGGAAGGAAGGAGAAAAATATTTGAAGCTCAAAATCTTATAAAAAAGAGATGTTGAAATTACATGTAGTTGGAAAAAAATAAAATACTATTTTCTAAAAACCAATAAACCTTGACTTGAGTCCCACAACCAATAGACATTAGAGACAGGTCTTGAACCCAGGTTTTCTGGACCCTAAAACCAGGGTGACTTTCATAGTGGCAAGCTTGCTATTAGAGTTTGATTGACTCAAGAATTTCTCTTGCCTAGGTTTCAAGCTTCTAAGATTCTTGACAATACATTGCAAGCAGATTCATCTCTCACAGACACCATTTTCTCAGAACAAAATTCAACTCAATTAAATAATTTACTTATAAAATACCCTTCATGTATAAGATATCACCTTACATAATGGGAATACAAAGACAGAAATTAAACTGTCCTTGCCCTACAAGGAGCTTCCATTCCATTTAAAGTGTACTTTAAAGTGTGACTTTACTATTTGTGCTGATCAACCAGAAATTGTCATGGAGTTCCTTCAATCAATGCATAGGACCAAGAATCTATAAACTTAGGAGATGGTACAAAGAGGTATGTGAAAATAGATTGTGGCTCTGGCTCTCACTTAACTTATAATCTATAAGAAAGAAAGCATTTTCATATATGTATATATATATATATATATATATTTATATATATATACACATGCGTACATACATAGACAGGGATTTGTATCATCCATCACCAACCTCACAAGTCTTTCAATACAATCTAAGGCAGCATCCTCAATGGTTTTGCTCCTCAATAAAAACATAACAAGAAAGTTTCAATTAAAAGAACTTTGGATTAGGATCCTAAATTACAACTTCCAGGCTAGTCTTAACATTAATTGCTTTTAAGAATTTTCAGGAAACTGTATTAGCATTCCTAAACAGTTTGCTCATATGAAAAAGAAAGTCTTTGAACTTGATGATCAGCAAGGTCCCTTCTAATTCTAATATTCTAGCATTGAATGTACTATATGAAAACATTTACTAATGAAATTCCACTTATATTCTTGAACCAATCAACAATCTTTTATTTTAAACATCCTGTTTGCTTTAACTGAAACTTCACTCTCTCTCCTTGCAATCTTTTCATTGGAACTACATTTTCTTACATTTTCCTGACTGATAGGTACATGGGAAAGGATTAGAATAATTTTTATTCTAGACCACCTCCCTATAAATTAGCTCTATTGTATGTCCATTCTTCAATATCCTTGTGTTTCCTGAGACTCCTTGTATCACTTATAAGCCTGTGCTTACAAGTATTATAAAGATCTATTGACATATACTGTTCTTTTCATGCTAGCCAGATTCTTCTCATCCTTCAGAAGTCATCCACAGTTACTTCCCCACATTCTAATTACTTTGTCAATTCTTGTGTTACCCTTTCTTCCCATTGATCCCATATCCTAATCTTTAGCATGTTCACAACCTTGCTAAGAGCTTGATCCTACTATTTCTCAATTTCTACTACTCCAATGTCCTAACAATTTCGATACCATCAACCAGCACTGCAAAAACAACAGATGCCACGACCACTGGAACAATCACATTTTTTATATATATTTATATTTCTTTTTAAGATTTTCAAAGTACCTTACAAATATTATATCATTTGATCCTCATGACAACCCTGGGACGTAGGTGCTATTATTACTCCCATTTTACAGGTAATAAAATTGCTGGTAAGATCTGAGACATCTAGTAGCACCATATCCAAAGCCTTGAACTTCCTATCTTTCTCTCATTATTGCATTAAATTTCATGTTCAGTGTTATCTAAATCTAGTCAAAATATTGTGTTCAGTTATAGGTGTCACACTTTAGGAAGAATATTGATAAGATTAAGAATACCCAGGAAAAATATCATGATTGGTAGATAGTCATGTCATATAATGAATGGTTGAAGATTTAGCAAGGATGCATAGTAAGCTTGATATATTAAAACACTAACATGTAGAAAAGAGAGTAGACTAATCTGTTTGGTTTGAAAGGATGAAAGAGGAAAAATGTATGAAAGTTAGAGAGAATTAGATTTTGGTTCAATGTAAAAAAAGCCTTCCTAAAAAGTAAAGCTGTCCCAAAATTGGAATGTTCTTCTTCAGGAGATGAAAGGTTCCTCCTCATCAGAGAGATTCCAAAAAAAGAATGATCATTTTGAATGGGTAGCTATTGTGGCAGGAGGATTCTTGTTTAGGCACCAGTTGAGCCTATTGGTTTCTGAAGTCCTTTTAAACTTTGTGATTATGGGATACTGAAATTCTGAACTTTGACTTTTTCTTCTGAGTCATCTCTCCTCCTCTGCTCCCACTTGTGATCCCTTTGACATGTCATTTTAAAGATTCACTAGTTAAAGTCCTAGAATTACTCATCTTTTTTGCCATTCTTCCATTTCCAATCTTCTTATCCTCTTCCTTGGAAAATAACAGTTATCACATTTCTTTTCTCCATTCCTGGAAAACTGGTTATTCCCCAAAGTTAGCAAACCTTATTCATTACAAATTCTTGTTACATAAATTCAGCTGTTATCTTACTGATGCTTAGAAAACGTTTTACTCTGTCCTCATTTTGTTCCAATTTCATTTCCCAAAGTGATTGTTCAAAACCTCTTCCTTTTTCCTCTAATCCTCAAATTTACTCATATTGACAGTAATTGACTTAGCCTTTTACTTCACTGAGAAGGTTGAGGCCATGTTACCTCAGTTATCATTTTTCACATCTCAAAACTTTTTAAAATAATTATTACCTACATTTTCCTCTTTTCTCTAGTAATAAGAAAAATGTATTCCTTTACTTGCAATGCTGATGCCTAGATGTGAATATTTTACATGGCTGTGAATTCCACCCCTTAAGCCCTCTTCTAGAATGCTGTCCTAGCAGTCATCAATTCTCTTCCATGAGCCTTTAATCTTTTTCTCTCCTCCTCATCGACTCTTTCCCATTTGCCTTCACACATATACATCTTCCCAATCCAAAAACAAAAACAGAACCTCCTTTTTTTCCTCTTTTGGTCCTTGCTTAGCTTTCGCTATATTTGAGTATTCTACAACATTTAACATTGTTAGCCACTCACTCCTCACATTTTTTGTGACTAATCTCTCTTGGTTATCCTTTTGGCTGCCTGATCACTCTCAGTCTCCTTTGTTGGTTTATCAGCCAAATTGCAGATTTAATAATATTTCCAGCCTCTTTCCTGGGCTTTCTCCTCTTCTATCTCTATTCATTTTCACTCACTGAATTCATCAATTGCTATAAGTTTATTATTTCTAGGAATATTACAAACATATATATATATATATATATATATAAACAAAGTACATATATACATTTATATTTGTATATAGGTAAATAGGTAGATAGACAGATAGGAAGATACACGATGATAGATGGATGGATGAATGGATAGACATACAGACTTAGAGAAAGACTAGGAAGATCATCTAGAATATCAGAAAATATATTTACATGGGGTAGGGTTGAAATAAAATTGAGATGAAACCAAGGTTTTTACTTTAAGATTCAAATAGCATGTATCAGACCAATATTTCAGACTTAATGTATGAAATATTAAGTTTATCTTTCTCTCCAAAATAGATCCTTTTCTTTACTTCTCTATTTCTGTCAGTAGCATCATCATTTGTTCAGCTTCCTATATTCAAAACCTTGTTGTTGTCTTTTATTAGTCACTCTAATTCATCCCTCAAGTCCAGCTAATTACAAACTCAAAACCATTATAATGCCACACTAATTCCTGAATCCCCTTCTCTGTTCTCATTTCCCTCATTTAAGTAGAGTCCCATTGTTATTCAAATTGTTCTTCAAATAATCATTGGAAAATAAATCAATTTAACTTCTGTTGCTGTTGTTCAGTCATATCTGACTGTGATGCCATTTGGAGTTTTCTTGGAAAAGATATTGGAATGGTTTTGTTGTTTCTTTCTCCAGCTCATTTTATAGATGAGGAAACTGAGACATATGGGGTTTAATTGACTTGGTCAGAATCATTCAGCTAGTAAGTGTCTGAGGCTAGATTTGAACTGATTCTGGGTTTGGTGTTCTATCTGCTGTGCCATCCAGCTTTACATTTTTACTCTCTAACTAATCCATCCTTTATTTGCTTCCAGAATAATCTTTGTGATGAAGTGGGAAAATGATTTGGAGTTATAGGGGGTGTGTGTGTGTGTGTGTGTGTGTGTGTGTGTGTGTGTGTGTGTGTGTAAAGTTCAAAGGAACCTAATAGGTTAAATAGTTGAACTTATTCATTTTACAATAAAGAAATCAAGATTAAGGGTCATTAAGTAAATTATCCAAGCTCACTCAGGTAATAAATCCTAGAGGTAGAATTTGAAGTCAGGTCCTCTTTCTCTTTCCCCCCTACCCCTCTAAGAATTTGGAGATCAATATCTTTGAAGGTTGTAAGAATGTAAACTTTGGGCATAGATTCCAACAATAAAGTGTTCTATGCTAATGAGTTTGGGGATCAGCATCAAACAGATAAATCTGCATAAACCATAAATTTGATCATGCCAAACCTCCTCACAATCTAATAATCAAATGCTACCTTTCCTATAATTTTTTAGAAAGCAGTCATTTAACATATTTTCATATGTTGAATTATAAGGTTTATGTTTTCTCTCATTTTATTGTCTATTTCTGAATATGCAATCATTGTGGTTCTCTTCGCACTGGGCTTCTAAAAGCTTAGAATGAAATTATGAAGCTCTGTTTACAAAAACACTTCATTACTATGCTATTTTTAAAAGTACATTACTGCATCCAGCACTCTATACTAGCAATAGATTACAAGACCGTTTAATGTAGCATATTATAATTATTTGTGACAAAGTGCCTCTATGTGTCAGTCCCATGCAGTGTTTTTTCCCAGAACAATTGATTTTAGAGGAGAGTGGATGAATTTGTGCCACAGTAGTTATGAGAATGATATTTCTAGTTTAATATCACCTCCCAACAAACTGTCTTTTCTACTTTTAGCATGAAGAAGATGCTAAAGACTTCTTTTTTAGGGCCATTTTTGATGGGTATCACACATCATCTACGATTTGTTCTCTTGACAAGGAGAATGTTATACTTTCACAATAAGAATGAGATAGACTCTTTGTTGCTTGTTAGTGCTGATGTTACACATGTCTTCCTGGTCTCTTTCTTCCATTTCCACAGTTTATAAAACAAAATGGCCACAACCATATTATGAGGGGTTTCATACTATCACAGTATCTGTCCCAAGACAAATCCTGCTCCTGTTTTATAGATAGATGCTAGTCTTTCATTATATCTCAGAAAACCTAGAGAAATATGGTGTTCTGTAATAGAGAGAGTACTGGACTTGGAGTCAGGAAAAACCTACGTCAAACACTTAATACCTGATTAACTTCTCTGGCCTTGGGTTTTCTCAGCCATAAAATGAGGAGTTTGAACTAGATTGCTTCTGAGATCCCTTCTAAATCTAGGTCAGTGATAATTTGCACTGTAGACTAGTCATTTAACCTTTCTATGTTTCAGTTTCTTCATCTCTAAAATGAGTTTATATTAATAATATCTACCTAATTTGGTCATTCTGAGAGACAATTGATATAATGTATATAAACCAAAAAGTCTACATACATGGCAGTTGCAGTAAATGACCCTGCACCATGGTAATATTCGCTGCCAGCAAAAATTGACTAAATTACAGTGTCTTGTATTATTCTCTTGTTGCTTCAGGTAAATAAATCTTATCCCCCCCCCTTGATTTTTTTGTAATTTAATTCAACAAATATTATTAACTTATCATAAATAAGATACTATGGTAGACCTAGGGACCAAAAAAAAGACAAAAATAAAAGTTTCTGTCCTCAAGGCACTTATTCAAAGGGGAAGATACAACCCAAATGAGTAACACCAAAGTAACTTGGGGAGGAAAAGAAACTAAATACTGGGAGATCAGAAGAGGCTCTATATAAAGTAAGAGGTAGTTTAAAAGCTGATCTGAGCCTTTTATGAAGCTAAGGAATCTAAAATATCTGAGGTCAGATATAAGGAAGTCTTGCTGACCATAGGCTCAGTTGCTGTACCACCTATCTGACCTTATCTATTATTACTATTGTTTTCCTTTATTTTATTTTCCACTTCATCTATCCTAGTGTTGTCTATGTATGGAATCAGATCAATTGTAATAGACTGTTAGTGCTCTGGTTTCAAGTATCAGATCTAAGCCATTTTAACTCTTTGATCATCTCATTGTCCCAGGCAATTCTGTAAGACTCTAAGTTATAGATGTATTACAGATCTGCATGAATTGGACATTGCTACCCTGCAAAATCATTCTCCATCAAGCCCTCATCTCCTGATTGATGCTTTATTCCCCAGAACCAGGGTTCTAGGAAAGAATCCCCATGCCTAGATTCTTTTTCTAGATGTCTTAGTTTTAGCTTGATCTGCTGCATTGTCCTCCCCGCCCCCACATCTCCTCTCCAGCTCCCCTTTACTCATTATCTTCAACCATTTGAATATAAGCTCCTTGAGGGTAGAAACTGATGGCTCACATCTATATCTTCATCATTTAGCACAGTACCTATTGCACAACAATTGGTTCACAAATGCTCTATTTATCTCAGGTATTTTCATATTAGGGAATTTCTCAAGCAAGTAAAATCACAAGTTCAGACTAAAAATAAAAGAAAACAAATGTTATTTATTAGACACTAGTAAGCACTTGACTTCTTACATTACAAATCCTTGAAGCATTGGGTATATTGACTTTTTAAGTGCATTTTAGGGTATTATATTCTAATGTGTTGAAAGTTAGTGATGGATGCTATCTTTTTAATAGGCAGAATATTTGACTAAGAGAACATTCCACTCATCTGGATCATCCAGTTTCTAAGAACACTAATGGAACATTAGACAATCCAATTACCCTAGACAATACTGATCACCCCACACATGTATCTTTTGCAACACCAAAGAGCAATTTACAGAATGATAAATACTTTACATGACTACATTCATTTTCCATACTGAGCAGCCAGACTTCTGCTTAAACTAATTATGGTTATCAGATTAATGAGAGAATAGTCCTTGAATCCCACTATCCAAAAACTGAGTGAATTTTTCATTTTCCCCGTCTATTGTGAAAAGATAACTTCATAGGCCTTATTCTATAAAAACAAGATTTTTGCCATCATTACTTCCAATATATTTTCTTCATGAAAAGGTGATTATTCTCCTGGCAAAGATCAGAACATCAGCTGAGTCACAAGTAACCTGACTTTTTTTCGGAGAGTTTATGCTACAAATGCCAGCAAGAATTAATCATCCAGTGTACTTCTGTTTGCTCTCAATGTTCCTAAATTAGCGGCCTCTATGCTTTAAATTCCTTTGACTTAATTGATGAATGTAATAATTAAATGCAGACTATGGGCAGAGCATACTGTGCTATAGGAGATGTTATAAAATCCCAGAGAACATGAGGTCAACCTGAAATGGAACTAAGCAGGCTTCAGGGCAAACCCTCTTAAAATGTCTAATAAGATCTTTTCCTTTCTAGGTTATCATTGGTTTTTAGATATTTATACATGTTTCCTCAGTCTAGTAACACAAATAGGAGTAAGAAAGATTGTATTTTTCAAGACAGAAAGAGCCTGGTCTGCTAAATTCAGACAAGTTCAAGAATACCTGATAAATACCAAGAGAGGAATAGAAGATGATCTGAACTATGAAAATCAACCCTTGGCAGGTAGATTTTTCTTCATTTCCTATGACTACAATTTGCCTCTGATGAGAGATTAGAATAACTAGAGATGAGAACAGCTGTTATTTGCAGCTCTCTATCCTGTTTCTGGATTTTCTTGGTCTCTTCCTCTCTGTACTCTTTCTATTGAATGGTGGCCTAGCACCTTGTAAGAAAAGGAAGCAGGAGATGCAAGGCATTTCTATGCAAACTATCAATTTTCCGATTATTTGTTCTTCATACAGAGGCAACATGTCTAAGTGGATACAATATTGATTTTGGGTGTGGTATAGGGGGAAAGAATATTAGATCTAGAGTCAGAGAAACTGGATTTCAATACTAGTTTTACCACTTACTGCCTACGTTATTTAACCTCTCTTGGGCTATTTTATCAACTATTAAATTCATGAAGAAGAGTAAATTACTTCAAATGTTCCTTCCATTTGAATTCTGTAATCCATTACTGATACTCATTAACTGTGTGACCCTATGCCAATCATTCAACCTCTCGGAGTTTCCTCATCTTCCTCTTCCATAGTTGTTGTAAGACCCAAATGAGAAGATATATGACATGTTACTAATTTTAAAGTTTTATAGAAATGTAAGTTAATATTCATTGCTCAAAGAAAATTATTTATTAGCCTAGTATGACAGCTATGAGATTCACATAGTTAAAAATCACATTTTATAAATGTTTTCCTAGAATTCTTTTGCCAACGAGTATTTTCCAGAAGCATGCAATATATTTCTTCCCTCCTTTCCTTGTTCCACTGTTTATTGTAAATTTCCATGTGCTTAATCACTGTACATGGTGGGTATGCCTGGGCAATGTCTATTTTACGCTTTTGTTATGTCTACATAGAGATGTATCTACTGACTACAAAGCAAAAAATAAAGCAATTAATTTGCTGGATACTATTATATGGTTAATTAGGGCACCAGAGTCAGTTTTTTTGCTTAGCCTTGATTATAGAGTTTAGTTATTTTTATGTTTGAAATAAGCATTGAAATTTATCAAATTGTTACTTCTAAGTTTGATTGGTGCAATCTTTGTTTTCCTCTCTACTGATTTTTGGTTTTTTGCGGGGTGGGTGACTAGGAATAGATACAATGAGAAAGCCATGCTTTTCATTAAAGATGCTTTTGGGGAGTATTTTAAACTTCTGGATGAAATCATATATACATATATATATATATATATATATATTTAAGTATATAATATGATATATAATATGATAAATATATATTTAAATATATAAACCACTATTTTTAGGTATTTTTCCTGCTAGTTATTTGAATTCTTCAAGATACCTATACCAATCTTTGAGGGAGGTTAGGATATTATTCATTTATGAATGCTTTAAAAGTCTTCCAAAATAGTGCTAACAATACCTGAACTACATTATAAAAATATCACTTAAAGCATGTTAGTGGAAGTTGTTTTAGCTGCCACTGACCACTGTGTCCCTATTTTTCTTCATAATACATCAAACATTTAAAAGGTCTCAATAGTCTTTTTTTTTCCTTCCATGTATCAATTGTCCTCACCCTGTGGAATCTCATTTCTAATGAGTTCTTTGCTTACACTTATCACTCAACATTAAGAAAACAAGTCTCCATTCAGATGACCCTCATTAAGCAGCTGTTACCTTTACAATTTGAATTCACAGGCCCGTTTCTCTTGCACCACAATGAACTGGAACAAAGAACCACACAAAAGTGGCTTGTCCAACTTTGCTAATGACCTATAGCTTCTAAATATCATAATATGACCTTAGATTCCCCACTGTTCTCTTTGATTAAAACTAGAAGATATTCCCCAACAAAATGAGGCTCATGATTAGATGGATGGAAATATTTTGATCCATATTATATGATTCTCCAATAGCAGAGAAATAGATTACCTAAAACCAAATCAAATAAACCCAGGCAATGGATTTGAACCTAAAGTATTAGAAAGTATTTATGTAGGGAAAGGAAAAAAACTCCATGGAGAAAGTTCATGTTGTTATCACAATTGAGTATAAGCTTCTTGAAGGCAGGACACTTGTATCTTTATACTCCAGTCCTGAATAGGGTGTCTAGCACATTGTAGTTATTTCAGAAATGTTTGTTGATTCATTGATGTCCTTCTAGCTTCTAGTGATTTCTTCTTCATCTCAATTCTTGTGATCTGTCAGTACTTCTCATCTACAGTGATCATATTTTAAATTTATGCTATAATTAAGGATGTATATATATATATATATATATATATGTATATATATCTTGAATTGGATGTGAACTCCAAGAAGAGTGAATAGAGCACTGACCTTGGAGTTAGGAGGATGTGAATTTGAATCCAGCCTAAGACATTTGACACTTAATAGCAGTGTGACCTTGGGCAAGTCATTTAACCCTGATTGCCCTGCATCCAGGATTGTCACCAGTCATCCTGATTCTTATCTAGTCACTGGACCCAGATGACTCCAGAAAAGAAAGTGAGACTAGTGATTTAGCACAGCCCCATTCGCTCAAATCCAAATCATGTGCTTGTCATGGCATCACTTCCCCCGTTGTCATGGTCTTCTAAGAGAATGAAGGACAAACATCATCATCTTCAAATCATCATCAAGATTTGAACTAAGAAAGATGAGTCTTACTGAATTCAGGACCAGCACTCTATGCACTGTGCAACCAAGCTACCCTGTTGGTTAAGTGAAATCCCATGTTTAACAGCTGGCAAATGACTAAAGTCAAGTTTGAAAAAAAACTAACTGTAAAAGCAATGAAACAATGCAATGACTACTCATAGTTCAAAAAGCATGTTGCTCTCCTCCTGATAAAGAGGCAATGGACACAGGGTATAGAAAAACTTATTTGCCAGGGCAGGACCAATGCAGTTATTTGTTTCACTTGAATATGTATATTTGTTGCAAGATTTTGTTTTTCTCTTTTCCTAATGGGTGGAGACTAAAGAGAGGGAAAGCATAGATTTCTGAATTAACTGATACATTGTAAAGATAAGGAAATAGGAATACTTCCAAACATAAACAACTAGGAAGAAGCAAATTTGAGGATTGAAACCAAGTCCTCATATTCCAAAACTAATATTCTTCCCATAACATCATAGAGGTAGGGCATGAAAGAGTTATTCAATATTTTCTTTGTCAGTGACTATGAAAAGTTAGTGTTCTAATTTATAAACTGAGGGCAGGCTCAGACGCATGAGACTGAAGGGTATAAAAGGACTTTAGGGAACATCTAGTACCATTTGCTCATGTTTCAGATGTGGAATCTGAGGCTTAGAGAGGACTCCCTCAAGATTCTCACAAATAAATTAAATTAAGACTTAAGAGGGTTAAGATCAACAAAACAGAGGATATAATAATGTAATGTCTTGCCAATTGTTAATGCTTCTTTTAATACTTCTTTTCAAGGCAGCAGTTTGGAATATTTTACTTAAGCCATAAATTCTGTCAGGAAATTAATGAAAGTACATTTTGTCGAATAACCCCTTTCCGAGAACTGTGTTAACAAGGTGCCCCTGATCCTACAAGGAAAGGGGGGACAGGAATTGCTTGACTTGGAAGAGACAATAGTAATTATCTGGGGTCGTTTTGGGTACCACATGAGGAAAACCATAAAAGTAATTTAATAATTGAAGTCTCAAGTGAACTAAAAAATTTCATTCACACATATACCTCACCTCCCCAAAGCAGACAATCAACTTACTTCTTGATAGTTGGATCAGGCCCAAGGGATAAATTTGATGGTGTCTAAGGAGGAAGTCCACTGAAAAGCTCAGATGCTTAAGTCCTAATGAAGAAAGGGTAGAGGGAGGAGGAAGAATTCAATATTTGTTCATTTGAAGAGAACCATACCAACTGAAATAATTCCTTTTATTTTCTTTAGATGAAAACAAAGAAGGTATTATTGATTTTTAGAATTTCCTGTTAGCTAGGACATTATTAAACAAAAACAACTGAATCATTTCAAGAGGGGGGAAAAGTCCTCTAAAATATCATCCTTTAAAAACAAAAGATTTCAGTAGTTAATGTCCCTAATCTTAATCCCAAATGTATTATTCTAATATGCCAGTAGTTTAGAGGAAAGAGTTATTTATAAAAGAATATTTAGTTGGGGGAAAGGTCCCCAAACACACCAATCATACGACTTAGATGCCATCATCTTATTTTCCAGATCCAAGAAAAAATAAATCCTTCCTCTTTTCCCCTAATCAGATATGTACTTATTGTGCTTTATGTATTAGTAGCAATATTGAGTAGGTCAATAAATTATTTTCCTTCTGTCTTCCCAACAGTGGCCATGGGTTACAAAAATACCAGGGCTCCATATACAGCAATAAAACAGTTTGTACCTGAAAAAGTGGGTGAGTCGTGTCATGCCATTTAATTTGTCTATGCAAAGCTAACTATTTAGTGATCAAATTCTAACTTTGGTCTCATTGGCACCATACCTAATACAAGGTTCCAGTATTTGATATTCTGTTACACATATTTCTAAATGTGTCATGGAACATATGGAAGGAGGGCAGGAATTGGAAAATACATTCTGCAGAGGTTGGCTGGATACAATATAAAGATTTTATTTAGAGAAAATATCATTCAACAAAGAGTTGGATTATTAAAGTTCTTGCTTTCGTGATTACCTCAGGTAACATTCCTGAGATCTGAATATTATTGTAGCAAAAAAAAATATTGTTACATTTAAAGACTCTCCATCTACCCTGTATCTATGTACTGATAGCCAACACATTTGCACAGGGATAAAATGTGGTGAAAGTGATTGGATGAGTCCATGATGATTTAAAAGGAGAGAAGGAAGGTGATATGAATGTTGATGGCCTTTGAAAAACAAAAACTTTAATTTACTCACTACAACTACTACAAGGCTAGTGGTTGCACAGTGCTATAAGGCACTGTGGTTGCAAAATCAAAATGAGACAGTCTCTGCCCATTGCATTTCAGTCTAAACTTGATCGTATTTGTAAAGAAGGGAGGATGAGAGAAGTGCATAACCACAGAAACTCAGTGCTGATGGTGTAATGGTAACTTCTAGTGAGACAGGAAAGTAGATTAAAAAACAAATAAAGGGAAGTAGAGAAACCTAGAAAATAATCTGTTCCACATATGGAAACATTAATGTGTGAAGGAGTCAGAATGCGAAAGGACAAGATTACAGAACAGTAAAAAGGCAATGTGTCAATTGTACCATGTGCTGAGGGAGACCAAGTAAGGGAGAAAGCAATGTGTCAGTTGATGACAGAGCCTAAACCTGGAGAAAGAGGGAATTGAAATAGAGGGGCAAAAAGTCATGAGGGGTGAATTTTATTAAGAACCTAGGTTTTGCTCAGGAGAAGAGCATTGGAAAGATAATTTTTCATTAGCAAGTAAAGAAACAAATATCATACCTTTATGCTGCCTACCATTTATTCAAGAATTCTGTCCCTCTTCTATTATCCTCCTCTACCCACTTCTGTTCCCATTCTCTCCAACCCCAGGCAAACCTTTGATTTACAATATAATATTCTGAAGTTATTGATCTGAAATTTAATTTTAGCTTCACAGACATTTCTGCTTCAGACTCAGATCAATACATATCATAAGTATACATAAACACACACACAACATGACATGCGTTTATTCTATCTAATAATGCAGTCAAAATAAGAGAAAAAGACATTTCAGACCAAATAATATTAGATATTTGGATCCATTCCTTCCAAGAAGGTGAAACCAGGGTACCCTGAATTTTCTTTAAAGAAAAAAAAACTTAAAGATGATTTTTTTTCATTTTGGACATTTAACCTTTTAGCTAATATAATATTATAAAATCACTACCTCCAATCTGTAAATATCTTCTACTCAAACTTCAAACAGCATGTTGCTTTAATCTTCCTTGGTACTCATGCATTATTTTGTAATAAAGTTATTTGTGGTATTCTGATATTCAACAGTTTCTTGCTAGATTATGAACTCCATGAAGGCAAGGACTGTATCTTATCTTAATCTTCTACTTTAATTCATCACCTAGCATAAAATTCTTCACATAAAATCTGCTTAATTGTGTACCAAAACAAGTTGAATCAGATTGACAGAGGCAGAAAGTGGGAAAAGAATCCTTATGTAGTACTTTCCTAAAGAATGACTCTCCATATGGCATCTCTGAAAAGTCATCATTTAATCTCTGCTTGAGTTGCAAAATCTCTGTCCCGTAAAGAACTTCAGTAGTTCCCCTTCACTCAATTGATCAAAAAGTGAATTATGTGGGAGGCATTGTGTTTCTTACTCGTGATACGAAGATAACAAGCACAAAAGAATTACTCCATTGAAGAAATTACATTCTAAAAATGGAAACGATATGCATGACTCGAACATATATGTGTACAGACCCAAATAGTGTAAGCCGAACCTATTCAGTCATCTCATCAAACCTACCCAAGAATCCCCTTTACAAAAACCCAGAGAAGTGACTAGGCAGTCTCCCCTTGAAGATCTTCATTGATGAGAAAGAAAACACTAATTACCACCTGAGATAAATCAGGACTTAATTAACTGTTCTTTTTTATTGTCTAGCCTTAAGAAAGTGATAGGGAAAATGATATTGAAGCAGATTAAACTAAAAGTGTGTGTGATGTATACATTTTCCTCTCTGGAGATGGCTTACTTGTTTCAATCATGTAGCTAATTAATGATAGATGAAGCCTCAAATCCAGATCTTCTGACTCCCAGTTCAACATTCTTTCTATGATATCATGAAGAAAGCCTGTCCAACAGACTTCAAAGATAGTCACAAAATCAATCAATTATCTATTGGAGGTCTGCCATGTGCTTGTGTTAGTCCAACATATCTCTTTTCAGAATAAAAGATAAGAAAGCTTAAAAAACAATAATTATAGTGCCTTTGGAAAGTTATTTAAGCATTGGCAAGGATCAAATCGATTCAACAAACATTGATAAGCAATTTATTAAGTACCTACTGTGTACTGAGTATTAGGGAGGGGAGTGGAGAGCATAACCGAGTCCTGCAGATGATCCTGAGACAGATCAACACAGAGATAGGAAATGGGTTATTTCACCTGGTATGTGGAACAGATGACCCAAGAAGCCTGAAGGCCCAGACCATCCTGGAGATGACCTTAGATGAAAACCTGACATGAGCCTATTAACACAAGACTCTATGCTAGTTCCCTTTATTTTTAAACAATATTTGGCATAGCATCAAGAACCATTGAATGCATGCCTGCCAGCCTTAGCAAAAAATGAAAACTGACTGAAATCACAATAGAAGACAAGATTTTCATTAATTAAACAAGGAACAAGCTTTAAAAACAGCTGAACATAATCATTATTACTTGAAAGAAAAGCTTAGCCTCAATTACATGGTTACTTGAAAACATCTGGGATTTCCTTAATGGAGGAAACTTTCTGAGTAGGAAACTCTATTGATCAATGCAAATAACAACATGTATAAAACTTGTTAAATGAATCCTAGGGTGTTGATTAAGATATACAGGATTTCACAATCAGTATGAAAGGCAGAATTCGTAATGCCTTTCTTTCTTCAAGCTGAGCACAGTATCCAACATAACATACCAGCCTCAAATAGAATAAAAGTAAAATTATTGTATTAACCAAATATTTTCTAACATATATAACAACAATACTAAATAATCTTAACTAAAAGGTTATTTAACATGAACTTACCCTCACTTTCCCATGGAGATACAACATGACTTGAAATCAGAAAAGTCTACTGAGATTTCCTTAACACATTCTCATATAGTTAACACAACCAATTTGTAACATTTACTCTTAAATTTTAAGTTATTTGCCTTCCATGGTATAAAAACTCTGAAATCTTTAACAAATAAAAACCTGTCCAAATTCTTGAACATATTCTAAGCAATTTTTTGAGAGAAAAAAAGTGGAACTACACAGAAATTATTACAACCTATCTTTCTGACAGACTGAAATAGGCCTCCTTGGTAAAAATAAAATTGAGTAGCAATGTAGCACAGACTTAATTGAGACTTCTATATTGGAAAAAGACACTTTCCTAAATTTGTAAACCATTGTTTCCTCCAGGTTTTCTGAGCTCAAACCCTTGTATTGTTAGATCTTTAAAAAGTAAAGAAATGTACCTAGATTATTTTACCTAAGTTCCCCCAAATAAGCTAAAGATACCATTCTCTCTGTATTTACAGAGGATCAATATAAGAAAAATCCACTGAAATCATTATCATTTTTTCAAAATTGTACTTATATATTACGGTCAGACATGATCAGGGATGCAAGACACTTTATCAACCATTAATTCCTATAGAAATGCCAGTTGATGATGTGTTTGTCCTTCATAACAGAAGATCATGACATCAAGGAGGTACAAGCAAGTGAATTAGATTTGAATGAGGGAGTACTGCACAAAGTCACCAGTCTCACTTTCTCCTTCAGAATCATCTGAGTCCAGTGGCCAGGTATGAATCAGGATGACTCAAAGGCTATCATGGTTAAGTGACTTTCCCAATATCACAGAGCTAGTAAATGTCAAATGTCTGAGGCAAGTTTTAAACTCAGGTCCTCCTGACTCCAGGGTTGGTGTTTTATCCACTCTAACATCTATCTTCCCAGCTATTGTAATTAGGATAATTAATTATGATTCTTATGTTAGGACCCACACAATATGATTCTCCTTGAATTCAGTGACAATGTTTTTTGTCTCCAATTGAAACGGTTTGCTTTTTTTTAATCATATAAGAGGGGTATGTATATAGGAAATATGTAACAACTAGCTCTTGGTGGGAAAAACTACATGCAAACCACACTTTTTTTATGTTTGTTTATTTTTAAATTTTTATTCTTATTTTTCCCAATTACATTTAAAAACTCTTTTAATTTTAGTTTTTTAACAATTTTAAATTAAAAATTCTGTTTTTTACCTTTTTTTTTTCTTCTCCCTCATCATTGAGATGGCAAGTAACTTGACAAGGGTTATAAAGGGGTAGTCAAGCAAAACATTTTTCTATGTTAGTCATGTTGTAAAAAAGAAAAGAACTTAAGAAGAAAAAAGAAAAATTAAGTTTAAAAAATATGCTTCAATCTGCATTCAGATTTCATCAGTTCTTTTTTTGGAGATGTATACCATTTTTTATCACAAGTTCTTTGGAATTGTCTTGGATTATTGCCATTCACAGTTGATCATCATAAAATATTAGTTATTTTTGTACAATGTTTTCCTGGTTCTTACTTCATTTTGCATCAGTTTATATAAGTCTTCCAAGGCTTTTCTGAAACTGCTCTCATCTTCATCATAATCATAAACCACAACTTGCTCAATCCTTGTCTAACTGATGAGCATCCTCTCAGTTTCCAATTCTTTACCCTCACAAAAAGAGCTGCTATAAATATTGTTATGCTTATAGGTCCACACAGCACACTTTTAATCTGCATTCATGTTTGTTTTCTTTATCACTTTCTTCAGATCAATCAGAAAACAACAGATCAAGTTCTAATTTATAACATTTATAGATTTCAAAATTATAAATGGTCATACATAAATGTTCACATTTACCAATTCATGTGAGATAGTAGGAGCAAACTCCAATGCACCCCTGGAAGTACCTAACCCAGAGTGTCCCCCTTTTTATCTTTGCTGCTAAGAAAAAATAATACAGCAGTTTATGACTCTTATTATATCAGGGACCTATTTGGTAACCTGGGTAAGCCTACAGACGCTCTCAGAATCTCATGGTTTTAGATTCATAAAACGTTTAAAGATGAGTACAAAGGAAACCAATTATTTTGGAATACAGTGATTGAAATATTTCCTATTAAAAATTTTATGAGTTCCAGGTAAAGAACCTCTTATCTAAACTAAATTCAATGTTTGTGATAATCAAACATAAGTATTTCAAGTAATATAAACAAAACAGGATGGAAAATGCTTTGAATTCAGAACTTATTGATATTATGCGAACCAACTTCATGGACATACTCATATCAAAAAGGAGGGTATATAAAAACATATATATATATATATATATATATATATAGGCATATCTTGGACAACTAGTTTACACAGTGGTTAGAGCACTGGACTTGAAATTAAGGAAAATCTAAAACCTGAATTTAAATCCTATTTCAGACACTTAAAAGAGTCTGGACAAGTCAAATAATCTCTCTGTGCCTCACTTTCCTCATCTGTAAATTGGGCATAAAATTAGTATTTCATGGGGTTGTCATAAGGAGTAAATGAGTTAACATATAAAGTGTTTTGCAAGACTTTAAGTATATACATATGTATACATATATATATAAATGCCAGTTTATTATTATTATTATTATTATTATTATTATTATTATTATTATTATTATTAGTGTTCACTCATCCCTGCTTTGTTGTGATACAAGATAATTGAATCCCAAGAAAATGAAATAAATTTAATCTAGGCTACTGACAAGTTCTGGTTAAAACACACATGTTAAGGACTGTGGACAGTTGGGAAAGTGTAAAACACCTTGAGTTTAAACTCCTCTTTGGATACCTGTGTGACCCTGGGCAAGTCCCTTAACGTCTCTCAGCATCAGTTTCTTCATCTGTAAAATATGAATGATAATAGTTCCTATTTCACAAGGTTGTGAGGCTCAAATGAGTTAGCATAGACCAAGTAAGTTTGCAAGCATTAAAGCACTATATAAATGATAATTGTAGTAGTAGTAGCAGCAGTAGCAGCAGCAGCAGCAGCAGCATGGGTGTTAGTATTATCTTATACTCTGGTATTTAAAAAAATGAGGGGCAGCTAGGTGGAGCAGTGGATAGAGCACTGGCCCTGGAGTCTAGAGTACCTGATTTCAAATACGACCTCAGACACTTAATAATTACCTAGCTGTGTGGCCTTGGGCAAGCCACCCCCCCAAAAAAAAACTAAAAAAAATGGGACTCACTTCTCTTACAATTCTAATTAATCTTGAGATGAGCAAATAAGGCCAAGCATAGGGACTGGCAGAATTCCATTAGAATAGAGGTCTTACTCATGGATATTCATCAGTCATTCTACCTGCTCTACTAATTCAACATGGATCAAGTGCCAACCATGTGTTAGGATTTGTGCCAGGGACCTGGGATCCATGGACAAAAATGAAATAATTTATCTACATGCCACTCCTCCTCTTGGCAAAGGGGCCTGGTATAGCCAGCCTGAATCAGTGTACAGATAGTGATTCATTCATCCCAAATACCTAGTAACATCTCTTTATCGGCCTCCTTTGAATGATTTTTATTCCATCATTTTTTTTGGTCTTGTATTTCAGTGCCTAAAAGTTACCTCAAATCATATTTTAAAACCAGTCAATCAATCAACAAACATTCTTTGAATATTTTCTATATTCTAAATTATATATATATACATATATAATATATATATATATATATATATTTGTCCAAAAGTCCAAAATTCTCCATGAGAGCCCATCCACTAAGCAACTATCTAATGATGATGCTTCTCCTTTGTTCTTTAAGCAGTTAATGATGTCAGGGAGATAATGTCATAACAAGCAAGTGAATCGGATTTGAGTGAGAGGGTGCTCTTCTAAGTCACCAGCCTCACTTTCTCCTCCTGAGTCTTCTGGGTCCAGTAGCCAGAACTGAGTAAGAATGATTGTAGATGACCCTGGATGAGAGGTAATCAGGGTTAAGTGACTTGCCCAAGGTGAAACAGCTAGAGTCAGGTATTTGAGACTGGATTTGAACTCACTGCACTACCTAGCTGCCCTGTCTATGACTGAGTTAAATAAAGTAAATAGGTAGGCCCAAGTGAACTCTATAGAAACTTAAATGACCTTCCCAGAGTCACAAGTCTTAGAAAATGTAGGAAGAGTGATTTGAATTCAGGGCTTCCTAATTCCAAGTCCAGAACTCTAGTCACTAAATAAACTATATTTTGGGGAAGTTGGAATGATGTAAATTAACTAGTTAATCATTTAATTAATTAATTAATTAGTTAATTAATTAATTAATTTAAATAAGCAATCATAACAAAAAGTCTTAAGTTTATATAGATTTATGGCTGAATAAGATTCTAGTGATTATCCAGTCCAATATGATATACAGAGAGTTTATATGGCCACATGAATAAATAAATGAGCTAGTATTATAACTCAAGTCCTCTGACTCTAGATCTAGGACTTTGCTTTTTACTGTGAAGACCTTGATTCAATCTTGTTATAATGATGTTGTTTTCTAACAATGTACCCTATTAAGCTTTAAGCCTCTAATCACTATCTTCTTTAAAATTTCCAATGTGAATCTGATTGGTTTCTACAAATTAGGTACAGCTGTAATTATCCATTCTATCTAATTAAATTGGTTTTATTTTTAACAAACATGACAATTAAATATGGGGACAAACCTGCTATTCAAATCTATTTTGGGAATAACACATTAACATAAATTTCCATTTTAGACAATGAGATACAACTTCACAAGCTAATGGGTCAAAGAACATCAGATTCTAAAAACCAGTGGGTAGTGGCCGTTTCCACATTTGAACAAAGCCCTGGCCTGAAAAGTCAGGCTAATTGATTACAATGTGGAATCCAAGGCATTTGAATGTGTGGACATGCCTTTAGCTCAATGACATTAAACTAAAAATTCCAATGAGAGAACCCAATGGAAAAAGATTTTTAAAAATCAAGGGAACAAGAGAATGATTTTCCTTAGCTCATATAGTGAATTTGTTTATTTAGGTTGGTTTTGTTCTGTTTTTCCTAGAGGGGTAATTAAACTGCTACTGGGGGATACTGATGTTTGTCCTTCATTCTCAAAGAAGAACATGACAGGAAAGTGATGCCATGACAAGCATGTGTATTGGATTTAAGTGAGAGGGTGCTGTGCAAAGTCATCAACCTCACTTTCTCCTCCAGAGCCATCTGGGTTCAGTGGCCAGATATGAATCAGGATGACTGAAGATGGCCCTGGATGCAAGGCAATCAAGGTTAAGTGACTTGCCCAAGGGATGAGAAAGAAAGTTTAAAGAAAGACATGCTTCATTTTCCACCTAATAATGTTATAACGTAAAAAATCTAGAACAAGGAACAGAACCGTAGAATGAATTAATGCTACTTTGAATGCACAAAGATACTTACTTGTTTATTTGATCAGAAATGTTCCAGCTATGGGATAGAGGTGATAATCACACAATAAGCAGAAGGCACCTTATATATCAATACATGCCCACTGTTTTGCATCCAAGGGCTTGAAGGCATTTTAGATTAGTTACTATTTTTATTTGACAATTTGTGTTTAATCTCAAGACCAATTAAACATAAAATTCTCTATTTAGAACTGGAAGAGACCTTAGAGAACATCTCATTTAATTCTCACATTTTGTAGATGTAGAAACAAAGGACTAGAGAAGTCTGCTGACTTGCCTTGGTAATATAGATAATAACTAACAAGGCATTATTTGCCATAATGTTTTATTTTCAAACCCAGGTCTTTGGGTCTTGAATTCATGTTCTTTCCATGGTACCAGACTGTCATGTAGTGAATTTACAGAAAAGACAAAAACCTTCTGATTCCCAGGTTGTTTTTTGACATTCCAACAAATTTCTTCTCATCCAGAGAAAGAAGAGTCTAGCTAGCTAGGCATCATATATTTCTTGACTCCTGACATTTTCTTTATCTCCCATGCCTGGAATGCTTTATTTCTTCATCTTCAAATTCAAAGTTTAATCTCAAATTCCTCACGAATTCTTTCCCAACTTTTCTTAATTCTAAATGACTTCCTTTTCTTAATTATTTCTTATTTATCCTGCATATAGCATTTGTGTATATATTTGCTTGAATGATGTCTTCCCACATTATATCTTTTGCCCTTTTTTATATCCTCACTGCTTAGTATTAAACCTGGTATAATAAATATTTATTGATTGATATTTATCAGTCTGTTTATTTCAAGTCACCTAATTTCCCTGAACCTCACAGAATTTTCTAGGATATATGTGCTAAATTACAAAAAAGATCTGATCTGAATTAATCAATAGGGTTACAACACCAACAAAATCATAAGTCCTCAACATTATGACCTTTCCATCTAGTAATGTTACATGACAACTCATGTAACAATACAATCATTCAATTCAGAAAACATGCAGCAGATTCACACTAAGTGGTACAAGACCATGCTTTTTGATAAGAAAATTTCAATGTTTTAAAGACCAATGGAGAGTTGTACAATGTTCACTGGACATGTGGGGACATGCGTCTTCACAAAATTCACTTTTTTATTTGTGCCCTATGAGTGGAATATATTTAATCACCTAATAAAAGAAGACGCTGAATACTCAAAGTTGCATCTTAATCTATTATTATTTTTTCCCCCTTTCTCATCCTCTAAATGGTGTGCAAAAAAGAATCTAAAAATGTATGATTAGAAAAGGAAGAAGGGCAATCTTGAACCAATCTAGGTTATAAGTAAAAAATGTCTGTGGATAGTCAGTCAATATTGGTGCCTTTAACTGACTAAAATGACTACAAAGACACCAAACATAAATACATACATATGTATACATTTTACATATACATGATATGTGTATCATTAATTGACATGTCTCCTGCTTTGCCTAGTCAGGGGACAAGCAAGTAGTTTTCAATCCAACCTATTTTTATTTGATATCTTTAGCATTCTAATGCTGAACTTTAAGGAAGGCTTTTTGGATGTTCCCGGTGTTTCATGGGTTTTTCATGGTATGAATTTCTTTGCTTTTCTTTGACATTTCTCTTAAAGAGAAGAAAAAATAAAAACTAATATACATGATTCAAGCACTTTCCACTTTTTCCTTATACTTCTTCATTAGGGACATAATAGCAGCTTTAAGGTTTTTAATAATTGTCAGAATCTATACAAATCTGGCCTAAATGAGTATATCATATAAGCAGGAATTGAATCCCTTTATACATATAGACAATTGGGAAATTTATCCTACCCTGATTTTCTTACATTATAATTATAACTCCTTATCCAGTAAAAATATTTTTCCATAATGAATAAAGAACAACTTTGAATGACTAAGTCATTTTGAACATTATACATATCCAAATTAACTACAAAGGATTTATGAAGGAAGATGATATCTGCCTCCAGAGAAAGAATTGATAAGTAGAAATATGCATTGTTTGGTTTTACATATATATAAATATATATGTGCATATTTGTGTCTAGTGGTAGTCATCTCTAGGGAGGAGGAAAGAGAGGAAGGGGAAAAAACATAAAAATATGCACAACAGAGAATAAAGAAAAATGTAGAAGGAAGCATAGAAAGCAGAAGAGTTTTGAAAATGAATAGTACTTATAAAAAATTTTTTAAAAAAGTTAAAAGTGTTAAATGAAAATTCATGGTTTTATATAGTAAATCCTTTTATTAAGTTGTGCTGTGTGCATAGAAATGTTCCTTTTTATTTATAATTAAAAGTTAAATTAATTAAAAATAAATGCAAATTTAATCTTTTATTTGTTGACACCTTGCTTACTAATTAGATTAGAGTCCGGACCTGTGATTGTATTAGTATACAGAATCCTATATTAGGAAATTCCTTTTACCAATGAATGTTGGTACATCCTCTGTAACTATTATTCTTAGGGAGTTGACTAGAGCACTAAGAGGTTCAATAACTTGTCTATGGTTGCACAGTCAGTATATACTAAGCACAAAACTTGAATCCAGCTCTTCCTGGCTCTGAGACTAATTATTTTTCTCCACTATACCCCATCTTTCTGGTTACTGAAATAAAATTAAATTCTGTCTAAAATGTTCTAACCTTAAATTTAACTGCACGTCCTAAGGCTTTGCTGTTTTTTTCCTTTTAAATGTATCAGTACTTACACATTATTCACAACTTTTGTTATAAAACTATAATGGGAAATTAACATAACCCATGCAAAATAGCTTCTGTTAAGATGGAAGACAAGGTGTCAGTCTCCATCAATCCATGGTCTGCATTGAGAGTTTGACAGCTAAAATTTAGCTCAAATAAAAGTCATTGACAGAAAGCATGAAATGAAACTGTTTTCTTACCCTGAAATGACATTTCCAAATGTTAGCTATAACCAGTCCCCTCTTATCTACATACAAAAATGTCACTAAAGGGTTCCAAATATAAGTTGACATAAATAAATCTTTCTTTAATTTCATGTAGATTTGAGACAAAGAGAATAATTTTGTTTTTTGGAAAATCCCCTTGCACAAAAGCAAAGCCCAGGTATGTTATTGCATCATGGATACTGTTGCACTAAAGATTAAATCACTTTAGATAAAGGGTGTGAAATGCATTTCCTTCCATTTAGTAAAGAAAGTTGTAGCCTGAGTATCATTCTTGACTTCCAAAACCATGTGTAAAAGGATTCTAAGTGACAAATCTTGCAGATATAATAGGATAATTTAATATAATTTCAAGGCATACCATTTCTGTACCCTCTGGGTTTTTCAGCATCCTGGTATCCAAATTTCTGCCTGGAAAGATTACAACCCCAAAACACACAAAATTAATAAATCAAGCTATTCTGTAAATGAGATATTCAAAGGAATAAACTCCATCATACTTGAAGCTTTAAGGCTATACAGACTCCACAGTCTGGTTAAATTCTGAAACCACTGAAAGAAGCATTCACTGAAAATAATACCCTGACAAATCACAACTGATTTTTCATTCTAGAAAGACTAGATTGCAATTGTGAAAGATAGATTGCAGAAGGTTCATAGATAAATCTCATCTGAAAAAGAGCCCAAGAAGTTCAATCTAGCCCTAATTTAAAAAACCTCCAGAAGTTAAAATTGAGTCTAGGGATAACCTTTAGATATCCTTTAAGGGGGAGGAAAGGAAATAGTCCCTCCTTCACTCAGAACTTCATTTTATGTGACCAAAAAAGAAATCAGTACATCCAATTTTGCTGGGTGGAAAAGAAAATGTGTGTGGGGGTGTTAGATTCAAAGAATTCAAGTTTAAAGCCTGACTCCGCCCATTATTACCTGTGTAATGTTGGTTATATATTAACCTCCTATTTGATCTCCTTGCCTCCACTATTTTCCTTCTCTAATTCATCCTCCACATAGCTGCCAAAGTAATCTTCCTAAGCTGTAGATATAACTATGTCATTATCTCTTCAATCCTTCAAAATTGTTCCTGGTTGCCTCAGTCTATTATTTAAAACAATTTGTAAACTAGCTCCAATTTTTTTATCTTTTAAAAATATATATTTTAAGTTTATTTAAAATGAAATAAAATGAAATAAAACTAAAAAAATTAAAGTTAATAGACAATTAAAAATAAAAACAAATCTTATCTTTTATTTGTTGACATCTTGATTACTAATTAAGAAAGAACCTGGACCTATGATTATATTAGTATGCAGAACTCTTATATTATTTTTACGCTCTTTTTCCAAAGTTCCAAAATCTTACAAAACATGTTTTCATATTAGCCATAACAGAAAATAAAGCAATAATAATAAAAAATCAAATGATAATATTTACTGAGATTTATATTCAATGTTCATCAGTTCTGTCTTAGGAGGTAGATATATCCTTTGAAATTTTCTTACATTGTATTGATCAGAGTAACCAAATCTTTCCACAATTGATTATCATTGCTACCTAACCATAACTGTGCACAATGATCTCTCAATTCTTACTTCACTTTGCACCATTTCATATAGGTTTTTCCATGTTTTGCTAAAACTAGTCCCTCATCATTTGTTATAGCGCAATAGTACTCTATCACAATCATATGCAACAATTTGTTCAATCATTAAATAGATCTCCATAAATTTCTAATTCTTTGCCACCACAAAAAGACCTGATCTACTAGAAATATTTTTACTCATATACAACCTTTTTCTTTTTCTTTAATCTCTTTGGAATAAAATAGTATTATTGCTCAACCAAAGGATATGTATGTTTTATAGTTCTTGAGCATAGAATGTCTGGACCAATTCACTACTCAACCAACAAATCATTCATATACATATTTCCCCTCTTTCCCTCCAGAGTTTTTCATTTTTGAAAGTTGTGGGGTGATAATTCAGATTGTTTTAATTTGCCTTTCTCTACTCAATAGTGATTTAGAGCACTTTTCATATGATTATAGATTTGTTCTTCTGAAAATTGCCTATATATATATCCTTTAACCATTTATCAATTGGAGAATCAATTTGAGAGATGAGGCCTTGATTAGAGAAATTTGTAAAATTTTCTATCACTTCATTTTATATAGTACTTTTTTTAGCAAAATAAAGTTTCTCCGATTATTTCTTTTAATTAGTTCTATTTTTCCTTTTGCTTTGTCTAAGATTAACATTGGTCCCCCTAACTTTTATATTTTATCTGAAGCATACCAGATTATATTGTATACCATTATTTTAACACTGTGTATTTTTCTGATTCACTTGTCTGTGTTGTACACAATATATTGCTAGATTCTGATTTCTATTTCATTCTGTTATCCATTTCATTGCATGGATTGGCTCATCCCATTGACATTTGAAGTTATGATTACAAATTCTTTCTTTCCTTCCATCCTATTTTCTTCTCTTTCTATTTTTTATTCTTCCTCCATTCAAAAAAGTCTGTTTTGCTTCTGACAACTCTGTCCCTTAAATTGTCCTCACTTTTATCATCCCACCTCCCCTGACTGTCTCTTATCCTTTTCTCCTTCTACTTCTCCATTGTGTAAGATAGATTTTTTTTGTGTGCAATTGAAAATGTGTGTATATGTGTGTATACACATGTACATATATATTCTTCTCTCTTTGAACCAATCCCAATGAGTGTAAAGTTTAGGCATTGACCACCATACTCCAGCCTCCATTTCCCCTCCACTATAAAAGTTCTTACTTATGAGCCTCTATGGAATTTTTAAATGCATATTTTACCTTCTGTTTCTAGTGTATTAGGACAGTTTTCCCTGCTAAGAAAAGTTTAGGTGCATTTTCGCTCATGAAACCTTCCTTGGTTTCCACAGTCATTATTTCAGTTATATCTTATATCAGCTTGCAAAAATTTTATATGTACATGTTAGCAGAAAATATTCTCTCTGAGAAAAATTATTGTTTCAATTTTATTTTTGTATCTCTTGAGTCTGACTCAAGGCCTAAGTTAGGTAAATTTTGATAATTGTTTATTCAATTTGTGTTTGTTGGGAGTCCAATATGAACCCAAATCTTGGAGTAAATAATTTCAGGGACACTCCAACTAAGCTTTTCAAATCAAAATTTGAGTTGGAAAGAACTTTAGTAGCCATATTGTCTAATGCATGCTCAAAGAAAATCTCAACTATAACAAACCCCTATTTGCATTCAAACTATACTTAAAGACCTCCATTGAAAGAGGATTCATTTCCCTTCTGTACAGCTCTCCTTATTAGGAAGTTTGTTTTTTTTTTCCTCTAAGAATCCAGGCTATTTGTTTGAGCTCCCTCTCCTATCATTTTCATCTGACAAATCCTTGTTTGTCTTCCTCTATCATTTTCTCTTTTTCTTTGATAAAGATGTAGACCTCACCAAATTCAACTTCTCTATATGTATCCTTGATCCTTTCTCCTTCATCTTCTCTGATAGATTGTCCCAATTACTAACTCCTCTCTCAATCTCCGATCTTCACTATCCTCTTATTTATTACTTCTACCTACAAAATAAGTCTCCTCTATCCTATCCCTTAAGATTTTTTCCTTCATCTCTACTGCCTTTCTCAGTCAATTTTCTAGAAAAAGTTCACATATTTTTGCCTGAATCTCTTTGATTCTCCCTCTTATAAACTATCTGCAATGTAGCATCTAATCTTATTTCTCAGCTGAAACATTCCCTCCAAAATTGGCATTGATCTTTTGACAAACGTAACGACCATTCCTTTTTTGACTTCTCCAATGCTTTTAAAACTGTTGATAATCTTTTCCTATATATATTGTTTATCCTCTGAATTTTTGTGACATTGTTTTCTCCTGGTTCTCATATCTGTATGACCACTCCTCAATCTCATTTGCTGGATCTTAATCTATGCTTTGACTAAATGTGAGTGTAGCCCAAGACTTTAAACTGTAGCTACTTCTTAATTTTTTTCTAAACTGTCATGTAGTGATGTCATCAGTTTGCATGGATTTAATTATTATGTCCATATAAGTGATGCCCAGATTCATAATTCCCTCCCCAGGATCTCTCCATATATTATTTGTCAGTCATATCTGCCAGTTACTTCATTGCCCAGGAATGTAGTTCATCTGAGTCAGAAGCCTTGAATTCACCAAAACAGCTAGATGCTTTCTTATTATTTCCTTACTTTTATTGGTTATCAATCCCTGATAGCCCTTTTTGTTCTGTCTTTTCAGTGCAATGACAAAAAGGTAGCATGTCAGAGAGAGCAGATCTTCTAACCAGGAATATTTCATTTCAAGTTCCAGCTTTGCCTGGCTGATTAACCTTGGACAAATCATGACCTTGCAGTTCTCTAACAATTGAATTTCAAGGAAGGTGATGAACTGAATTCAAGGATTTTAAACAGAAAGATGAAATAATTATGCCTCTTACCTGGACTATTTTTTTTTAAAAAAATAATATTTTATTTTTCCCAATTACATGTAAATACAACTTTAACATTCCTTGTTTTTTTTTAAATTTTGAGTTCCAAATTCTATCCTTCCTCACCTCCCCTGAGACCATAAGCAGTCTGCTTTATGTTATGCATGTGTAATCATGTACAACATATCTATATTAGTAACTTTGTGGAAGAGAGAGGATTAGTATGCTTTGATATGTATTCAGATATCACCAGTTCTTTCTCTGAAGGCAGATAGCATTTTTGTCATGAATCCTTTGGGATTGTCTTGGATTGTTGTATTTCTGAGAATAACTAAGCCACTCATAGTTGTTCATCTTACTATTTTACTTTTGCTATGTACATTGTTCCCTGACTTATGTTATTTTACGTCAGTTCAAATAAATTTTTCAAGTTTTTCTGAATCATCCTACTCATCATTTCTTAAGTACAGTAATATTATATTACAATCATATACCAAAGCATATTTAGCCATTATCCAATTGATGGACATCCCCTCAGTATTCAATTCTTGACTATCACAAAAGGAGAAGCTATAAATATTTTGTACATGTTTGTTCTTTTCCCTGTTTTTGAAGTTTTGTTTATTTAAGATATTAGGATTAAGCGACTTGCCCTAGTTAGGAGAAAATATTGCAAACAGCAAGAAAGGAAGCAATTCATATATTGGAGAGCCTCAATCAGGATTATGCAATATTAAAAGACTGGGGGCTTGGAATATGAAATTCTGGGATGCAAAGGAGTATTACCAGGTATCCTCTACTCAATGAAATTGAACCTAAGTCTTGAGGAGAAAAAAATAGCTATTCAATGAAATAGAAGAATTTCAAGTTTGTCTGAAGAAAAGGACATACCTAAATAAAAAAAATGATGTTCAAATTCAAAAATCAAGGGAAGCATAAAAAAGCTAAAAAGGAAAGAAAAAAGCATAAGGGATTCAGTGATGCTCAACTATTTACCTCTCTAAATAGGAAGATGATACCTCTAATGATAAAAAACTGTATTACTTACTATTAGTGCATTTGGGAGTATAAATACACAAAAAATAAAAGTATCAGGTGTCTTTGAGGGAATGACATAAAAATGGGGTAAAAAGAGGATTACACTGGGAGCAGGAGGAAGGGAAATGTAGAGTAGGGTAAATTACCTTACATGAAGAGTCATGAAAGACCTATTACAGTGGAGGGGAAGATGGGAGGTTGGGTTGTGGGTATCACCTGAACTTTGCTCTTATTGGAATTGGCTAATTTCCTCTTTCTCTGTTTTGTTGATATAAGAATTTAGAGAAATTGTTTTGCTTTGACCACATTCCATAATTTGATTGTATCACTGTTGGTATTCTCCTTAATGGAATTATTGACTCTCTCTACAATTTGGTTTTTTGACATGCTTATTCTTTAGGATTATTTAGTTTCCAATTATTTTTAATCTATCTTTCCATTGTCCTTTATTGAATATAATTTTTATTGTATTATGATCTTTAAAAAGCTGCATTTAACATTTCTACCTTTCTATATTTGATTTTGAGGTTTCATGCCTTAATATAACATTTTTGCATGTCATGTATCATTGAGAAAAATATATATTCTTTCCAACCCCATTTAATTTTTTCCAGCTTTCTGTCTTATCTATCTTCCCCAAAACTCTATTCACCTCCTTAAGTTCTTTCTTGTTTATCTTGTGCTTGGATTTATTCAGTTCTGAGAGGGAAAAGTTGAAGTGCTCCACTGGTAACTCACTTAACTTCTCCTCTAAGAATTAGGATGCTATACCACTGGGTTAACATGTGTTTATTATTGATTGCTTTTATATTTTGATATAAATTTTTAATATTGGTACTGATACCACTATCTATGGTATCTTTGTAGCAAGTTATTGTTTCCTTCTTTATCTCTTTTAACCAGATCTATTTTTGCTTTTGCTTTGTCTGAGACCATGATTGCTACCCCAGTAAATTTCATCAAATATTTAGAAAAACAATTAATTCCAATAATATATATATATATATATATATATATATATAATCCTGATATCTATACCAGAGTTAAATAGAAAAAGGAATCTATAGCCTAATTTCCCTAAGAAATAGATGCAAACATTTTAAATAAAATAATAGAAGGGGTATTGCAGCACTATATATCACAAAGATCATATACTATAAGCAGGTGAAATTTATACCAAAAATAAAGGACTGGCTTAAAATTAAGAAAACTATGAGCATAACTGTCCATGTCAATAACAAATACATCAAAAATTAAATCACTTTCTCAACAGATACAGAAAAAGTTTTTAATAAAATGTAGTATCCATAGGAATCAATGAAGCTTTATATAAAATGATAAGTAATATCTATTTGAATATTTATCCATCAGCAAGCAAAATACAGAATGGAAATAAACTACCAAGCTTTCCCAATTAGATTAGAGGTCAACCAAGGATGGCCATTATCACCACAACTGAATAATATTATACTGGAAATGCTATCTATAGCAATAAAAAAGGAAAAAAAGAAATTGAAGGAATAAGAATATGTAATGAGGACACTAATCTATCACTCTTTCATATGATATGATGTTAGACTTAAAGAATCCTAGAGAATGACCTGAAAACCTAGTTAACAATAACTTTAACAGTTATAGCATTTAAATAAAGCCACACAAGTCATCAGCGTTTATATATATATATATATATATGTATCACCAACAAAGTCCAGCAACAAGAGATAGAGAGAGAAATTCCATTTAAAATAACTCTAGATAAGATAAACTGCCCAGACAAACCCAGAAACTATATGAACATAATTATAAAACATTCCACACAAATAAAATCAAATATAATCAACTGGAAAAATATAAATTGCTCATGGGTAAACTGACAGTTTTGCTTAAATTTATTTACTTATTCAGTATCATACCAAACTACTAAATAATTATTTTATAGAGCTAAAAAAACCAACAGTAAAATTTATCTAGTAGATCAAAAATCAAAATTATCAAGGGAATTAATGAAAAATGTAAAGTAAGGTGATCTAGCGATACTAGATCTAAAACTAATTTATAAAGTGATAACCATCAAAGTTAACTGGTGTTGACTAAGAAACAGAACAGTAGATCAGTAGAACAGACTAGGTATACAAGACACAATAGTGAATACCCCTATTAACTTAATATTTGATAAATCCAAAGACCCCAACTTCTGGGAGAAGAACTCACTTTTAGACAACAACTACTCCTAGAAAAGAATGTAACAGAAACTAAGCATAGATATACATTTCTCATCATATACTAAGAAAAGGTCAAAATGGGTACATCATTTAGATATAAAAGGTGATACCATAAGCAATTTGGAGAGCAAGGAATAGTTTATCTATCATATTTATGGATAAAGGAAGAACGACCAAACAAAAGATCAAGAGCATTATGATCTATCAAATGGAAAAGTTCGATTATATTAAATCAAAAAAAAATTTACACAGACAAAGCCAATGCAATCAAGAGTAAAAGAAAAGCAGAAAGCTAACAATCTTTACAGCAATTGTCTGTGATAAAGGCCTTATTTCTCAAATATATAGAGAACTGAATCAAATTTATAAGAATACAAGATATCGTCCAATTGATAAGTAGTCAAAGGATATGAACAGGCAGTTTTCAGTTGGAGAAATCAAAGCTATCAATAGTCATATGAAGAAATGCTCTAAATTACTACTAATTAGAGAAACAACTCTGTGATATGATGGCATACCTTTTAGATTAGCTAATATGACCAAAAAAAAGAAAATGATAAATGCTGGAGAGGTGGGGAAAATGAGACACTACTGAACTGATCTAACCATTCTGGAGAACAATTTGGAGCTGTAGCCAAAGAACAATATCAGCAACATTGTGTGGTGATTAACTTTGCTTGACCTATCTCATCAGCTATACACTGATTCCAAAGGATTCTTGGAAGATGCTACTCACAGCTAGAGGAAGAACTGATGAAGGTTGAAGCATAATATTTTCACTTTTTTTCCATGATTCTTTTCTTTTGGCCAATTTCTTCTTTTACAACATGACTAATATGGAAATAAATTTTATGTAATTGCAAATACATAATCTATATCAAATTGCCTTACATATTAGAGAAGGAATGGATCTCAATTGGGGAAATGACTGAACAAGTTGTGGTATGTGATTGTGATGGAATAATGAACTCAATGATTTTAGAAAAACATGGAAAGACTTGCACAAAAAAATGAAGAGAGAGTGAAGAGAAGCAATAGAACATTTTATATAATGATAGCAATATTGTTTCCTTGCTGCTTAGCATAGTCCTTGACTAGTACTGCACTACAGGACCTTTTCCCAGGCCTTCACCCCAATATTATCCCCTTCCTCACTCTAGGTACCTTCATTTATTCATAAAAGTCAAGATTTATGAGAGTGGTCAAGCTTCCAAGAAAAGTGGATCACAATTCAATTTGAGTTCTGGCCAAAAATATAATTTCCATCATGACTGCATGAGTAAGAAATATGTCAGAGACAAAGGAATAAGTAGATGATAGAGAAATTTATGTTTTAGAGAACATTTTTTCCCGCTAATTAGAATTGTATGTGTTCCAATTCTCATGACCTTTAAATTCTTAAGTTTCTCATATGTAAAATAGGATAATAATAATAATAATAGCATGTATGTCACAAAGTTGTCATAAGGCTTAAGTGGGATAATGTATTAAGGACCATGGCAAGTCTTTAATCACTATTCCAAAGTCAAAAATCATTATTCATGACTTTATTGTTGGCAAAAGTCATGGTATCTAAATCTGAAATTATTCACAAAAAATCCAGGAAGTTCAAGGAGATAATGTAAGTGAATTTACAGAGAAATATTCCATTTTCTGGGAAAGTAGGTGGATGAATCAGTTGTCCTGGGCTAGCTGGCCAGTAGAGTCTTCTGAGGTCATTCTCATTGTCACCTGTCTAAACCCAGGAGGGTTTAGGCAGCTAGATGGTACAGTGCATAGAGCACTGGCCCTGGTGTTGGAAGAGCACGGATCCTGAAGTCTGAAGGACCCAAGTTCAAATTCAAACTCAGACATTAAATAATTACTTAGCTGTGTGACCGCTTAACCCCATTGCCTTGCAACCCACCCCCCAAAATTAAAAAAAAAAACATGTTATATGGTGTTAGACTCATCAGACAGGCTGGGTCTGTAATAATCCAGGTAGCAAGGTCTATTCATCCTGGGATTCCTCTATTATATTTAATTCTTACATAAACCAAAGAGTTAACCTTAAATTTCTTGTTTTATTATTTGAAATAATGAAAAGGATTTTACCAGTTTTTTAAAGAGATTCATAATCCCAGAGTTTGAAGTTCTGTCCAAAAAGCCTAGATGGGAGCAGCCAGCACCGAGGTAAGAAGCTTACTGCAGTCTCCCTGACCACAGACTGTGGTCCCAGCAGCCAAAAGTCTGTGACTATAGTTGCTCCCCCATTGGTCAGAGGGTTTCAGCTGCTTTTCAAACTAAGAAAATTCAAGTTGACTTGTTAAATTTCTGTAAACTTATTAAAAAAAATCACTGTTCTCTGAGCATGCTCCTCAACATTAGTATCCTGTGACAGAGACATCTTCTCTAGGGGGAATGCCTAGGGGAGAAGGAGGGTTGGAAGGAAATGGTTCTTAGCTTCACTGGTTTGAACTTTCAAGGGTTAGGAAGAGTCCCTATTAACTGGATAACAATTGCACAAATCTAAATTTAAAAAAAATCTCCCTTACTCCCTTTTAATAACTACTGCCTAGATTTCCTAGCTTGTAAGCTGCTACATTTGAAACAAAGGCCTTCCCTCATAGAACATATTTTTCCTTTTATGAACCTTCTAAAACATATTTTGAATATGACAAAAGCTAACAAATTGCTTTAAAATCATTTATATGGCAATTTATTTCCCATCAAATACACAGTGTTCCCAATCATTAAAGAACACTTAATTTGATTATCTAGACAGAACAAGACTTTGCTTTGTTCTTCTAACACACTACATTTTTCCAAGTTCATTTATAGACTAAAAGATTGGCTGGCATTACTGAGAATAGTAGGTCATAATAGTAGGTCGAAGGGTAGGAGGATGTCAAGAAGACATGGGTTGTAATTCTGCTAATGATCCTTGCTTGTTGTATGACCTTGGACAAAGCATTCAACTCTGAGCTTCAGTCATTTCTTTGTAAAGTGGAGATTAAAAACAGCATCTTCCCAGGTTTATAAGGATAAAACAAAATAACATATTGTCTTCCTCCCCCTCTCTGTAATTGTTGTCAGGATAAAGTGAGGTAATGCAAGAAAAGTCATTTGCATGAAAAAGAAATGTAATTGTCAGCTATAAATACCACTATGATCAATAAACTATGGTTTTTCACCATCTTTAGTTTAGGAATACTATATTTAGTAGGATATGCTGTATTTATTTTTTGAATTTTTAAATGAAATTTTATTAATATTTTCTTACAATTTTAAATTCCCCCTTTAAACTCCTCCACCTTTCCTCTCTGAGAAAGCTATTAACTATAAGAAATAAAATTCTTAAAAGAAAAAGAGAAAGAGAAAAAATCAGACAAAAGCCAAACATGCACAAAAAAATCTGAAAACATGTGTGCACATGTACCTAATATATCTGTAAAGAAGATGGGAAAGGGGCGGCTAGGTGGAGCAGTGGATAGAGCACCAGCCCTGGAGTCAGGAGTACCTGAGTTCAAATCCAGCCTCAGACACTTAATAATTACCTAGCTCTGTGGCCTTGGGCAAACCATTTAACCCCACTGCCTTGCAAAAAAATCAAAAACAAAAAGGAGATGGGAAGGTATCATCTCTTAGGCCAAAAACAACTGGGTGGTGCAGTGGATAGAGAGCTTGACTCAAGGATTTCAAACTCTAATGAAGGAGAAAACATAAAAACATGTTAATTGTTTATGTATCTCAGTTATCAAACTTTATCTAAGAAATTTGATATAAAGGTTTTTTTTAATTAAACCACTTCCATTCCTATCCTACATGCATTAATTTTGTTTGTGAAGGGATGTTTCAATTTCCTATAATCAAAATTTTTCATTTTATCTTTTGTAATTTCCTCTGTCTCTTGTTTGATTTAGAATACATTTCCTATTCAAATATGGGAAAGAAGAATTTTTTAATTGCAATATTAGAGTCAAATTCATTTTAAATTTATTGTGGAATGTAGAATAGGATTTTGCTTTAAATCTAATTTCTACAAGACCTTTTTCTGACTTCCCCCCAAATTCTTATGAAATAGTTCTTTCTAAGTAATTATTTGGAGTTTGTCAAACATTTGTCAAGTTTCAATATTTCTTGTTTCATTTGTTCCACTGATCTTGTCCTCTATTTTTTTAACCAATATCAAATGGTTTTGATGACTCATGCTTTATAGTATAGTTTAACATCTAGAAGTTCTATTTCTCCCTTTTTCCCCTAACTTTTTAGACTACTTATCTTCTAGTTCTTGTATTCCTCCAAAAGAATTTTGTGATTTTTTTGATATCTTTGGTATAGCTTTTGGTAGTTTTTTTGATATCTTTGATGTAACTTTTGATAGTTTTGTTATTAGAGCTGTAAAGTTATAAATTAATTTTGGTAATAATATATTATTAGGTGCTTGTTGGCTAAACATAATTAATTTGAATATTTTAAAGTAATTTTAAGTTGCCTTATCCTCAAGAGCTACCTTATATTAGCAAGGCCCAGTCATGAGTATTTTATATTCTATAAGCCCTTTTTTCTTTAACAAGAATTGTGTGATTGTATTAATAGATCAGGTATCTTAAAACAGAAAATTTTTAAATTACGGATATCATATGAAGTGTTTAATGCTTGGCACAGTGACTTTGAGTATTTCATCAAAACCAAAATTTTATTATCTATAACATGAGAACTTGATTATCTTATTTCAAAAGTTTTATGTTCTCTTAGTTTTAATTTATTCATCTATAAAGTGAAATTTTGGACTAGATTAAAGTCAGCTCATTTTTTTATGATTCTTTTTTTTTAAAGATTGTGTTCTTCTCTTACCTAAGTTAGAAGTAAAGCAGAAGTAGAGCAACAAACTTGACCCTATTGCTGATCAGCACAGGAATTTTGATTTGCTCTATTTCTGACCTGAGCCAGGTCACCCCTTCTGGGCTCCTTGAACAGGGCTTGGTGTGGATTTCAGATTTAAAGTGGATACCTGATCTTCTTTAGACCTACAGTTTGGAATTCTGGACAGAACCCAAGCAACCAACAGTCTCAGCCATCATACTTGACTTATTCTGTGATTGCAATCTTAATTGATAAAGTAGCTCTTAAGGATAAGGCAACTTAAAATTACTTTAAAATATTCAAATTAATTATGTTTAACCAACAAGCACTTATTAAATATTTAATGGGGGCGGTTGGGTGGTAGAGTGGATATAACACCAGGCTTGGAGTCAGGAAGACAAGTTCAAATATGGCCTCAGACACTTTCCATTTACTGTGTGACCTTGGGCAAGTCATTTATCCCTGATTGCCTAGCATACAGGACCATTTCCAGTTGCTTTAATCCATATCTGGCCACTGGACCCAGATGACTACAGAAAAGAAAGTGAGACTTGGTGACATGTTTTAGTAGCACATCCCTGATGTCATGATCTTCTCCCAGAAAATATAATAAAACAATAACAGCAAATCTTTCCTATCTTCAAAGCTGTGTTGCTTTACCTTGCTTCCAGAAGAGAATTAATATCTGGATGGTAATAGTTTGATTTACAAGTTAATTGGATAAGTGAGACAGATCTGTGCAAAGTCATCAACCTCACTTTCTCCTCTGAGTCATCTGAGTCTCCTGGCAAGACCTAGGTCAGGAAGACTAGAAATGACTCCAGATGTAATAAGAGATTACATCTTTTTAAGCTAAGGTATTTCTCACTTCTCAGTTTTTATCTGAGGTAACACCCTCAGTGATTTAAGGCTATGTAAGAAATCAGATAAAAGATGACCTCAAAAAAAATTAAACTTGGAGTGGGAGATCCTTGGGGTTTCTGTTCAGATCAAAGACAATTGCTATTTATATTCACTCTGAGTCATCAAAACCCAAACAATAACCAAGTAAGGCTTGGGCTGGGTCTTAATATTAGCCAAGTCATTGTCAAGTAGCTCCATTTGAACCACAATGGACTTTATCAAAGCCTGATTTTCCAGAGCTCAATTTCGAGAAATTATAAATAAAACTACATAAGAAAAAAAAGTTAATTGCCCAAGTTTTTTGAAAATGATAGAATAAATAAGTAGCCGTGATGGACACTGGAGATACAAAGACAAGAAGGGTCCTTGACTTGAAGGAGCTTAGGTAATGATGGGAGGAGGAGAAAAGCATCATAAATATAGTAATAGGAAGTGGACCCAAGATTTATTGATCTGTGTGATGCAAGGACTTCCGGCCAAGATGGAGGAGAGAAGACAGGCACAGTTCTAAAGTCTCCTGATCTTTCCCCATCTATGATATGAAATAAACCTCTTAATTGAAATCTGACCCACAAAACGCAGAAAGAAAAGCCAGGAGAAAGAACATCTACCTCAGGATTTGTCTCCTGCAGCAGCATTGGATGAATTCGGGCGGGTGAGTCTGGGCTCAGAGGGCAGATCAGCCTCTATCAGCCAGATTAGTGGCTGAATTTCAGCAGGAAGTCTGAGGGCCCGAGAGCTAGAGCTGCTGGATCAGCAGTGAGGCTAGACAACAGGGGCTTGAGTCAACTAGGGAGCAGAGGCACTGGTGTTTGTGCTGTCCCTCTGGAGCTTGCGGACAGGGCTGGGGGGAGAGTTCCAGTGCAGGAGAGCTGTGGACACCATCCCTGGGCTCCTCTGGTGTAAGGATATCTGTGTCCACACCTCCATTACAGCTGAGGCCTCTTCCTAGAACAAACAATTGAAGACTACTTCTACCTCAGGCACAAGTGTGCAAAGCAGAAGAACCAGCACAGCTGACAATGGAGAGAGGAATGACCTCAAGCCAGGGCAAAGCCCACCATTGACTGAAGGAAAAAGAATTCAACAGCTCCAACTCCTCCCTTCAAACAAAGGGAAAAGGCCTCAATCAAGGTCACAGACACTCCAGAGAAAGCAGCCAGCACCTCCTACTGGCCAGCCAGAGAAATTGCATTCAGTGAGTAAAGCCTTTAGCAATCCAAAGCCCCTGTGAACCAGCCCCACCCCAACTCAAGGTCTTAGCAAAATGAAGAAGGGTCAGTGGAAAGGTGGATACATAGAAAAATTCTTGGAAGGGAAAGACCCTAACTCAGAAAGACCTGGAACCTCTGAGGAGAATACGATCTGGTCTTCAGCACAGAAAGACTTCCTTGAAGAAATAAGGAAGGAGCTTAAAAATCAACTGGAAATTTTGGGAGAGACAATTAATACCTTACAACAAGAAAACAAACCCTTAGAAAATACAATTGGACAAATACAAAAGGAGAATAAATCTCTCAAATCCTCAATTGGACAAATACAAAATGAGAATAATTCTCTCAGATCATCAATTGGACAATTACAAAATGAGAATAATTCTCTCAGATCCTCAATTGGGCAAATGCAAAAAGAAAATAATTCTCTCAAAACCTCAATTGTCAAATGGAAAGCTTTTTCAAAAGTAGAATTTACCAATTGGAAAAGGAGTTGCAAAAGGCTAATGAAGAAAACTCCTCCCTAAAAACAAAGAATGGAGTCTGCAGAAACTAATGACTCCATAAGACAGCAAGAGTCAGTTAAACAAAATCAAAAAAGAGAATAGTAAAAAATAGGAGAAAATGTAAAATACCTCATCAACAAATAGATCAAGGAGGGGCAACCTGATAATTATTGGAATTCCTGAAAACACTGAAGAGGGAAAAAAGCCTGGACTTAACATTACAGGATCTAGTGATGGAAAACTGCCCTGATATCATGGAACCAGAGGGCAAAATATTTATTGAAAGAATACATCAATCCCCTCCAGAAAAAAAAGTTCCTAAAATGAAAACACCAAAGAAAAAAATCCTGAAAGCATCCAGAAAGAAACAATTTAAATATCAAGGAGCCACAGTAAGAATCACACAGGACCTGGCTGCATCAACATTAAGGGGTCGAAAGGCCTGGAATGAGATATTTCGAAGAGCAAGGGAGCTTGGAATGCAGCCAAGAATCTACTTTCCCGAAAAGCTGAGCCTTCTATTCCAGGGAAAAAGATGGACATTTAAAGAAATGGAAGAATTCCAAAAATTACTGATGAAAAACCAGAGCTAAACAGAAAATTTGGGGATCAAACAGGAGGTTCAAGAGACACACGAAAAGGTAAGAAAAAAAGGGGATGCAGTAAAAGGAAAAAAAATGCAATCCAGTAAGTTGGAACTGGCTATATCCTAGCATGGAGAAAAAGATTCTCATAAATCTTGAGAATTGTCACTCTAACAGAGAGAATATACCAAGCCAGAAATGAAGGACATTCATGACCTATCCATGAGACTGCTATCCAATGGGATGTAACTGGCTTTAACCCCACTTGGGAGAAAGACTCTAATAACTCTCAAGAATTTTAACTCCATTAGATAGAATGTACTTAACTAAAAGTGACAGATACTCAGAATTTTCTATGACTCAGAATGATCTAAAAAAAAACACTACCTCCTTAAAAAGGGGGACAGGAAAGAGACAGGAGGAGGGAAGGAATTGAATGGGGTAATTTCATTACACTAAGAGGTACAAAATACCTATGCTAATATAGGAGAAGAAGGGAGCAGATGAGAAACACCTGAATCTTTTCATCAGACTTGGCTTAAAGTAAACCTACACATACTCAGTTAACTTATAAAACATATAACCTTTCAAGTATTAAAAGGGGAAAAGGGGAGGAGGGAATGGAGAAAGGGAAGGGGAGTGGGGAAAAAGGGGGAACTAACAAAAAGGAAGGGAAAGGAAATGGGAAAAAAGGGAAAGGGGAAAAGAGTGGGGGGGGTGATATAGGAAGGCAAACACACTGAAGGGGGTGGTATTGAGAAACAAAAAACTGTGGGATAGGGATGGGGAAAGGGGGAAAAATACAAACAGAGGGAAGATAGCATAGAGGGCAATAAAGAATTAGTAATCATAGCTTTGAATGTGAATGGGATGAACTCTCCCTTAAAACATAAGCAAATAGCAGAGTGGATTAAAAACCAGAATCCTACAATATGCTGCTTATAAGAAACTCATTTGAAGCAGACACATACATATAGGGTAAAGGAAAAAGGTTGGAGCAAAATATATTTTGCTTCAGCTGAAGTGAAAAAAGCAGGGGTAGCAATCCTTATCTCACACAAAGCAGCAGCAAAAATAGATAGTATTAAAAGAGATAAGGAAGGAAACTTGATCCTCCTAAAAGGTACCATAGACAATACAATTATTTCAATACTGAATATATATGCACTCAGTGGGAGAGCATCCAAATTCTTAGAGGAGAAGTGGAAAGAACTACAAGAAGACACAGACAAAAAAACTCTACTGGTGGGAGACCTCAACCTCCTGCTCTCAGATCTAGATAAATCGAATCATAAAATAAACAAGTAAGAAGTTAAGGAGGTAAATAGATTGTTAGAAAAATTAGATATGGTATATTTATGGAGGAAACTGAATGGGGATAGAAAGGAATATACATTTTTCTCTGCAGTACATGGAACTTGTACAAAAATTGACCATGTACTAGGACATAAAAACCTAATGATCAACTGCAGATCAAAGTGACTCTCAGGAGATATATTATAGCTTTAAATGCTTACAGGAATAAATCAGTGAACTAAACATCCAACTAAAAAAATTAGAAAAAGAACAAATCAAAAATCCCCAATTAAATACCAAATTAGAAATTCTAAAAATTAAAGGAGAAATCAATAAAATCAAAAGCAAAAAAAAACCTATTGAATTAATAAATAAAACCAAAAGTTGGTATTATGAAAAAACCAATAAAATTGATAAACCTCTGGTCAATTTGATTAAAAAAAGAAAGAAGAAAATCAAATTGCTAGTATAATAAATGAAAAAGGTGAACTCATCAGCAGTGAGAGGGAAATTAAAGTAATAATTCAAAATTATTTTGCCCAACTCTATGCCAATAAATTTGATAATCTAAGTGAAATGGATGAATATTTACAAAAGTATAAGTTGCCCAGGTTAAATGAAGAAGAGATTAAATACCTAAACAACCCTATCTCAGAAAAAGTAATTCAACAAGCCATCATTGAACTCCCAAAGAAAAAATCTCCAGGGCCTGATGGATTCACAAGCAAATTCTACCAAACATTTAAGGAACAATTGGTTCCAATTCTATATAAATTCTTTGGAAAAATAGGGAAAGATGGAACTCTGCCTAACTCTTTCTATGAAACCAATATGGTGCTGTTACCTAAACCAGGAAGAGTTAAAACAGAGAAAGAAAATTATAGACCTATCTCCCTGATGAAAATAGATGCAAAAATCTTAAATAAAATCTTAGCAAAATGATTACAACAAGTTATCACTTGGATAATACATTATGATCAAGTAGGATTTATTCCAGGAATGCAGGGTTGGTTCAATATTAAGAAAACTGTTAGGATACTCAATTATATCAAAAACAAACCTATCAAAAATATGATCATATCAATAGATGCTGAAAAAGCTTTTAACAAAATACAGCATCCATTCCTACTAAAAACACTAGAGAGTGTAGGAATAAATTACAAGTGATGTACAATTGTACTTGTACTTGTACAATTGGAATAATTAGCAGTATCTATCTGAAACCATCAACAAGCATAGCACTATATTCAATGGGGAGAGGCTAGAGGCATTCCCAATAAGATCAGGGATGAAACAGGGGTGCCCATTATCACCACTACTATTCAATATTGTATTAGAAATGTTGGCTTCAGTAATTAGAGAAGAAAAAGAAATTGAAGGAATTAGAATTGGGAAGGAAGAGACAAAACTCTCACTCGTTGCAGATGACATGATGGTCTACCTAGAGAATCCCAAGAAATCATCCAAAAAACTTCTGGAAACAATTAGTAATTTTTAGGAAAGTTTCAGGTTATAAAATAAACCCTCATAAATCCTCAACTTTTCTATATATGTCTAGCAAGATACAGCAGGAAGAGCCAGAAAGAGAAATCCCATTCAAAGTAACTCCAGACAATATAAAATACTTGGGAGTCTATTTGCCAAGACAGACTCAGAATCATTTTGAAAACAATTATAAAACACTTCTCACACAAATTAAATCATATTTAAATAACTGGGCAAGTACCACCTGCTCATGGATAGGTAAAGCTAATATAATAAAAATGACAATTCTACCAAAATTTTTAAACTACCTGTTTAGTGCCCTACCAATTAAAATTCCAAAAAAAAATTACTTAAATGAGTTAGAAAAAATTGTAAGTAAATTCATATGGAGAAATAAAAAGTCAAGAATTTCCAGGAGCTTAATGAAAAAATGTGCAAAAGGAGGGGGCTTAGCTCTATCTGATCTAAAATTGTATTATAAAGCATCAGTCATCAAAACTGTTTGGTATTGGCTAAGAAATAGAGTGGTGGACAAGTGTAATAAACTAGGTGTAAAAGCAAGAGATGATTATAGTAATCTGCTGTTTGATAAACCCAAAGAGTCCAGCTATTGGAAAAAAAAACTCCCTCTTTGATAAAAAATGCTGGGATAATTGGAAATTAGAATGGAGGAAACTTAGATTAGAGCAACACCTAACACCCTTTACCAAGATAAAATCCAAATGGTTACAGGACTTAGACATAAAAAACAATACTATAAGCAAATTAGAAGATCAAGGACTACTTTACCTGTCAGATCTATGGAAAGGGGAGCAGTTTATGACTAAGGAAGAGTCAGAGAACATCACCAAAAACCAATTAGATGATTTCAGTTACATTAAATTAAAAAGCTTTTGCACAGATAAAACCACTGTAACCAAGATCAAAAGAAATGTAGTAAATTTGGAAACAATCTTTACAACTAATGATTGCAACAAAGGACTCATTTCTAAAACATATAGAGAACTGAGTCATATTTTTAAAACAAAAAAGCCATTCCCCAATTGACAAATGATCAAAAGATATGCAAAGGCAATTTACAGATGAGATCAAAGCAATCCATAGCCATATGAGAAATTGCTCCAAATCATTAATTATTAGAGAAATGCAAATTAAAGCTTCTCTGAGGTACGACCTCACACCCCTCAGATTGGCCAATATGACCAGAAAAGATAATGATCACTGTTGGAAGGGTTGTGGGAAATCTGGGACACTATTATACTGTTGGTGGAGCTGTGAACTTATCCAACCTTTCTGGAGAGCAATTTGGAATTATGCCCAAAGGACAACAAAAATGTGCATACCCTTTGACCCAGCAATACCACTACTGGGTCTATACCCTGAAGAGATGATGATGATGAAAAAGGGTAAAAATATCACTTGTACAAAATATTTATAGCAGCCCTGTTTGTGCTGGCAAAGAAATGGAAATCAAGTAAATGTCCTTCAATTGGTGAATGGCTATGTATGTCATGGAACACTATTGTTCTATTAGAAACCATGAGGGACAGGATTTCAGGGAAGCCTGGAGGGACTTGCATGAACTGATGCTGAGTGAGATAAACGGAACCAGAACAACACTGTATACTCTAACAGCAACATGGGAGTAATGATCAACCTTGAAGAACTTTCTCATTCCATCAGGGCCAACAATCGGGAACAATTTTGGGCTGTCTGCAAAGGAGAGTGCCATCTGTATCCAGATAAGGAGCTGTGGAGTTTGGACAAAGTTCAAGGACTATTCCCTTTAATTTAGGAAAAAAACCAGATATCTTATTGTCTGATCTTGTTACCTCTTAGACTTCTTGTCTCTTCTTTAAGGATATGATTTCTCACTCATCACACTCAATTTGGATCAATGTACAACATGGAAACAAAATAAAGCCTTGCAGATTGCTTCCCGTGGGGGAGTGGGGAGAGGGAACTAAGATTGAGGGGAAAATTGTAAAAAAACTCCATGAAATGGCATAAAAAAGATCTATATGATGCAGGAGAGTTCAAATGAAGAGCAGCAGACTATCACAACAACAGTTAATAAAATTTTATTACTATTCGTAAGGGAAGGAAGAGAATAGTTGCTAACAAAAAAACAGTCTCTAATGCCCTTAGCTTCTGGTTGAGGGCATCACATAGTTCTTTATATGGAACCATTTAAACGTTTAACACTCTCTAATCAAGGGCCCAGGGACCTTTGGAATTCAGATTTATATGGAATTTTAGACCAATCTGGCCAGCACGAATAGGAGAGCTCACTATTATTCATAGGGGAATTGAGTCAGGATGAGTTATGTGAGGGGGAAGGGAGAATTTTCTAAATTGCCTAAAAAGGAGTGAGGAATGAGTAGCAGAGATATTGGGGACTTAACTCTAACTATGCCACTCTAGTAAGAGGCAAGGGAAAGAAGTGATACCTAATAACTTGAAATTTCACTTTCCTTCAACTGATAATTTGAAGACTTGTCCAGAGTAATACAAGCTTAAATGACTTTCCCATTGTGACACAGTATGAATCAGAGTTGAGACTTGAATCCAGATCTTCTTAGCTTCCATATCAGCTCTCTATCACATGATGTATATGTATATATACATATAAATAAACACAAATCAATTACCCCATTATGAAAACACAAAGTGAATACAAAATAATACCATTGGACCTTTTCATTGTTGTTTTTGTTTTTACAAGACAATTGAGTTAAGTGTTTTGCCCTATAAGTTACACAGCTAGTAAGAATAAAACATCTGGGGTTGGATTTTAAATCAGGTCCTCCTGACTACAAGGAGGTGCTTTAACCACTGTGCTACCTTGTTGGCCTTAGCATTGGACCTTAAAAAGCGAAAAAGTGCAACACTGGGGTTGGAAAAGAAAGGCATCATATAGAAGATGACACCTGAGCTGTCTTTGGTGGAAAGATAGACCTCCTATAAGAGAGAGATGAAAATAAAGTACTCTGCAGACATGGGGGACAGGAGCAGAATTACAGAAGGGAGAAATGGAACAGAGCATACAGAAAACATCTAGAGGGGTCCAAAACAAGAAAATTAGTCTTTAAAGAAGGTTCAAGAGGGGCGGCTAGGTGGTGCAGTGGATAGAGCACTGGCCTTGGAGTCAGGAGTACCTGAGTTCAAATCCAGCCTCAGACACTTAATAATTACCTAGCCGTGTGGCCTTGGGCAAGCCACTTAAACCCCTTGCCTTGCAAAACACTAAAAAAAAACTTTAAAAAATTAAATAAAGAAGGTTCAAGAGTATTCATTTCTCAAATATATATACATATATGTGTATGTATATTTACACACACATACATACATACATATTACATATCAAGTTTCCATAGAAAGTTCTTAATATTGAAGGCAGTCCTAGTCTAGTGCTACGTATCTCTTAACACAATTTATGACAATACTTTTAAAGAAATAAAGAGATCAATACAACTCTAAGTTCAGTCAGTGCTATTCTTCTGTTGCCTAAGCACCCGGCCTAATTTACAGTTCTACTAATTATTTATTTGTCACTCTCTCATCAAGTTAGCTTCAGAAAAAAAATTATGAATTTTCTCTTCATTTCTAGAAGAGAAATCATATGATACCCTACTTAGAGAATTCCTAAAGGAAGTATCTAAAAGAATCAGCAGAAAATCTTTCTCCATGAAAGAGAACATCAATGTGTTATCCTTTGTTTCCATTTTATTTTAACAGATTTTTTTAATTAGGCATGAAATGTGTTTTACAAGTCAAATCTATCTCTAGGTTAAGATAACTCCCTGCAGATGTTTAGGTCAAAGTCCTAATTCGTCTTAGGAATGCTATGAGTCTTTGTGAACAATACCATGAACAATTTTTCATGAACCAGTTTTCATGAACAATATTTTTAACTAGAGTTGAGTTAGAGTTGCAAAGAGGTTAAGGATATATTTTGTTATTGTTTCATTTCTATTATACTATAATTTGTAAATTAGTTTTATTAATAGCTGAAACACAGAGAACTTGAATGATTTGTGAAAAGTAATACAACTAGTTGATATCACAGTTGGGATCTGAACCCAGGTTTTCCTAAATTACTAAATTACTAAACTCCATTGACTATGCCATATTACTTGATATAGTGAATCAAGAATCAGATTTGGATTGAGTGGATATTGACATACTATCATTAAAATATGATATCATAGAACTTTTGGGGTGGAGCCAAGATGAAGGTGTGAAGTTAACATACTTCCAGAGCTTTTCTCTACAAAACATTAAATGAAGCCTCTGCAAAGAAATTCAAGTCAGACTTCTCCTCCGCCCCACAAAAAAAAATTGAAATAAGTTTTCAACTATAGACATCATGGAGGATCTTCAGTAAAGGTCTATTTCTTTGGGGGAGATTGGGGGGGAGAAAGGTGAAGCAAAGTCCAGTCAGATGGAAGAATGGGAAAACCAGTGGGAGACTTCTAGTCACAGTGTAGTCCAAGTCCCAGCAGCTAGACAGCAGCCCAGATCCCAGCATTTAGATAGCAGACCAGTAGGGAGACTCCCATCCCCAGAAAAAGTATGAATGATGGTAATACTGGAACAACAGACCAGACTGGGTTGGGAACAAAACCACAGTATGGGCAGAGTCTGGAAATAAAAGAAGAAACAAACCTCTACATAGGCAACACATGATACATAGGCAATATCTTAGCTAGCAATTAAACAGGGATCAGACCCAAGCCCAGCAAAACAAAACAAAAACTCAGGTCTACACTCCCTATACCTCAGAAAAAAGCCCCACAATCAAAATGAAGAATAAACAAAAAGAGTGCTAACCACAGAAAGCTACTACGTAGATAGAGATAATAAAAATTCCATTTCAGAAGAAAAAAGCAGTGACAAATTACCTCCAAGGAAAATCTCAAAAGAGTTTATAAATTGGACTCAAATTCAAAATTTAGATGAGCTTAAAAAACATTTTAAACCAAAGATGAGAGGAAGAAGAAAAATGGGGGGGGGGGATAATGACAGCCATACAGGAAATTTATGAAAAATTGACCCAAGAAATCAACTCCTTTAAAAGTAAAAATAATCAACTTGAAAAAAAAATGTTACTCATCAAAAAATAAAATGAACTAATTGAAAAAGGAATACAACTCAATGAAAAGTCAAATTGCCAAGATGGAAAAGAAATGCAACTCATCTAAAAGTTAAATACCCAATTGGAAAGGGAATGCAACTCAGCAAAAAGTAAAATTAACCAAAAATAAAAGGAAAACAATTAAATTTACTTTAAAAGTAAAATTAAACAACTTTAAAAGGAAACACAAAAGTTAACTGAAGAAAACAAAACCCTAAAAATTAGAATTGGACAAAAAGAATTAAGGAATCCAAGATACCAAGATTCCATCAAAGAAAACTAAATGGCTAAAAAAAAATAGGAGAAAAACTAAAATATCTTTTAGGAAAAATAAATGACCTGGAAAATAGATCCAGGAGAGATAATTTATGTGTTTTTAGTCTACCAGAAAGACTAGATCAAATCAAGAGTCTGGAAAATACTTTTCAGGAAATTATTATGGAAAACTGTCCTAATATACTGATCAAGAAGACAAAAATAATCCTTGAAAGAATATACACAACACCTCCAGAAAGAGAACCCAGGATATCATTTTTCAAGTCCTCTGATCCTTTAACATTGAAGTTGAGAAATCCTGTCTAATTTTGATTATGCTTCCTTTATATTTAAATTGTTTCATTTTGACTGATTCCTATATTTTCTCCTTATTTGAGAATAATTCTGGAATATGATATTTTGGAGAGCAAAGGATTTTGCATTACAACCAAGAATTTACTACTCTCCAAAATTCAGCATGGTCTGTCTGGGGAAACAATGGATTTGCAATGAAATTGAGGACTTCTAAAGTTTTCTTATTAAAAATACCAGAACTTGAGAGCAGCTAGGTGGTGCAATGGATAGAGCACCAGCCCTGGAGCCAGGAGTACCTGAGTTCAAATCTGACCTCAAACACTTAATTACCTAGCTGTGTGGCCTTGGGCAAGCCACTTAACCTCATTGCCTTGCAAAAAATCTAAAAAAAATCAGAACTGAACAGAAAATTCAATCTTCAAAGTACAAGACTCAAGAAATTCATGAAACAGTAAATAGAAAGGGGGGAAAATGTTAGTCAAGAACATTAAATTGTATACATCCCTACAAGGGAACATAACCCTTATTAGATCTCTTATGATAGTTAAAGGGTTGAATATAGTTGAAGGGATTGTATATAGAGGATATAGTTATGGCTGGTTCTTGTCATTCATTATTGAAGAAAACCAAAATGACATCACTATGTTTGAGACAAATTAACGTGTGTCAGACTATGACTGATCAGACCAATATGAGCTCAAAATGCACTATCATAGTTTGAGTACAAATAGTCTAAATGAATAACTTGGGTGTTTACTTTAAACATATATCTCATATTTCCTTTGAGTTATTTGAATTCTGCCTTGCTCATAGAGCTCAGCACTTTCTCTGATATGGGTACCTTATGCTGGGTATTTTGTACCAGTGTTTCCCATGCCTTTCAATCAACTCTAAAGTTCTTAAGAGAGAAAATTTCAGGGAGTTCCTGCATTTACAGTACTTAGAGTCTCTATACATAGTTAAATTAAAAATGACCTTATTTTACTAGAAACCTTAATTAAGGAGGGTTATAGTACAATAGGAACAGAGATTGGGAGCAAACTTAAAAGGGTTAGACATAAATAGATAATAGAATGATCATGCCCTAATCCCTAGCATAGTTGGGGTCTTAAAGGGACAGAGCAAGAGTGTACCTCATACTTTGGTTGGGGAGGGTTGTAGAGTTGTGGTTGGAGTACCATAGAGAAGGATGAAGAGAGGGTATTTAGAGGCACTGGACATGAAATATCATGAAAAGAAGTTGCTTTGTTTGATAATTAGGCTATAATTGGAGGTTGTGAGCTAGGGATTGAGAGGAGAGTATAAATGATTCATGAATGACTTAGCTTTATGTAAGGGACTGTTGTGTGTGGGGGTACTGTAAACTTTCATTACCTGGTGTCCTCTAGCACCAGAGCTTTGTTTTACTGTTTGCTTGGAGAGTGCCACAGGAGTGGGAGTGGACCAGGGACTGGTGAGGATATTTAAAAACTTGTATTCTGGTAAATAAACAGAGATCTTGGAGATCTTGGATTTGGAATTTCCTTGTCTCCTGCACCCTCAATGTTCACCTGCATAAGGATAAGCTAGCCAGCAGGAACATAACACTTCTTGAGCAGCTAGCATATCAGGAACTTAACAAATGGTGCCTGAACAGGGACACAAAGGTGGAGCTGAGTGGAGTCCAGGATAAGGACCAACAGATACAAGCAAGAGAAATTCCAGGTAACATCCTAAAGCAGAAGACCTCGGAGAGGTAATAGGTTGATTGTTACCAGGGGCTGATTTTAAGTTGGAACATGGAGGTGTGAAGGAAAGCAAAAGTAAGAAGGAAACAAATAAGTATTCAGCATTAAGGAACCAGCAAAAGTGAGAAGAAACAACAACATTAAGGAGCCAGGGGGAAGTGGAGTCTCCAAGACAGTGCAAAAAGGGATGGAGCTTCTTCCTCAGCAGCAGTCCATATCAGCACCAGGAAGAGGATGCAAGGGACCTGTTTGCTGTTCCTTTTGGCTGCAGCTGCCTGCCTGACCACACTATGGTCACTAAGTGCGACCCAAACCCCTACAGGCAACTTCAGAGACTCTTCTTTGGTACCACAGACCCTGATACCAACCCTGATGCCTATGACAAATTCCACTCCAGAAGCCACAACAAATTTCACTGTCCAGCCTACAACGAAGCACACCATGACTCTTGCTTGGCACCAGAAAACCATAAAGTACATACTAACTGCACTTACTATGTTGAGAGCAAAAATGTCACATGCTATTGAACAGTTTGTAATGGTGTTGGCTTCTGTTCAGAAAATGCAACAACTCCAAATTGTACTGTTGTCAACAACTCGAGTAGTTTAAAATACTCTCTCTCATTCTCCCCCACTCCCACATTCTGCAGTGGGATGGGGGAGGGAGAAGGGAAATCTTCCTTTTTGGAGCTTCAAAACTCAAGCCTATGTCTCAGATGGAATGCAGACTTCACTACAGAAAGGGCAAGACCCCCCCAAAAAAAGTATATTTTAGAAATCAAGGGATCCTTATGCCTTCTTCCTGGTTTGGGGGGGTTGGGCAATAGGCTATTGATTAGGAAGCTTCATGATCAATTAGTTAAGATAAAAAGGGGAAGAAGACTTTTTTCTGGGACAGGGAAATTTAGATTTCATCTTTTGAATTAAGCCTGTGACTATGGCTAACATTTCTGTAATAGAGTAGCTTAACTTTGAATTTTGTGAAATTGTTTAAGAATACACTCAATTTTTTTGATTGGCTATTTCAAGATTTTCATGAATATATATGAGGTTCACCAAGAAATTCTGTTTGATTCCAAAAGTTATTTTTGACCAGTCTTAATTGGTGTGTTATGTGTCTATATGTATATTTAATCATCAACAGGACATTTTCACATCTCTCTACTAGCCTGGAGAGGTGGGAAAATGTTTCTATATTCTGAGATCTGGTACTGGCCAGGGTATCAATCTCAACTTGGTAAATATGTGTCAACAATGTCTGTTGTTTGTGTCTGTGTGTGTATGTGTAATTCAGAAGGAAATTATATTAGGATATATTGTATTTCTAGGAATTTGTGTATCTTGAATCATATAATTTAATGATTTCTTGGGGAAAGACATATTTGTACTATCTGATCAGTTTTGATGTTAAATTGATATAATTGTCAAACAGTTACTTATGGTATATATTCTTGGTCTCATCTCATCATACATTTATGGTAAGGGAAACATCACAAATCATGACTCCCTTGTAGGATAAATCTGTAGATACATGCATAATATAATGATGGAAATATTATTTTGTAAAATTTAATAAATCATGTTAATTGACTTGGATGCTTAGTTGTTTTTACTTGATTGAATGATTGATATTTCTTTATACTAATTTTGAACTTTTATTTACAACTTATGTGACATTCATTATGTAATTGAATAAAGGAATTTTGCTTAAAAAAACAAAAACAAAAAAGGGGGATATGTAAGGGACTATTGTGTGTGTGTGGGAGTGCTGTAAAGCTTCATCACCTGGTGTCCTCTAGCACCAGAGTCTTATTTTACTGGTTGATTGTAGAGTGACACAGGAGGGGGAGCGGACCTGGGACTAGGGAGGATATTTAAGCACTTGTATTCTGGTTAATAAATAGAGATCTTGGAGATCTTGGAGAACTTTCCACCCTTGTCTCCTGCCCCTTCAACATTCTCCTATGTAAGGATGAGCTAGCTGGCAGGAACCTGACACTTCCTAAGCAGCTAGTCTAACAAGAATATAACAGTGTTACATATTGCTTTGACTCCTGAGGATTGTATTCATGGAGAGTACTTGAAAAGAGGGCAAGATATAAATTGAAGATTTATGACTCTTGAGAATTGAATTTCTAATGAGACAGAAAAGGGGAGGGTACTTAGTAACTATAAGGCAATGATGCTTATCATTCAATCAACCAATCAACCAATCAGAGCAGTTCTATCAAGACAGATAAAAGGAGAATATTTTAACAAAGAGGTTGTTTGTAAATACAAGACATAGTTAAAATAATAAAAATATAAAAGGGACTATACTAGGAGAAGATTAGACATTAGTGGATAAATAACACCAGGTGAAGAGACACAAAGACCTATTATAATTGAGGGAAAGAAAGGAGACTGTGAACACTGAATAAAACTACTCAATAGAGCTGACCCAGAGAGGGAATAAAACATATTCCCAATTGATTGTAAAATTCTCTTACCCTACAAGAAAGTTTGAAGGGAGGGAAGGGAAAGAAAGGGGGAAAGTTGATGGATAAGTTAAAATTTTTAAAACATTGAGGGACCATTAGAGAAAAGGAAAGAGAAAAGAATAAATGGGGAATGACAACAAGGAGGGAAATTCAGAATTAGTAATCTCAACTATAAATATAAATGGGATGAACTCTCCCATAAAATGGAAGCAGATAACAAAATGGATTAAAAACAGAATCTACAATATGTTGTTTACAAGAAAAATATCTGAAACAGAGAAATACACATAGGGTAAAGGGAAAAGATTAGAACAAAATATATTATGCTTCAGCAGAAGTAAAAAAAATCAGGTAGCAATACTGATTTCAGACAAAGCAAAAACAAGAATAAATCTCATTCAAAGGGATAAGGAAGGAAACTACATTTTCTTAAAAGGCATGATTGACAAGGAAGTCATATCAATATCAAAAATATCTGCATCTAGCATTATAGCAATCAAATTCTTTTTAAAAAATTGAATAAATTACAAGAAGACAGATAGCAAAACTTTAATACTTTTAAAGTTTCAACTTCCCCCTCTCAGGATTAGATAAATCCAATCACAAAATAAACAAGAAGGAAGTTAAGAAGATGAATAAAATCTTAGAAAACTTAGATGTAATAAACATCTGGAGAAAACTGAATGAGGATGAAAAGAATATATGATTGTTTTCTCTTCAATACATGGCACCTATCCCAAAAATGATTGTGTACTCGGGCATAAAAACTTTACCATCAAATTTAGAAAGGCAGAAATAATAAATCATGCATTTCAGATCAATATGCAATAAAAATTACATTTAATTAATTGGAATCTGAATAACTTAATTTATTTTTTATTTTATTTTTATTTTCATGGTAAAATGAAAAAGAATACATTTATACATAGGATTTTATTTTGAACAGCTAAAACAATTTTTAATTATGGGCTAAGGAAAAGAGGAAGAAAAAAACAAAAAAAAACCACCACATTTAGGAAATTACCAAAAACTTTTCCACTTTAAGTTTTTTTATCAGTATTTTTATCTTGTAGATTTACTGTCATCTCCTTTTTGAATACAGACAAGATGCTTACCATATACCAAAGATTACAGGCTGCCACCAAAAGAAAAAACTTTACACTGAATAACTTAATTTAAAGAATCATTAGATCAAACAACAAATCATAGAAATAATCGTTTCATTGAAGAAAAATGACAACAATGAGACAAACATACTTAAAATTTATGGAATACAACCAAAGCAGTTTTTAGGGGAAATTTTATATCTCTAAATGCTTATAAGAATAAAATAGAGAAAAAGGACATCAATGAATTGGGCTAGCTAGAAAAAAAATGAAGTAAAGATCCCCAGTTAAATACCAAGTTAGAAATTCTGAAAATCAAAGAAGAAATTAGTAAAATTGAAAATAAGACCACCATTGATTTAATAAATAAACTAAGAGTTGATTTTATGAAAAAAATAATAAATAGATAAACCTTTAGCTAATCTGATTAGCAAAACAAATATGAAATTACCAAAATAAAAATGAAAAGGGTGAACTCTCCACCAATGAGGAAGAAATTAAAGAGATAATTCAGAGCTATTTTACCCAACTGTATGCCAATAAATTTGGCAACCTGAGTGAAATGGATGAGTATTTACAAAAACACAAACTACCTAGATTAATAAAAAAAAGAAAAGAAAATACTTAAATAACTCCATTTCAAAAAAATAAATTGAAGAAACCATCAATAGGAAAAAGTCTCCAGGTCCAGATAAATTTTCAAGTCAGTTCTACCAAACATTTAAGGAACAATTAATTCCAATTCCACATAAACTATTTTTAAAAATAAGAGAAAAAAGAATTCTGCCAAATTCCTTTTACGACACCATTATGGTACTGATACCTAAACTCAGAAGAACCAAAATAGGCAAAGAATCTCCCTAATGAATATTGATGCAAAAATCTTAAGTAAAATTTTAGTTAAGAGATTACCACAAGTTATTACTATGATACAACACCATGATCAGGTAGGTTTTATACCAGTTATGCAGTGATTGTTCAAAATTAGGAAAACATTCAATATAATTAAACATATCAATAACAAAACTAAGACAGATCAGGATTATATCAACAGATGTAAAAAAGTCTTTGACAAAATAAAACATTCATTCCTTCTATAAACACAAGACAGTATGAATAAATATAATTTCCCTTAAAATAATGAGCAGTATCTCCCTAAAAAAAACCTCAATAAATATTATATTTAATAGGGATAAACTAGGACATTTCCAATAAGATCAGGAGTAAAACAAGGATGTCCATTATTATACCATTACTATTCAATATCTCATTAGAAATCTTAACTTTAGCAATAAGAGAAGAAAAAGAAATTAAAAGAATTAGAATTGGCAATGAGGAAGCAAAACATTCACTCTTTGCAGTTAATATGATGGTATACTTAGAGAAATCTAGAAAATCATTTTATAAAGCTACTTGAAACAATTGACAACTTCAGCAAAGTAGCAGGATAAAAAAATAAACCCATATAAATCATCAACATTTTTATATATGAACATCAAAGCCCAAGGACAAGAGATAGAGAAATTCCATTCAAAGTAACTACAGACAATATAAAAGTTAGAAATCTATACCATTTTAAGTTTTTAAAAATTTCTCTTTTGTTTTTTACTTCATTTCCCATGGTATTCTTTCTTTTCCTTTAGTCCCAATTCCTCATTAACAAAATGATTAATATATAAACATGTTAAATACAAATGTACATAAACAATTGCCAGTAAGAAGAGGTGGGGGAAGGGAAGGTGGAAAAAAAATTGAGCAATGTATAAATATGCAAGTGGATGAATGTTGAAAAACTTTCATATCCTGTAACTGGAAAAATAAAATAAAATATCAATAAAAATGGATATGTATCATATCTATGTTTAGCATGGTTTTACCTGTATGGCCTCTATTAGATTACTTTCTGTCAGGGAGAGATAGGAAGGAAGTGAGAGAAGGTGAAAATGTAAAACTCAGAACATAGCAAAAAATGATTGTTGAAAATCACTGTTGAATGTAGTTGTAAAAATAAATAAAGAAAGAAATGAATGAATGAATGAATGAATGAATGAATAAAATAAGACCAAAAAAGATATAATGTCCTAAGGATAATTTTAAATGTTTTAAAAATAAGTACAGGCAAGATCTGACATTAATCCTTTGTTCCAAAGATTCAAATTGCACTATTAAAAGAAAGTTAAGAATTATTAGTATTCCATTTATGAGACAAACCGACAAGTTTAAATTAAATAGTGAAATAAACTCCTGAACTCAGACTCAAAAAATCATCTGCAAAAACATAAGTTGGAAGTATATGGTCTATAACCACTGTTTATTTTATACTCTCAGGGCATTCAAATATTTACACACTGGTACCTAGATGTGGAATTCTATGAATTCTATATAATTCCAGAGAGGTAAGTTACTGAGAAGCAAATTGATTTAATATGAAGATCTTCTTAACAAATGGAGTTATCTTTATCCTTTTTGTTTTTTTGTTTTTTGTAAAGCAATAGAGGGGTTAAGTGTTTTGCCCAAGGTCACACGGCTAGGTAATTATTAAGTATCTGAAGTCAGATTTGAACTGAGGTCCTCCTGACTCCACTGCACCTATCTACTATACCACCTAGCTGCCCTTGGACCTTACTTTAAATGAGTATAATGCCTTGTAATGAGTTTCTTTTCTAGAAGCTTGATAACCAATTATGGTCAGACATTAAATAACTATCGAAAACAACCACTGTTAGAAAGTCTTTCAATCTGATTCAACAAACATTAATATCTACTATATGTAAGGCATGAAGACACAAAAATAAAGTAGTCCCTACCTTCAAAGAACTTAACCTACATTTATCAATTGCCTAATAAATGCAGTGATGATGTTGATAATATTTCTGCATGAAATAAGTAGCTGAAGCAGGTAACATCTATGATTGAAAGCTAAGAGTTTGATTCCATATATACAAATAGTCAAGAGCATAATGGACATTTGCCAGTATTCCTGAATATGCCTCCAAGAACTCATACATATAGTAGAAGTGACTTTAAATTACCCTTTTCTCTGGAAGTCATCACAAGAATATAAGACACATGGTATTTCAAAAAAATAAAAGAAACTTTGACTTGATTTCAAATTAACTTGCCAACCCAATGCCAATCAATCTCTAATGTTCTTTCTCAGGCTTATCAGTTGAAGACACTATTTGAATCATCGGGTCAAGCTGTAACACTATTTATGACCATCCTACTGGGCTGGACCTTTTGGTTCTGTTGGTGTGATAGATCCCAGATAACATAAAACAGAATACTGCTTCATCAGAAAGATGTTGATGTGATGATTGGTTTAGGTCCTAGTGACAGATGATCCTGATACTTGAGACAAATGAGAAATGATTTTCTAAACTTCTTCAGAATCTCTATGATATACAGAATCTAAAAATATGACTAATTCCTTTCATTCAAAACCTTAGATATGAGGGAAGAGGGACAGGGACAGAGAGAGAGACAGAAAAAGAGACAGTGAGACTGAACAAGACATAGTCTTTTTTGTTTTATTTTACTCGTAGTTGGTAGTTTTTTTTATTATGTGGCACATTTTAGAACTACTGGCATGAAATTTGGTTGCTAACTAACTTTTCCTGATTGTCTAACACTTACTAGCTATGTGACTTACAAGCCAGTCACTGAAGCTCTGAGCTTTAGATGGCACTCTAAAACTATAACTAGTTTTGAAAGCAACATCCATTCTATGTCCAATGGGCAATCAAACCGTTAATACCCTTTGATCCAAAAATCACTGCTATATCTATATCCCATTAAAGAGACCATAAAAAAGGGAAAAGAAGATACAGGTACAAAAAAATATTTATAACAGGTCTTTGTGGCAAAGAATTATAAATTGAGGGGATGTCCATCAATCGGGGAATGGTTGAACAAGTTGTGGTGCAAGAATGTAATAGAATATTTTTGTGGTAAAAGAATGATGAGCAGGTGGATTTCAGAAAAACCAGGAAAGACTTATGTGAACTGTTGCAAAGTGAGTAGAACCAGGAGAAAAACTTTGACACAGTAACAGAAGTATTGTGCAATGATCATTAAGATAGACTTGGCTCAGGGCGGCTAGGTGGCGCAGTGAATAGAGCACCGGCCTTGGAGTCAGGAGTACCTTGGTTCAAATTCAACCTCAGACACTTAATAATTACCTACCATGTGGCCTTGGGCAAGCTGCTTAACCCCATTGTCTTGAAAAATCTAAAAAAAAAAAGATAGACTTGGCACTTCTCAACAATACAATGATTCAATGATTCAAGACAATTTCAAAAGTCTCATGATAGAAAATTCTAACCACATCCAAAGAAAGAACTTAAGGAGTTTTGATGCAAATTAAAGCTTATTAATTTCACTCTATTTTTGTGAGTTTTTTCCTTTTGTTCTGTTTTTTCCTTTCACAACATGATTAATGTGTAAATATGTTTTATTTGATTATATGAACATGTCTTATTCCTTAGTGTTTTACAAGGAATGGTGAAAATTGAAATAAAAAATTTTGTAAAAATTAAGAATTTTAAAAATTGTCTTTACATGTAATTGGAAAACATAAAATAGTATTTTATAGATATTTTATTTTATTTTTTCCAGTTACATGTTATGAAAGATTTTTTCAACATTCATCCATATTGTATATTTATAAGTTATATAATTTCTTCCACCTCCCTTCCCATGTCCCTCCCCTCACCAAAAGTCTAGTGAACATTGTTCATGTACATTTGTGTTTAGCATGTTTACATATTAGTCATTTGAGAAATTAGGACTAAGGGGAAAGAAAGGATAGAAAGGAAAAAACATAAGAGAATTTTTTTTTAAAAAAGTGAACATAGTTGGAGAGGCTAGGTAGCATAGTGGATAAAGCACCGGCCCTGGAGTCAGGAGTACCTGGGTTCAAATCCAGTCTCAGATACTTAATAATTACCTAGCTGTGTGGCCTTGGGCAAGCCACTTAACCCCCTTTGCCTTGCAAAAAAAAAAAAAACTTAAAAACAAACAAAAAAAAGTGAACATAGTGTTTATTCAGATTCGGAGGGGGGGGGTTGTTTTGTTTTGTTTTGTTTATTCTTCATCTGAATGTGGATAGCATTGTCCATAACAGATCTCCTAGGGTTGTTGGTTGGTTGGCTCTTGTCCTTCCTTATCAAAGAATACCAAAATGACATCACTATGTTTGAGACAAATTACAGTGTGTTAGACTGTGACTGCTCAGACCAATATGAGCTTGGAATTTTTACCACAGGTTGGGCACAAGTAGTCCATGTGAACACCTGGGGTGGGTACTCTAACTTACCTAATTAACATTTCCTTTGAGCTGCTTCAATTCTGTCTTCCTCAAAGAGTGATGAAGGCATGTCACTCTGGGGGATTCTGTGCCAGTGTCTCCCATGCTGTACAATCAATTCTAAATTTCTTCAATAAGACTTCAGGGTGTCTCAGTATCTCTTCTTCTGACCCCCTTGTGAGCACTTGCCCTGTGTGAGACCTTCATAAAATAGGCATTTAGCTTGAGAAAGGACCTCAGTGTCTGGTATCTTCTCCTGCCAGGTGATCTTTATGCTAGCTCTCTGAACTGCTGAGGGGAGCTCTATCCATCAAAGTTGATTAACTCACAATGTTGTTGCTAATATGTACAATGTTCTCTTGGTTCTTCTCTGTTCACTCAGCTTTAGATTCTGTAACTCATTCCATGCTCCTCTAGAGTACAATCATTCCTGGTTGCTTATAGAACAATAGTACTCCATACCTGTAACATATTTCAGATGTGTTTCTTGTAAACAACATATTGTAGGATTATGGTCTTTAATCTATTCTATTAGCTACTTCCATTTTATGGAAGAGTTCATCCCATTCACATTTACAGTTAAGATTACTAAATCTTTATTGCTCTTTCATGCTATCTTTTCCCCCTTTATACTTTTCTCTTTCCTTTCCTCTTATACCTCCTCACCAATGATTTGTTCCCTTTAACTTTTCTCTTAAATTTTAGCCTTAAGTTTACTTTCACATTCACTTTGCCTTCCCTTTTATCTGTCCCTTCTTCCCTTTTTTTTCCCATTCCTCCCACCACCTACTTCTCTATAGAGTAGAATAAATATAAAATACTATTTTAAAAAAGAAAGTAGCACCCATGAATAGAACTGCCACACTGGAAGCTTCCAACCTAACAAATTCAAAGATGCTTGATATTTGTCATTTGTCAATTGCAATATTGTCATTTCATATTCAGCTCCCCAAACCCTGTCCTCTAGGAATTTCATCAGTTGCAAATGGGTCATCAAAGGGACATAAGTAAGTGGCATATTTCTAAATAAGGGTTATTCAGAGTTTTTTTGGGGGGGGGATTTTTTGGATTACAAATAAGTTTTTATTTTTTATTTTCAAAACATCTCATATTAGCCATAGTTTTCTAGAAACATAAGCACTTGCTAGACAACTCTCTTGACTATGCCTTATGTCTCAATTTTCTCTTTTAGCTTTAAATGTCACATCTTCCACCTATTCCACTTACTAAAAAGCCCAGTCATTTCATACTCTTATGAGGTGAAGCAGGCACTTCACAGAGTTCCAAGAATAGTTTGTCCTATTTAAGAAACACCAGATGGAACAGTTAATGCCTCTCATTGCCTCATGTGTACTATAGCTGTGCTGCAGCTTTTCCTTTCCATGAAGGCCAAAAACAATTCTACCACAACACAAAGAGAAGGAGAAGAATGTCTGCCAGACCAACTTCTTCCTGCCATGATTGTTTCATGATTTGGTTCTTAAGTCAAATGTCATAATCTAATATGGAAACTCATCTCATGTGTGCCAGCCATGGTCTACTAATCAAGTGTCATACCTTTACCAAAGACCTGGCTGACTTCTATGTTGGTAATTGAGTGGGAGGTCATTGTCTCTTCTGTGATAATTCTCAGAAGAGAAATGGGTCTTCAGAATCACACATCTAAACATGAATCTTGTCTGGAGGTGATACTAATGAGGAGAATTGGTATAGTATACAATAAACAGAGAGAAGTAAGTTGAATTGAGCAAAGTTTTTTTTAACCATAGTACTAAAAATTTATTAGGACCACACAGATAAATAAAAACCCTGACCACCTCAAGACTTACAGACAAAAGTATACACAGTATGTACTTGATGAAATGTTACACAAGTCAATCAATCAACAAGAATTTAGTAAGCACTTTTATGTATTGGGCCTAGTAGAGAAACAAAGAAAAACAAAAGTATTCCTATCCTTAAGGACTCTGCATTCTTATTGCAAAAGCAACATGTAAAACAGCAATGTAAATGGGAAAAAATCTCAGAGGAAAGGCATGTGGAAGGTAGCAGGAAAAATCTTTTTCAGAAGATGAGATTTAAGTTGAGTCTTGTTACTACAAGTCAGGAAATAGGAAGTGAGAAATATCAAGGTTTCATTTATATTTTATCTTAAAGACTATAAGGAATAACTGAATATTTTTGAAAGGGAAGCAAAATCATCAAATTCTTTTCACAGGTACATGAGAAATAGGAAAATAGAGGTAAAAAAGAATGGTTAAAAAGTTAGTAGTATCATCTAGGTAAGATATGATGAAAGTCAATATAAATGGATTATAGAGTATGTGGAAAGTAGTATAATTAAGGTGACTACAAAGAGAAAAAGAGACTAAGTTTTGACAGGTTTTAAAGTCTAAACAAAAAGTTTTATATTTGATCCTAGAGGTTATAGCAAGTCACTGTCCTTTATTGAATAAAATGAGTGACAGGGTCAAATTGGCACTTTGAGAGAATTATTTTGGCATTTGAGAAGGGGATAGATTGGAGTGGTGAAAGAATTGTTAGGGAGAGGATAGGATTAACTGACTTCTTAAGCCCTTTCTAGCTTTAAATTCATGATCTGATGAGTCCCACCACAATTTCACATGACTTTTTTGCAACTTTCTAACATGGAATTCTAGAAATATTCCCCAAGAATATTACCATATGCCTAGAGAGTATAACAAAAACTACAAGAGATTTCTGACCTTAATTTAGTCTAGAGCTAGCCCAGAGGAATGAAGAAATTGGAAAGGAAAAGGGCAGTCAAAAGAATGGATAGTCTTAGCCTGGGTCATTTTATTCATTTTTGAGGGCTACATAACTAGGTTTGTGACTTACAGTGCTCTACTCTCCCTTAAGTGAGCTTCAGCCCTTCCTGCCACAGAGAACTTACTAGCTGCCTCACCCAAGCAGATGGTAGCAAAAAAGAAGCAGATGGTCATGAAAAGACTGAAGACCAGTATGTTGTAGCAAAGAGCACCTTAGCAACCACCAAATCAGCAGGGGTACCTAGGAGAGAATAGATACCATCCCCAGCAGAGACATAGAGAAAAGGATAAAGAGGTTAATAGCATATGTATGTGTGTGTGTGTGTATATATATATATATATATATATATATATATATATATATATATATATAAAACACATCAGAGGTGTTATTTGCTCCAGCTATTTATGTGCCCTGGTCACGTGTATGTTTCATTCAATCATATTTCATGTCCACATGTGTTCCATAGCATAAACATATATGCTGTGTGTGAGTTCTCCATTCAAGTTCCATAGAGACTTGTTTTCTTCACATTTTTTTGCCCTTCCCCTACATTGTCATGGTCATCTCTGGTAAAGTATACCCTAAATGTGTATACATGGAATCTTTTCTTGTCAGTTTATTTGTCATACTATTTGCTTAAAAATCTTTTGCTTTGAAGCAATGTATCCTTTACTTGGTTGACAAAAGTAAAAAAAAAACTGATGTGGGGGGGAGATTCATGAGCTATAACTGAATTTTAATCAATAAAATGTCTCAATAATGGGACTATTTTCTTTGGGCCTAGGTTTGAAAGAGTTCTCAAATATCATACATAATTTGTCTCATAGTTATATTCTTGCCTTCCTTCAAGACTCTGTTTGGAGTGCTACCTCTTCCACAAAGACTTTTCTTATTCCTTCAGTTATTAAATTTTACTACATACCTAATTTGTGCTCCTCTCTCTCCCTAGTATCTTCAGTACTAAGGTCTATGTCTTATTTGAATGATCATTGATTATTCAATTAATTAATCAATTGATTATTAATTAATGATTATCGAATTGTATATCTGTACAACAACCCCATGAAGTTGAATTTTACAGATAAAGAAACCAAGGTTCAGAGGGTCTTAGTCAAATGGCATGCAGCTAATAAGTGATGGGATCAGGGTCATAATCTAGGTCTTTATGACTCCTAGTTTAGGGTTCATTCCATTGGACCACAGATATAACTATGTCTAATTAATTTTTATAAATTATTTTGAAGTTTTCAATATGTTGCATTCATTATCTCACTGAACCTCATAATAACCCTATGAATTAGAGGGGGTATTTTTGGTGGGGATATTGTGATGGATTGTTGCACGAGAGTAATAAATTGCTAGTAAAAAAAGACCCCTTTATTAATGCAAGTCAGCACAGACTTTACAATAAGTTTAGAGGGTTACCTAGTGTAATGAAAATTAAGTTATTGATCCAAAGTCATACAAACAAGATAGACCAGATGTTGGACTTAAATACAGTTCTTCTTGAGACTCCAAAGGTTATTCTTTATTCACTGGTATAGTGCTTACTTCTCAGGTTACCATAGTGAAATAAATTGCTATAGGCATTATTATACTCATTTAATAGATGAAGAAATGGAGACTTAGGGAAGCTATGATGCCCATAATGCTACCCTATTACATATCAAGATAGACTTCATACTTCTAAATGAACATATCAGTGTCAGAAGACTCTCCCTTCTTTTAATTCCTCTCCTCAAAAGAGCTAAAACAGAGGATATGTTTTTTTAATGGAAGGTACTTAATGCTAAAAACTAGAATTTTTAATTATTAGCTTTATTTGAAAAGTTAGTGGGAGGTGAGTCAAGGGAATACAGTCAAACAGACACAAGATGACAGGAGCAGCGAATGCTCACATAAGAGAGAATAGAAGATTATATTGAAGTTTCACATCATCTTTAGCAGTGTTAATTAGCATTATGTAGTAGAGAGGGTCAAAGAGAAATGAAAAAAGTCAAAATTCTGAATAATAGAGAAATTTAATAATATGCACCAAACAATTAAAATTTAGCTATAAACTGAAAAAATAACTATGCATACCTCAAACATTATCTTAACTAATATTGTTCGTGTTCAAATATTAGAAGATATCTTTCAATACTCAATGTATAATTCTGCCTAAATGCTTTAATGTTCTGCCTTTGTTCAATTCAATTGTTTTGTCACCAGAGTACTACTCACATGTTGCCATGAAAAAACAGATATATGTTTGTCAAAAATGCTCTCCAGTATCATAGAAGAAATGCAAATGAAAAAATCACTTTCCTCTGGTGAGGTTATCCAAATTCTTCTTTTCATAGATAACATTTCACTAATTACTTCAGGACTCAGAATAGTACAGACCTTCCTTAATGAAACTCAATATATTGAAAAAAGAGTGACATAACTATTTATGCTGACAAAACAAAGTGGATAAAAATCCATGCTATACAAATAATGCCTTCTAACCAGATAGACAGTCTAACAAATTAACATATCACTATGTGTATTTTGGACAGATACTGAAACAGGCAGTCACCTGGGCCTAGAGCAATATAAGAAATAGAGCTAACTTGACTGCAATTAGAAAACCAGAAAGTGGTCTCAGTCACCATAGGTGAAATAACTTGCTATAGGTATTATTATATAAAATTCATAATTGCTTGTTACAAAAACCCAACGTCTTTTAATTCCAATATCTTTCTGTTAATGTTACTGTAGCTGTTTCATTGATATGCAGTTGTTTTCAGTTACTCCTGTATCTTTTTGAGGTTTTCTTTGCAAAGATCCTGGAGTGGTTTGCCTTTTCTTTCGACAACTCATTTTACAGATGAGGAAACTGAGGCAAATAGGATTAAGTGACTTCTTCAGCATCACATAGCTAATAAGTATCAGATTTGAGGTCAGATTTGAACTCAGGAGTCTTCCTGAATCCAGGCCTGGCATTTTATCCACTTTGCCTGTTGAAGTTCTATGGCTATCAATCTCTATAATCTTGCAATTGCCTAATTAAAATTGAAAACATCTCAAAGAATGGTAGAAAGATATTTAAGACTATATACAAGTTGTAGTTCTATCTTTGCAAATGGCAACTTCCATGCAAGGAAAGAATTAAATCATATTAGGATATATATTTGACTAAAAAGTAATTGTGCAATGGGGAGAGAAAGCAGATGGCTAACTTAATTAATGCACTGGTAACTTCAGAATACTGAAAGACAGACAGACACAAACAGAAAGAAAGGAAAAGGCAGGGAGAAGGAGAGGAGAGAACATGGGAGAGAGAGAGAGAGAGAGAGAGAGAGAGAGAGAGAGAGAGAGAGAGAGAGAGAGAGAGAGATCTGAGAGAGATCTATTATAGTGGGCTTGGTAGACATTCATAGAGTATTTGGGAAAGAGGAGCAAAATAGATATAGATATACATGAGTGCTTTTACTCTGCTTTGACAGATGAATACTCATAATGACCAAATCACAAATTGTTCAAAGTTTCTGAGGAAGAAACAGAAAGACTGGAAAAAATGGTGGTGCTTGTGACAGAAATAAGGAAGTTTGGAAGGAGGGTGGGTTTTGGAGAAAAGACAGTGAATTCTGATCTGGGTAGTTTGTCTCCCTAGTTAAAATGTCAGAGTAGAGATTTTGTCACTTATATCAGTATCCCCATTAACTACCTCAGGTTCAAGAATTTAATAAATGCTTCTCAATTAATTGATTTAGGGTCCCTTCCAGAACTTTCTATAATCCTTTGATCATATTGGAACTAAAGCTACAACCACCATAAATCCCTAACCCTCTGATATCAAGAGAGTCCACAGAGTCACAGCCCTTGCATCCAGAGATGCTCATGGTAAATGAGTATTGAATCTCATTAAGCAGATACAGCTGCACTAACATCTAACTAACAAGAAAAATTAGTTAAAAATACAAACAACTATTGTGCTATACTCTTCCTTCCACAATAAAATTCCAAGAAAAAGTTGTATTATTCTATACCTCCATTCCTCTTTCTTCACACTCACTTTTTTTGCAGTATGACTCAAGGACTTCACCACAAAACTGAAACTGCTTTTCCCAGGCATTTAGAATTTCTTAATTGATAAACCAATCAGCCTTTTTAAAGTTTTCATTCTTATTAAGCTTTCTAAATCTTCTGAACGTTAACCATTTAGTTCTCCTGAATATTTTAAGGCAGCTAAATGATACAGTTGATATAGTCTGGAGCTCAAGTTAGGAAGAACTGAATTCAAATAGAACTTCAGATAGTTAACCAGTTGTGTGAAGCTGGGCAAGTCACTTAACCTGTTCGTCTAAATTTCCTCTACTGTAAAATGATGATAACGATAACATCTACCTCCTACTGTTGTTGTGAAGATCAAATGAGACATTTATAAAGTACTTGGCACAGCCTAGCATAGCGTAGGCACTTAAGAAATGCTTGTTGCCCTACATTCTGTATATTTGATCAGTCCTTATCAATCTTGTTTTCTGGTCAAGATGGAATTCAATTAACTAAAGTTGTATCAGAGGCCACTCAACAATCCAGTCCTAAATCTCATTCCCATATCTACCTACTCAGTTTGGTCTTCAAGGATAAAGGTGTCAAAGTGCTGGCCCTCCCAAATCAGATTAAAATATAATTGAGAAATTATATTTTACAAATATAATTTGTATAACAAAATAAATTAAAATACAAGAGGAAATAGATAATATTAATGTGTAGTTTTCTAAGATAGTATGTTGCCAACAGCAGGGTTCCTTTTATTTGATACTACTGTTCTAAGGTCTCTGCCTCCCTGCTCCCACCCCTGCCAACTGAGGGTGTCCTTCCTGCTTCCTGACACAAGTACAAATACTCCCAGTTAAGGTTCTGAATAAAAAGATGGCTATACAGTTTGAGGGACCAAAGGTAAAAAGACAGCTGACCAATTTGAGGGACCAAGAGAAAACTGATAATGAATTTGTAGGGGACCTATTTGACATTGCTATTACTTTCATTAATGAAAAACAACAACTCAAAGTGGGAGAGGGGATATATGGGGGAGGAGGGGAGTAGCAAAGTGTCTCACTTTTAAGCATAGATACTTAACTGCAATGTATTTCAATTATAATCTTAAAAGTCCAGGGGATTTTTCCCCCTTCTATAGTAAGAATAAGGAAGATTTCCACTTTGCTGCCATTAAATTATATCACAGATCAAGAGATTGAAGAAAACAGAAAAATACTAGCCGAATCTCTTCATCTTATAGAAAAGAAAACTGGGGCCTAGTGAGGTTAAGCGATTTGACCAAAGCCAGCATTCAAACTGAAATCCTCTAAATCCAAATGCAGAAATGCATTCTTTCTATTGTGCTATACTGCTTTCTGACTCACAAAGTCAATTTTAGACTTTTCAAATTGGTTACTGTTTATGAATTATTGAACCATAGACTCAGAAGGACCCAGGAGATCATCTTGCCTGATCTTCTTATATTAGATGAAGAAACTGAGACCAAGAAGGAATTTGACTTTAAAAAGATCATAGCATAAGTATTTGAAGCCTTTCTTTGCACTTCATTTGACAAACATCAATTTTAATGCACCAGTATTATAACCCTTGTGCTTCCTATAGGAATTTTAAATTGTAAAGATCCTGTTGATTTTAAATGGGATCATTATCCTTCTAAGAGCAGGTTTGTCCTTTTGTCTTTTTCTTTTCTTTTTTTGAAAGACCAATTTGCGAGAAAAAAAGGGAGGGACTGGAGTTCAGTCAATATTCTGCCAATCTAATTTCTCTGGTTTGCCTTCTGATTGGGAGGAAGTTTAAAAAGTATCCTATCAATAAATTCATATATGATATAACAGATGATAGCACCAGTGCATTAGGACCAGTCCTAGTTCCTGCTCCTACCCTTGCCCATTCTGCTCCAGTCTGTTCAATACTCATCACTCTCTCCCCCAATTAAAAATTAAACTTGTGGCTTGCTCCAAGTATGGTTTTTGCTCTCCAAGGTGCAAAGATTGCCAATTAATCCTATGCCCTTGCCCTTTCCTGTTTGATATGTCCAATTATGGGTATATCAGTCTGTGATCAGATCTGGCACAATTTGAATTCAAGTATAGAAAAAAAAGCAATAGTACTTTTCAGACTCTTCTTCCTCTTCAGTTTGAAATAATCAGACAATAGACTCTTCTCCCTGAACCCCCCTCCCCCAAAAGAGAAAGGAATGAAAACCTTGGCACAGCTTTAGATTTAACCATCTTTGAGATTTAATTCTCACCAGCAACAATCTAACAACACCATTCTGCAGATGGCACAGTGCCTGGCAGATGTTAGATCTTAACTTGAGCTAGGAAACTGGCATAATTCCTAGAGCAGTGCGAGTCAGAGCCTGGGCTCACTACAGAAAGCTACTTCTATTACCCATCCCTTCTGATGGTACCAAAGAAAATGAGAAACAATCAACACCTCTGATGGGCTTATTTAAAGAGTAAATATGTGCCATTTGGGTTGCATTTAGAAGACCTTTACTATCTTTCTTATAGGATTTTTTTTATAGAAAGCAATCTTTTTTTTCTTTATTCAAGTTTTCTCAAATGTGTTTGTGCAAATTTCAAACATGAAATTTAAAGGATTTTATCTTGGGAAGCAGAAACTTATGCTCTTGAAGGAACTTATATATCCCCATTTTAAGATAACTCAAAGAAAGAACAGAGAAAGTACAAAAAAGTTTAGATTTTCCAGTAAAAGACCCTGTTCCCCACAGAGGAAGTTAATTCTTGTTGAGAAAGGCACGAGACTGATTTTAGATAAAGCAGGATCACTAATGTGAATTCAACTCTAATGCTAATCTTCCTCACTCCTTCTTCTCCCCCTCTTTCTAATTTATCAATATGAGGGATTCCCTGTCATGAAAACATCTTCCATCGATGCAAATAAGCAACCTGTCACTAACTTAAACTCTCTACTGTCAATAACATTCTTTTTGATAATTGTTTCAGGTGCTTTTGTTCAGAGAGTTTAATGGGGTCCTGGATCAATTAAGTGTCCACCCTTTTTACTTGCCCACTAGAAGATGACAATGGCAACAACTGATCCTAGGTCTTCCTGACTCCAAGTTCAATCTTCTATTAGCATATCTGGACTACTAGTTAGAGCCAGGCTAAATAGAAATCCATTAAGTCATCACTCCCTTAAAAATGTGTTATGGGTCTGAAGGTAGGTCTCTGTAAGCCAAGCTTGTTTGAAATCCTGCAGAATTTTCTTGGGAATACTTCAGGAGCTGAACTTTCCTGAATTGACCCAATTATGCCTCACTCCAGATCTAGCCTCACCACAAGGGGACAGATCAGAGTCTTGGGACCATCCCCAGAGATTTGCTATGCCACATGTTTCTCTTCCCTCGGTTCCTATCTCTTAACCTCTTCCTGATCACTGGAACCTCTATCCTAAGGGCAAACAGTAATAAAAAAAAGAAAATCTTCTTGCTTTGTTATTTATTAACAAATTTAGAGGGCAACTAGGTTACCCAGTAGACAAATTGCTGGGTCTGGAGTTGGGAAGACTCACATTTCTGAGTTCAAATCTGACCTTTGTCACACTAACAGTGTGACCTGAGACAAGTCACTTAATCCCATTTGCCTCAATTTCCTCAAGGCGTGAAATGAGCTGTAGAAGGAAAGGACAAACTACTCTAGTAGCTTCACCAAGAAAACCCCAAATGGGATTATGGAGAATTCAATATGACTGAAATGACCAAGCAAAGCAAAAAACAACTCTGGAAGTAATTTTATCTGAAGAAATACTTCCAGAAAAGTATTAGCAATGCCCTAAATTTATTTATTCACAGTTCACAATAATCTGTCATTAACATAACTAGAAGGATTTTAACTGATGAGAAATTTAAAAAAAAACAGGGTTCACATTCTAACTCCAATACTTAAAATTATGTGATCTCAGTAAGTCACATTACCTCTGAACTCTATCATCTTTCTCTGTAAAATAGGGAGGATAATATCTGCTTTCCTTATTTCACAAGAGTGTTACAAGGATGTTTTATGAGCATTCAAATGCTATTAACCATGAGTTAATATCATATAAAGGCCACTGTTTAGTGGAAAATTTGCTGACTTTGGAATCAGAGAAGCCAAGTTCCAAACAAGCTGTGCCACTTATGACTTGCATGACCTTGAGCAATATAGTTAACCATACTAGGTCAATTTTCTCATCTGTAAAATAAGTAGTTGAACTAAATGCTTCCTATAATCCCTCCAATTACTAGATCTGTGATCCTATGACTAGATACTAAGGAATCCAAAATAATGAAATATATCATGAAGAAATCCCTTATTCAATAAAATTAATTTCCCATTTGTGCAAAGCATTCTAATATCCTGTATAACTTTAAGGACCTCATTTCTTCACCCTCTAAATGTCACTTTCTTCAACTACAAAACCATCTTGAATAGGCTATGTTTATATTATGGAAAATCTACTAGGCTTTTGGATAGGATACAAAAATTGAGATATGGAAAATCCTGAGGGGAAAAAAAAGATGAACTAATGACTGATTCACGCAGGTAAAAGGAAGGGGGAGCCAAGAAACTTGGAATAATTAGAGCAGAAACAAAAGTTCTGAAATACAGGGTGGATCTCAGATGACTGAATTTACCAACAGCAGCCTATACCTAGATGGAATACATAATTACTTATATGATATTATTTGAGATGTGTCAGAAAATCTGAATTGCTCCAAGCTATCTCTTCCACTAATCAATTACTAATTGCTAAAGTTCTGTCATTAGAACTTTTGGATTAAAATATTGTTTCTTCCCCTAAAATGGTAATATCCCTGGAACAAGTAACTATTAATGCTCTAGTGTAAATTAATTTTCTAATGCTTCCAAACAGACTGTTGGCTAGGGAATGAGAGAACTTTTTGGGTTGTTTGTTTGGTAAGAGAATAGATGAATAGGTTCAAATCTAATAGTCATTTCTAGTATCCAACAGAACAGATAATCAGAGGAGTGTTAATAATAGGAAGTAGTCCAGACAGGTAAACTTTTGGCATCAGAGAGAGCAGGAGTAGGGACCAGCCCAAAGAATTTGGATTGAGACTAGAATCTAGCCCATAAAAGATTGGAAGCATGTGCCTTGGAGAGAAAGGGGAAAGAGTGTGAGGAATGGAGCAAAGGAGCAAGGCAGGAGCCCAATTTCTAGAACTGGAGGTCACATTTTCAAAGGAACAAGCTAGATCCCAATGATTAGAAGGCTGATGCAAGGACAGAGTGAGACCAGTATTAAAGCTGATGAACCTAAAAACTGCTGGCCTAAGGCTCTTCTCAATAGTGGCAGAAATTATTCCAAAATTTGAGAAAAGGCTGAATCCACAGGAGGGGAGTTAATCAGCCCCCTCAATGTGTTTAGAAAAATTATGTTACAAATTGTTAAACAAATGATTATTGTGACACTTCCCAGACAGTGAATAAATATGGGAAATAAGAGAACAAGTGTTTGTTCAGAAACTACTACACAGCAGATACTCTACTAAGAACTTTATAAAAATTTTATCTCATTTGATCCTCACAGCAATGTTACAAGATAGATGCTATTATTATTCCCTTTTTACTTTTGGAGAAACTGAAGTAATAAAGGTTAAATGACTTATCCAGGATTACATAGTTAGCAAGTATCTGAGTCTGGTTTTGGACTCAGGTCTTCCTTACTCCAAACTGTGCTCTATTCACTGTACCAAATGCCTAGAAGGTACATAGGAGGGGAATTATACTAGCCAACTGAGGGTGCCAAAAGAATAATGAAGTCCCTTGGTTTCCTAAATAATGAGTAGAAGTAAGCTGAGAGAGGAAACAGAATTCTGTCAAAACATTATTTGTCAAAACATTATCCACCTCAAAATTTTGCTTCAGGACAATTTAGTTGTTTTTTTTTTTTGCAAGGCAAATGGGGTTAAGTGGCTTGCCCAAAGCCACACAGGTAGGTAATTATTAAGTGTCTGAGGCCAGATTTGAACTCAGGGACTCCTGACTCCAGGGCCACTGTGCCACCTAGCTGCCCCCAGGACAATTTAAAAATGAATAATATGATTCAAATATTTTTCTTTTTTAAAATTCTGAACTTAAGAAATAAAATAAACATTTCTAAAACAAAGAGTAGAAAAAATATGATTGCACATGAAACTACAAATTTTAACTATATAATAAAGTTATCACATAACTCTTTTTTCCTTATTTTCTTCCCCCCACCCCATCCTGGACATGGCTACCATTAGGCATAAATATGTATATGTATGTGTTTATATATTTTATATACATATATATATAAATTATTCTATTCACACTTCTATTTATCAATTCTTTCTCTGGATGCAGATAGTATCTTCCTTTTAGTTCTTTATAATATTCATAATGATTTATTCACTTAAAGTTGTTTGTAAAACAATATTGTTGCTACTGTATACAATGCTATATTTTAAAACAAAAAATAAAAATAAAAAATTTTAAATATAGCAAATCTAAAAGTAACATAAGAGAATCAATCAACAAATCAGTCAATTAACTTTTATTAAACTCTTCCTATGTACCAATAGCTATGTAGGTGCTGGGAATGTAATAAAAAAATATAACAGTATTTGCTTTCAAAGAGTTTATAGTCTGTCAGAGGAAACTGCATGGATTTATCTTTAAAAAATTATACAAAGATAGAGCTGGGAAGTAATACTTGGCAACATTCATCATTGTTTAGACTCTTATTAGGGTAATTTCAAATAATTCTTTTCCATTTCCCTTGCCATTGGCTATCCATGTCATCAATATTTCTGAAAGATCATGTGCCTCCTTTCACATAGCTAGTCAGTGTTAAAGCAGAGACCACAATCCAAGGTCCCATATCTTTATTCCAGTAGTATCTTGTAAGGAATCTAGGTAGTATGGTTGGTGGAATACTGAATTTAAAACCAAAATTCTGAGTTCAAATGTTGCCTCCGTCACTTATTAAATGTGTAATCTTAGGGAAATCACTTGATTTCTCCTTGTCTCAATTTCTCTTTTAGAAAATGTTTCAAATCCCTACTTCAAAAGGTTATTGTAAAGATACAGTATGATGATATATGTAGAGCTCTTTGCAAACCTTAAAACCTTATTAAAACAGTAGTTAATATTGCCATGCTCATTATTATTTTATTCTCAACTATACATTTTATAGCCTTAAATATTCTGTAGTCTCAATATATATTTATCTATAATAGATGAGGTTTTGTCTTCTGACAATTTAACTTTTTACACATTACAAGTTTAGAGTAACTGCACTGGGAGCCATCTGCCAGCAAACGTCTGGTCGAGCTTGGACCCAATCCATCTCTGCCAGGTGCATGATAGTCATACACTCTGAAAACCTTAATGCCAAAATTATATGTTCATCAAGGACTTTGGTTTCCAAAATGATCCAATTAAGAAATATTTTTAGAACCCCACTTAATTTTTCTAGGGCCCAAACTTTCAATATTAGTATCATCATGTAATCAACAACCTTGGAAATGTAATCCAATTGACTGCAGTTTAGAAACTAAAGTACTGCTTCCCATCACTTCATGTTTTTGTTGATGTAATTAAAAATACATATATTGCCACACTAGTTTAACAGTGATTTTTTTAAACATCCTGTTCACAGACACACTTCTTTCTTGGCTAAAATTAGTGATAAGCACTCAAGGATTTTTCCTCTCATACAAAGAGAGATGGAGACCAAAGAGATGCATCAATTCATTCTTGTTGCTTCCTTTAAGAAAATGGGATCCAAAACACCCCTACTTGATATTCAAATGTCCCTAAAATTTGTAAGAGTACCAATCTTATATAAAAGTCATTTTGCCCCAAATGAATTTCAAATCTCTTGAGAGAAAAAATTATCTTCTATTTTTTGATCCCTCACATTGCCTGCTATAGTATTGCATAATTGAGACAATGTAAAATATAGATATGAACCCTATTCTGGGACTAAGAAAATCCAAATTCTGGTACAAAGTCTAACAATGAGTTTGCAGGGATACTTAGCAAATCTCATTTTTCTAGTTCATTCCCCTATTTGTGAAATATCAGGATTAGTCAGATGTTTACACAGATTCCTTCTTGCTCTGATATTTGGTGGTAAGTAGAAACTTTATAAATATGAATTCAATCACTCAGGAATAGGAACCCTATTCTTTCATTTTTTTGACTTGACAAGTTCCTTTAGCTGTGAAAATTCAGGAAAATTTTTGTCAATGTTTAGGAACCCCATAACATTTCGACCAGAAACTTTTTTCAACAAGTTTGTATACTTGCTTGAAGAAAGGTTTTCTTTGCTTTGGTTGCAATGCACCTACTCTCTCACCTTTCCACTAACTTTGCATAATAGGAACCATTTGGAGGGATAGCTAGTAGGAAAATGGTCTAGGAGTCAGAGTAGAATTGACTTCAATCCTGCCTCAAATTCTTGCTTGCTTCTAAGTCTCTGAAAGTCAATCTGTCCACCTCAGTTTAAAGATTTGTAAAATAATGATAATACTATTTCCTACTACCCAAGGCTGCTGTGAAGATTAAATGAGTTAATACAAGCAAGGTGTTTTGTACAATTAGTATTTATTTAGTACCCTGACATTATTTGCCTTCCACAATAGATATGCTACAACTTCCTTGTGAGTCCAAAGGGACCATTCCTGTATTTTTTAGAGTGTCAATCATAGATACTTGCTGAGGAAAAGACTAGCCATCAGGGAAATAGGTCAACAAAGAAGAATAAAGGGTCCAGACCTAAGATGGATATCCACAGTCTCCTTATGTATGGAGAGCCAAAATTTTTATCCGTGACTCTTTCTTCCATGTAGTTTTCTATAAATGTAGAAGTATATTTATTTATAGTATGCATCCCAAGGTTCTTTTCAAACATCTAATTAACCAATGACCCCCATGATGGTTGAGGGACACAAGGAGGCATCAGATCTAGCTGAATATTTTGGAAGTGTTCGAAAAATGACCCAAACAATGATGGATGCTCAGGATGAGGTTGCTTAAAAGTGAATGTGAACATCTGTCCCTGTCATTTAAAGATTTGCTTAGGTCAGGGACATCTTATAAAAGCTTTAAAATGAATTAGAGTTATGTAAAAAGAAATAACTGATCTCTGTACATCTTTAGTGACTTTTATGGAAAGATAAATTTTCCTGCCTGGACCATATTTTTAAATGTTATTCTAGACTAGGTAAATGACACAAGATAAGTATATACATTTTTGAGGGATGGAGAAGAATTTAACTTATAGTGTTAATTTATAGTGTTGGGAATATAGTCCATGACACTCAGAAATGTCTCCATCCCCTAAATTAGCCTCTTTCCATCTGGCAGGCCTTGCTACTTTCTTTGAAAAATGAATAAAACTGAAAAGTCTATGGCTGTTTTTCAAGTCTTCAATTTAATGTAGCCTGCTTTCTCACAACTAGACCAAACTTCCCTGCTTGTTTTCTTAAGATCATCAGGTTGTCCAAAAAAAGTGGTGATAATTACTTTATGGGAGACAACAGGAGACATGAAAAATGCCAAGTAAATGCCCTGGAATCTGGATTAGAATGCTAGCTATAAGTACTAAATATATTTGGACAAAAAAAGAACTAATAGGATTCATTTTAGTAGACATGTACCCTGATTATCTATAAAAAGGATCCTTAGCCTTTACAATTTAGCATTCTTTTCTCCATTTCCACACTTTTCTCTCCCTCTAATGTGTCCAAATGAGAGGGCTGCCAGAGAAATGCCGTGGATGCTAATCTAACATGGAGCCTTCAGAAACATATTTATTCATTTTTATATTTCTATGGAATAGAAGTAGAAACGCCAATCTCATGAAACAAAGAGTGAATTTGGAGTCAGGAAAGTTGAATTCTAATCTTGACTTTGTTATCTATGGTTTCATGGAACTCCCTTAGCAGAATTCTACAGACCCAGCTTTTCCAAATGGGGAAAAAAAGAGAAGAGATTAGGTTCTGTATGAGCTCAAAATACTATGATATGTAGGATAGCAAGTACAATTTTTTAAATGCAAGCTGTTGTTTAGCCATGCCCAACTCTTCATAATCCCATTTAGGGTTTTATTGGCAAAGATGCTTGAGTCATTTGCCGTTTATTTCTCCAGCTCATTTTACAGATGAGGAATGCAGAAAGAATTCAGTGACTTGATCAGGGTCACACAGCTACTGTATGAAGCCTCAGGTCTTTCTGATACCAGACCCAGGAGTTTATCCACTGTGACACCTAGCTGCCCATAGACAAAGAAGGGATTAATTAAAATGTAAAATCCTTGAACCTGAGGACTGTTTCATTCTTTGATTTTGGATACCCAGTATCTGGCACAATACCTAAAATGTAGTAGACAAAAAATACTTTTTTTGGTGGATTAAATGATTGGTTGATTTTTTTAAAAAAGAGTTGCATATGGAGGCATGAATCTATTATGAATAGTTTATGGGATTTTTAAAGTATAAATAAGTTTTAACAAGGTAGTACCAAAACTACCCTTCTGTCCATGCTCTTTTGGAATTTCCATCAGATCTCTTTTGTGTGTGTGTGTGTGTATATATATATATATGTGTGTGTGTATATATGTATATATATATATATATATATACATATATATATATATAGAGAGAGAGAGTTTATAAGTTTTATTGCTGTTCTTTTCAGCTTTTTTATTTCATTACTATGATAAGCCCTCTACTCCTACCACAATACCCCCCTATTCCACAGAAATATAATTTTCATTTTTTAAGAATTTTATAATCAGATTTTTTCACCTTGAAGATAAACATTTTTAATTTCAAAAAAGTAATTTCTGGTCCTTTAATATTAAAGGGACCAAAAGTCTTTTCTATTCCTTTCTTTTTAACTAATTATTGCAATTTGAGACACCAATACATTTAACCCTTCTCTCAACTACCTTCCCTCTTCAAAATAAATAAGCAAACAAAATCAATCAATTGATAAATAAGTGGCTGAATCAATTAATTAATTAATTATTGGCCTATAAAGTGACTACTGTACATTAGCAGATAAAGATAACAGATGACAAAAGATCACTAACTCTACAAATGTGTCTATTAGAAAATAATTGACATGACATGGCCAGAATATGTAGGGGTCAGCCTTGATCTATTGGACCTCTGAAAATCGCACAATCTATTTAAACTTTAATTTGGAGACTCTAGGGAGGAAAATTACAAGTTGAGGCCCTGGTTCTGAAAAATTCTAGATTCTGCACACTTCCCTGCCAATCTTTTGATCAATGACCTTGGATAAGTCTTGTTTTCTCTAACCAATCTTCAAGGTTATGTAGATGTATGAAAAATTTTATGAGTCTCAGAAAAAGTAAATAACTGGTAAGATGGGAAGTGTTCTGTATCTAGATATAGATACTCTAGGTTCAAATCCTGTCTCTAATAGTTTCCTTCCTCTATGACTTTGGGCAAATCCCCCAGCTTCAGTTTTCTCAATTATGAAATAAAAGGACTGAACTAGATGGCCTCTGAATTCTCTTACAGTTCTATGTAAATTATTGTACAACTGCCAAATTATCCTATATTAATTATCTATAATCATAGATAAATATATATTAATTTTATGCCAAATATATATTAATTATATGTCTATATTAATTATCCAAGTTGCCAGAATTTTTGATCATATAAATATCAAGTTTTTATGTAATTAGTTTAACTACACAACCAATGCATTTTTATAACAGATAAAAATGATGATGTGGTGACAAGAATAATGTCCTATATTTATCTAAAACTATAATTTTCCAATTTGATATTTCAGCAATAATTTTGAATGAGAGAAAAGTATATTACCAGCTAAATGGATCATATGAAAAAACCACATTTGAACTGTCTTGAAGAAAACTATAACTTTTTAATAAGTGGAGATGAAGAATAAGTATATTCTAGGCATGAGAGTATATGCAATGACAGAGATAAAAGAGAAAATTTTGTGCATTGCAAATAAGTGGATCAGTTTGCCTCAAACACAGACTGTGTGAAGGATGATGACTTAAGACAAACCCAGAAAGGAAATCTGGAACCAAATTTCCAAGGTCTTTAAAAGCCAAGCAGAAGATATCTAGAGTATCTAAGTCCAGAGACAGAACACTACCTACTTTACCAAGAAGGTGAAACTAGGACCCTTCTACAGTATTCTGAACAAGGCAATGACATGGTCAGGTCAGTATTTATGCTATCCATTTTTTAGTCATGTGAAGGATGGATTGGAGAGATGGCAGACTGAAAGCTAGAAGTCTAATTAGGAGTCAAGATGAGAGCTAATAAGGGCCTGAATTGTTGTAACCCAGATTCAGTGAATACTAGCTGTGTCTCTCTCTGTCTGTGGCTCTGTGTCTCTATGGCTCTTTCTCTGTCTCTGTCTGTCTGTCTTTCTCTTTCTCCCTTTCCCTCTCTTTTTTCAAAGGACAGAATATAGAATACAGTAAAGTTAAGAGGAGATCTGATTCCTTAGGAAAAGAGGAAGTCTGTTCAAGTCTAATGACAGTTTTGAGGTAGAGACACTTTTTCAATCATCCAAAGAGTATGATCATCAAAGAAAACAGTTCCTGATCCCCATATTTCCGGAGAAAGTAAAGTGACTTTCTAATTCATGGAAAGTTCAAGCAATCCCATTCCTTAAAAGAAAAGAGGGAGCTTCCAAACAACACAATTGTAGAATTCAGTCTTCTTCAGAGAGAAAAGGAGTTCCTAACTAGGGTCAACCTTGAAACCAGGTTTACACCAACCCAAAATTCAAAAGTTTGAGAAACTAACATTCTAACATTCCTGACTAACATCAGCATCTCAGAGGAAAGAAGATCATGTAAAATATCCCATGACTGAAGAAGCACCAAGAGACTAAAGTCACGACAAGAAAACCTAGGCTTTGCCTTTCCCTGCTACCATGAGTTATTCAAATGGCTTGATGAAAAGAAAGTTATCTCATTAGTAATCTAGAGTTTGTTTTCCTTCAGAGAGAAATCCATACCTTAGACTGAGCAATACCATAGAGCTAGAGGTCTGAATGTGCCCTTGGAGTAAAAATGAGAATCAGAAGAATGTTGTCTGCTATTCTTGCAGTACCAAGTTTGCTTTCCTTAGGAGAAATATCTAAAATTCAGTGTTTAATACTCCGATGTTTGTCTTTCATTCTCAAAGATCATGACATCAAGGAGGTGATGCCATGACAAGCATGTGAAGTGGATTGGGGGCGGGGGACAGGGCTGTGCTAAGTCACCAGCCTCACTTTCTCCTCTAGAGCCATCTGAGTCCATTGGCCAGAAACAAATCAGAGATGACCCTGGATGCAAGGCAAACAGGGTTAAGTGACTTGCCCAAGGTCACACAGCTAGTAAGAGTCAAATATCTTGATGTCAGATTCAAACTCCTGTCCTCCTGATTATAATAATGGCAGTGAGCCACCAAGCTACCATAAGTCCCTTGAAGGAAAGGTGGGACACTATTAAGAAGTATAGTTGAATTAATCATGTTTCTCTGGTTTTTCCCAAAAAAGTACTTATATATGACATTTTTACTTAAAGCATGTCTCATTATATCACTCCCCTTCTTAAGATTGTTCAGTGACTCTCAATTGCTTGAAAGATAAAATATTTATACTTTAGCTTGAAATTTTAAGTTCTTTACCATTAGGCTACAGCTTTCTTTTCCAGTCTCATTTCACATCATTCCACATCACATAACTATTGTACAAGAGAGCAGTAAAAGCACTTTACTTACTGAGTATTCCATCTACTGAATCCATATATATGAAGTGTAATCTCTCTACATTTTCACCTCTTATAACTTGATACCACATTTAAGGTTGAGGTTTTGTGTCACCTCTTATTGGATACATCCTCTCTTGATGTCCTTAGTTATTAGTGTTCATTTCCTCCTGATCTGTCATTTATATAAATATATATATAGTATCTCGAAGATAATATAAGCTTCTTAAAGGTCTTTTTTTAAATTTATTTAATCTTTATAATTCCTGAATCTTGTTTGGTACCTTTATTTCATAGGTATTTAATAAATACTTTTATTAGATTGGATTTAGGGGCTTGTCTTGTGACTTTTGTATTTTCTGTTGGACAAAATGGACCCATACAAAAACACAACTTGAGTCATTTCTTTCATGTATAGCTCTTTGTCATCCCAGTTGGTGTTCTTGGCAAAGATATTGGAGGGGTTTGTCATTTTCATCTCCAGTTCATTTTACAGATAAGGAAATGGAGGCAAACATGGCTTGATAACGTGCTGGAAGTCACATAGCTCATAAGTTTCTGAGGGCAGTTTTGAACTCAAAAAAATGAGTCTTTCTGACTCCAGGTCTGGCACTCTATCCACCAAGCCACCTAGTTGTTGCCTTACATGCTTAAATTAGAACTAGAGAGTCCTTTACTCATATGTATGAAGAACTATACATGAATTATATTTGTTATTTGTGAAGATTTCCCATAAAGCACTCATTAGGTCCAAAATGAACCAAAGACTGAATAAATTGTAACTTCTCCCTAAGACTGAATACAGACACATAATTTAAAACATAATACAACCTTTCATCTTAACCAGGTTCAGGATGGCAAAAGACTATAACTATTCAACATAATTTATAGGAGGGCCATTTAATATTTGGAATCAAAAACCTAAGCATTGAGTCTCTAGTCTATGAGATCTTAATTAATTTCCTTAAATTCTGAGTGTCTTAATTTTCTCCTGTGTAAAATGAAGATAGTGGCCTAGATCACTCCTAATATTCCTTTGAGTTCTTTCATGCTATGATTCTATGAAATTGAGTAATTTAGGAGAAACTTGGGATAGTAGAAAAGGTTCTGGACTCAGATGACCTGAATTCAAATCCCACCTTGTAAGTTGCTTTCAAATCCTACCCAAGCCATTTAAATCTCTTTAAGCCTTAGTTTCTTCATCTTAAAATGAAAAATTTGGAGTAGATTGCCTGTGAAGTCTTTGTTAGTTGTGTAATTCCATTTGTGTTTAATTCTAGTTTAACTTATTAGGTAGGTCTGGGCTAGAGGAATTGAATTTGCACTAAAAAGAAGCATTTTGTTAAACCTATGATAAAAATGCAAGATATGGATATGAATAATGAAAAAAATATTTTAAATATTTACTTTCAGCCAACAATTTACTTTTTTATCTATAAATTGTTTCTTACCCTCCAATGACAAATATGGATATAGAAAAAAAGAACAAAGAAAAGATGAAAAAGGAAAAATGAAATATCAAGATAAGTACCTCAATGCTGCCAAAATGTAAAAGATTGAACTTATATCTATATATTTGTCTTTTTTCCAGGCTTGATAAAGTGCCAACCTTGAAGTCAGAAAGAACTGAATTCAAATTCTGCATCTGATATATATTATCTGTGAGATCATGGTCAAGTCACTTAGCATCTCTCTCAGGCAATAAATTAAATTACATGCAATATTCATTGGAACAAGAAATTTCCATACTTATAAATTACTCACACTAATGTATATGTATATATATACATATATATATACATATATGTATACATATATATATAAAAGTACAATATACTTGGAAATTACTCGCACTAATAAAATTACATAGCCATACAAAATCAATCATTCCAAAAGATATGCATATTGACTTTAAAAGTATTCACACCACCTTTATTATTCATGCAATCCTTTTTTTGATCATCTTTTCTATGAAAAAGAGAGTTGTTTCTAATGTTATCTTTAATAACAGTTGTATTTGATATTTATATTATTCTTAAAGGGCTTTACTCACTTTTCAGCACTTTATATGTCATATTTCTTTGAATTCTTCAAAATTAGCATTTCTCATAAAGTAATAGTATTCTATTATATCCTTAAATCATGTCATTTAGCCATTCTTCAAACATTACTTAATTTATTTCCAGCATTGCTTAGAATTATTTTTTGTAGAGAAGTCTTTTTCCCTAGTCAATAACCTCCTTGAGTTATGATCACAATAGTAGTGAAAGAACGTATAAATCTTTGTAACTATCATTATATACTCATGGCTTTCCAAAAACTACAAACAAATTAGCATTGAATTTTGTCATATTTTATTATGTGTCAATTTTATGGAAGTCAGGTGGAATCTCAGAGTTGTTTTAATTTATATTTTACTGTTTAATAACCATTATGAATTTTTATGGGACTATTAAAATGTATCCCTCTTTCAAAGAATTGACTGCATCTTGTCACCACATTTATCTATAAAAATATTTCTTAGTCTTATAAATTTTGAATGTCAGATTTTTAATAAAACTGTCTGATTCAAAGATTTTTTAAGTTTTTATTTTTCTTCTCATCAATATGCTGTTTTAATATGCAAAAGATTTTTATTTTTGACATTATCCAATTAATTTCTTTTAGTCTCATGATTTCTTCCAAATTAGAGATTATTATGGACTGTCCTCTAGTCTCAGGGAAATTTTTAAGCTGTTATGATCATGTCAATCCTTGATATCAACTCCGGAATCATGCTTGAAACACATCCCCCCCCCCCACGCCTTTCTTATCATATGAAAGGAAAAAGGGAAATGAGTAAAGGTAAAAGGCACAGATAAGGGGCAGCTAGGTGGCTTAGTGGATAGAGCACTGGCCTTGGAGTCAGGAGTACCTGAGTTCAAATCCGGCCTCAGGCACTTAATAAACTTGTGAAAGAAATAGCATTTTGCTTTATTCTCTAGTATTTTGTGGTGATTTTAAAAATATATTTAATTATTTCCATTTGAAATTAATTGAAATATTTTCTTTTGTCTAACCAGCATTTTAACTATTTCATCCTTAAAACCTTTAAATAAGATAATTAGCATATACTCACTGCCCACTTCTGATGAGTACCTTATTGTTCATGGCAAGATGTCAAATATTTGTTCCTCAAAAAAGCATCCCAAAATTATTCTCTGAAGCTCATGCTAGTTATTTATGAAAAACTTGAGATTTTTAACCTTGCCTACATTGTTTTATGATAATTTGTTCTAGAACTCTCATAGTTGCAGAATCATATAGGGTTGAATACAGATATCAAAAATGAGAGGAGGGGTGCACTGGCAGTGCACAGCCAGCAGTGTCTCTAATTGAAGCCTGAATCAGCTTAAAATGTAATTCAGAAATATTTGACAAAATAAATTAAAATTTAATAAAACATAGATAATATTACATTTTAGACTGTCAACATGTGGCCTACAAGAATCTGATGAATAAGCAGCTCCTGTTTCTATTTGAGTTTGATTTCATAGATCTAGTCTACCTTTCTTACTTTATAAAGGAAGAAATTACAGCCTAGAAAAAATGAAATGATTTGCCCAAAATAACACACCAGTTGGAAATAGAGTTAGAAATCTCAGTTTCATCATTCTCAGTTCAGAATTCTTTTTTTCTTATATTATATTGCCTCTCCTCTGTTTAGTTTTCCTCTCTACCCTTAACAAAAATCTTTGAGGTACAGTGAATTCAGAGCACTGGACATGAAGTTAGAAATTAGGTTCAAATTTACTCTACAGCTGAAAAGTCATTTGACTTCTCTGAACCTCAACTAAAAATTTAGTGAATTGGAGTAGATGACCTTTCCAATTTTAAATAAATGATCCTTTTACTGTGGTAACTTTGGAGGCTCTAGACTGTCCTCTAGTCTCAGGGAAATCTTTAAGCTGTTATGATCATGTCAATGCTTGATATCAACTCCCGAATCATGCTTGAAACACATCCCCCCTCCACGCCTTTCTTATCATATGAAAGGAAAAAGGGAAATGAGTAAAGGTAAAAAGCACAGATAAGGGGCAGCTAGGTGGCTTAGTGGATAGAGCACCGGCCTTGGAGTCAGGAGTACCTGAGTTCAAATCCGGCCTCAGACACTTAATAATTACCTAGCTGTGTTGCCTTGGGCAAGCCATTTAACCCCATTTGCCTTGCAAAAAAAAAAGCACACATAACATTCTTTTACCCTGTCACCCTGATTCCACTCCTGTTAAAAAAAAAAAAGAAACATTTTGATCCCAGATTGAGAATAGGCATTTTCCCTTCCAAGATCATCATTAATCTGACAATACTGATCTGTGCAGCATTTGTCCAGACCCAAATGATTTCCATAAGACAAAAAGCAATACAGATTGCCTCACTGTTTGTGTCCCCTTTTTCTTTCTAGCAATTGCAAATTCTTCACTTACAGCACCCTTCCCCTTGTTCCTTCCAACCTCTTTTATTCTTTAGCCAAAATAATTTTTGATATCTTTGTTTTGCAGTTTTACTTAATAGAATATTTTCAAGCTTGGACCATTTCAATTTACTTAACTAGGGTTTTGACAGAGTATTACTCAATGGCATCATACAATTCACAAGCAGATATATTAGTTTTTGCTCTTTTTTGGAAGAATTTCCCATAGAATCATCAGAACTTAATCCACATCACACATCTTTATTATTATATTACTGAACAAGGCTGATTCTAAACAAATTTGAGAAACAGATAGAATATTTCAGATTAGATGACCTCTAGAGACCCTTCCTTTTCTCAGATTCAATGATTCAATAGTTTTATGAGTCCCTGCCAAGTGCTTTTGGGCTGCAGGTGTAAATCTTTGGATGGTATGAACTCCAGAGAATGAACAAAAAAAAAGTGCCAACAAGAACCCACACAGATCCTCTATTTTGGGAATTTGCTCTTAATTGACTCTAAATCTCCAAGAATACACACAGTACCATCTCCAAATTTTCATGCAGAGGAATGACAGTAATTATCAAGGGTACTTTACAGTTACAACAGTTTTTAATATTAACTCTGATGTTAATTAAAAAGTGTCTTATCACTGCCAGGAAAAAAATTGCAAGAAGTTTGGAGGAACTTCCTTATTTTTGACAGATGAGCATGGGTTTATTTTAGCCAATATGTTGAAGAATTTTTTCCCATCAGCTTAGAAAGTTGGAATATTTTTGCATTTTCAAACCAACAATTTTCAAAAGATTCTATAAAAGTAGAGATGGCTACTATGATATGTGTTTTGCCAAACATACATTTTCCCCAGTGTACCCTGTCATTTACCTTGGTATAAAATAAATAAATATATATATATATATATATATATATATATATATATATATATACAGAGAGAGAGAGAGAGAGAGAGAGAGACAGAGAGACAGAGAGAGACAGAGATTATAAATGTGTGTGTGTGTATATATATATATATATATATATATATATATATATGTATGCATGTTTATCCCAATAGAGTAACACATTGAACTATCATTAGGCTTTACTATTTAACTTGATTGGTTCAGTTAATTAGCTAACAAGTAGTCAGCAAGTTTGGGGGTGTTTGGGTTGAGGTGGGGAGAGGAAGAGGAATGCACATAAAAAGACAATCAAGAAAATTTCAGACCACTGGGAGAGCCCAATGTATAGAGAACCACTGTCAGTGTGAAAGTATTAAGCTCTAGGAAGTTAAAGAACAGAAAGAAGAGAACTCAAGATGGCAGACAAGGTGCCAGAAGCAAACCTTTGTTTCCATTTTTCCTAGCTAGCCCCACTCATAATTGGCATAAAAAGGTAGATATCACTCACATTTTATAAGAATCCAGGTACAGATAAAATTTCCACTCTAAAAACATTTATCTTCCAGCACATCTACTATATATCAATATATAGATATATATTTTCTTTCTCTTTATTCAAAGAGTGATCTAAAGTTTTCAAGAATTAGAAGGATTATTAATAGAGAGAATAGAATATTTTATTTATCTTCAGAAGACAAAACTAAAAAAAGAGTGGAAACTACAGAAAAGCAGATTTCTCATTATCATATGATTTCAGAGTAAGAATATTTGTCTTCATACCCTAAAAGAATCTTCGCTATAGCAAAGACAGTAAACAATCTGCCATCGGCCATTGGGGTACTTTAACAATTATTTTTGTTAATCTATGCCTCCCACTTCTTTCCACCCTCTTAAATTTTTTTTTAAAAATTGAGGAGCACATTTTCAATACAAAGCTACATTATCCAGCAAAACTAATTCCTATATTAGCCATGTCTGAAAATGTATTTCTTTCTTTATCTTTAAGTTCATTGCATTTTCTTCCAGGAGGTTAATGGTGTGTTTAAACTTCACTCTTTTGGACTCGTTTTTCATTGAGCTCAGCAGAGTTTTAAAGTCTTTCAAAGTTGTTTTTTTCTATAATGTTGTTGTGATGAAAATTGTTCTATTTCTGCTCACTTTACTCTGTTTCATTTCATAAATATTTCCCATTTCCTCTGAAATTGATCATTTCATCATTTCTTGTTGCATAATAATAATTCATTATACCTATATACCACAGTTTATTTAGTTATACCCAAAAGGAGAATAACCTCTTGGTATGAAGCTGTGAGCTACCATGAAAAGAGCAACTACATTTTTTTTTGGTAAATACATATTATTTTTATCCTTTTATTTCGTTGGGCACCTACAAGGATTGACACACTTTCATGACTTTCTAGCATAGTTCTAAATTGCTTTCCAGAATTACTGGACCATTTCATAGTTCTACCAATAGCTTTCTAATGTACAAGTTTTCCCACATTTGTCATTTTTTTCACTCTGATAGGTTTGAAGTGGAACATCAAAGTTGCTTTGATTTGAATTTACCTAGATTTTTAGCTTTTTAGAATGTTTTTTAAATATAGCTATTGATAGCTATAAAAGGAAAATATTCATTCATATAGTTTTACAATTTTTCTGTTGAGAAACTTTAAAAATTTCAAATCAATTCATTATATAGTTTGGAAATGAGACCTGTATCATAGATATTTGTTAAAAAAATTTCCCCAGTTGTTTTCCTTCTAACTTAAGACAGATAAGTGGTTTAATGGATAGATCCCTGGACTTCAAGATAAGAAGACCTAAATCCAAATTGTTCTCAGACACTATGAAACCCTGAGCAAGTCACTTAACTTCTCTAAATCTCAATTTCCTTATCTATAAAATGGAAATAATAATATCTCCTCCTAGAGTTGTGATAAAGGTACAATAAGTTAATATTTGTAAAGTGTTTTTCAAATTTATTAGTGCTACCTATTAGCATAAATGATTTTACTATATTTTATTTGTACAAAATCTTTTAAGTTTTGCATAATCAGAATTGTCCATTTCACATTGTGTGATCCTGTCACTTGTTTAGATGCGAATTCTCCCTCTATTCAGTATCTATAGCATAAATTTGTTCTTTAATCCTCTAATTTATTTATTATATGAGTTTCTAGATCCAGGTGATGTATCAGTTTGAAGCTTAATGATTACTATTTTGTGATACAGTTTGAGATTTGAAACTGATAGGTCCCCTTATCTTCCTATGTTTTTTTTAAATCATTGTGAAAAGAGAGTCTTGACTTTTTGTTCCTCCATATAAATTTTTATTACTGATTTTTTCTGATTCTATAAATATATTCTTTTGGGAATTTTGTACAACACTGAATATAAGTGAATTAATTTACTGACATTTTTGTTATGTTAGCTTGACAATGATATTTGTCCTTTGTTCTCGAAGAAGACAATGACATCAGAGGGGTAACGCCATGACAAGCACATGAATTAGATTTGAATGAAGAGGCTACTGTGCTAAGTCACCAGCCTCACTTTCTCCTCCAGAATCATCTGAATCCAGTGGCCAGATGTGAATAGGATAACTGGAAGATCCCTTCTAATGATGAGCTCAATTTATTTTTGGATTAAAAGTATTTATTTTCTGTGCATACCCTTTGATCCAGCAATACCACTACTAGGTCTATTCCCTGAAGAGATGATGAAAAAAGGGTAAAAACATGACTTGTACAAAAAATATTCATAGCAGCCCTATTTGTGGTGGCAAAAAATTGGAAATCAAGTAAATGTCCTTCAATTGGGGAATGGCTTAGCAAACTGTGGTATATGTATGTCATGGAACACTATTGTTTTATTAGAAACCAGGAGGGATGGGAATTCAGAACTAGAAGGACACTGTACACCCTGGCAGCAACATGGGGGTGTTGATCAATCTTGATGGACTTGCTCATTCCATCAGTGCAACAATCAGGGACAATTTGGAGCTGTCTGCAATGGAGAATGCCATCTGTATCCGGAGAAAGAATATGGAGTTTGAGCAAAGACAAAGGACTATTGGCTTTAATTTAGGGGGAAAAAAACGGATGTCTTGTTGTCTGATCTTGCTATCTCTTATACTTTATGTTTCTTCCTTAAGGATATGCTTTCTCTCTCATCACATTCAATTTGGATCAATGTATACCATAAAAACAATGTAAAGACTGGCAAATTGCCTTCTGTGGGGGGATGGGGAGGGGAGAGGCAAGTAAGATTGGGGGAAAATTGTAAAACTCAAAATAAATAAAATCTTTAAAGGAAAAAAAAAGTATTTATTTTCTCTCCCCGACTTTTCCTCTCCAATTTAAAATTTAACATAAAAGCAAAGTAAAATTAAAAGTTTCTGCATTACTCAAACCCAATATGACTTTATTTTTTAGGGAGAAAGAAAAGATTATTATATAAGTACAGATCACCTGCTCTCTTTCATGCCCACACAAGGTTTTTGACCTACATTTGCACAAAGGTAAGAGTGTTATTAACTAAAGAACTTTTGCTATTGTAAACCACAGAAAAGAAAAGAGGAAAAAAGTTATTTCCTTTTCATTCTTTGAAAGGCTAGGAAATATGAAATGGAAACTGACTCCTGAGACCTGGAAATAACCTTGGGTCTATAATGGATCTTTTTTGGAGTTTTAGCCTATAGAATCCTACAAAGTTCTCAGCATTACGTTGTCTCCATTTTAATCAACTCATTTACTCTAACTTAAACACTAAGTTATCTCCTTGAGGAGTGAAAAAGACATTACTATTAATTGCATTTTATTTGCTAGTTTTAAAAATAGATACTGAGATGAATTTCAAATGACTGAAATGACAAAATGAGAGATGGTCATTTGTACTTACTGTGAATAAAGTCTCATACCAGATATTGGGATGATACAGGAGAGAAAAACACAAAAAGACAGTCCCTATCTTCTAGGAACACATAGGTCTATACACATAGCTCTGCATAAAATCTAGGAATTACACTCAGGAGGGGCTAGTTTTCTCATGCTATGTCAAACAGTTGCTTTTAGGTCATATTTTCATAAATTTGAAGAAAATTATTTCAAAATAATGTGATTCACTTCTTTCATCTCTGGAAAGCATATACTGTATTTATTCTATACCATAATTTTTATAAACTGTTCTAAAGTTAAATCTATATTCATTTTATACATGTTACAAAATTAAAAATAATCTACATTCATTATATATGGAAAAGAAAATGTTTCCGTAACTTATTAGATTTCAAGTAATTTTCAGTACCTTAAACTTTCTATCTTGCTCTGTTATTAGAGAGAATTCCCCACTGTTTTTCACAGCCAGTATTTCTCCCCAACTCAGACCATTCTGAGATGATATTTGGTGTCTATGGTGAGATTTCATCTAGTAAAGCTTTTTAATTAAGTGACATCCTAATAATGATGAAAATTGGAGCAAATTATAGTCTGGAAAGTGGGAGAGTATTTTTTACTAGAAACAAGTCAGGATATAAAGTCAAAAGTCATCATTCTTTTTAGGGGAAGAGGAAAAGAAGTGATTAAGTGGTTATATAGCGCTGTGTTGAGTGTTTTTTACAAATATTATCTCACTTGATCTTCACAACAACTCTGTGAGACAGGTGTTTTGAGGGTCTCCATTTTACAGGGCAATCAGCAACTAAATGATTTGCCTAGGGTCACACAGCAAGAAAGTGTCTGAGGCCAGATATTATGAACTCTTCCTAAGCTTCGATATTTTATAATAATTCTTGGGTTAGAGAATCTGCTTTCTTTGCTACTAGATATTCTCATTGGTTTATTTTGACTCCTCACCCAAATCGCTTAACCCCCTACACACACACACACACACACACACACACACACACACACACACGAAATTCCTTATCCTTTATTGATCTAGCCATTTTTAGTAAATCACTTAGACTCTATATTGAGTGAAGAACAAGAACAATTTACTTCAAAGATTGTGATAACCAGGGAGTAGTTCACAGGAGCAACACTTCCCAATACAATCTGGCTTAAGCAAAACTAATTTGTTTCCTCCCAACCTCCTCCTCTCCAGCCCCCCAGAGACAAAAGCCCTGGCTCTATGGTCAAACTGGGCTTATAGAAATGTTTGGGAACAACCTGATCACAGCTCCCACAGGGATATAGCCCCATGGTGGGAGAGATGACATCTTTACAGGTATCTTTTTCTAAACTGACTTTTTAAGTGAATACATTGTGTTCCCACTGTGAACTGCCACATTTCTCATAGATGTGTGAGGTCTCAGACATTTCTGAGTCTGATCAGCACTCTCAAATTCATCATCATCTGGAACTAGAGTTCATCTTCCCAGATTACTCCAATGTATTAAAGGAACAAGACATCAATTCTGTAGTCCTCTCAACCAGGGGATGTGGGACTCAGATGATGTATGAACATAGACACTTTTTCTCCTCATTTCAACATTCTACATTCTCCTTTTCTGTCAATTCCACCATTTCATCTGTTGAGTAGACTCCATTGTATTAGTCTCTTCTAGTACTACATTTCCCAGGAAGAAAAGGAGAATGAAACCATAGAGGCAGCTTGGGGGCACAATGAACAGAGTGATACACTTCAATTGGAAAAATCTGAGTACAAATTTGACTTGTCACACTACTTATTGTAACTCTAGGGCAAGTCACTTAAGCTCTATCTGTTTCTCTTTCTTCATCTGTAAAATAGGGATAATAATAACATCTCCTCCCAGTTTTGCTGTAAGAATCAAATGAGATGATAGTGACATGGAAACTTAAAGTACTATTTAAAAGGTAGTCGTTATTATAATACTATTATTATTAGAGTACTGAGTACTGAAAAAAGTATTGGAATATCCATTTATAGGCATTCTATTTTGGGGCTTTCTAAATTAGGCATGATCAGATTCTAAAGAGATCAATTGGAAAAGAGGCTGGGACTTGATTTGTGTGCTTTTGTTGCTAAAGATAGGTACAGGGGAGGAAATTCCTTATAACAATAAAGGTCAACACCTTCTCTCTGATTTAAAGTCTTGGAAATAGCCAAGAGCACTGGGAAATTAAGCAGGTGTCTATGGTGACACAACCAGAAGGTCAAGATTTCCTGGCTTCAACAACCATCGTCTCTCTTCTAAGTCACTATGAAATACCAGAAAATGAGAAACTCTAGCTGGTCTAAAAATGCTAATAGCTGAAATTAACAGGGTATTTTAAGGTTTACCAGATGTCTTTCTTTCATAGTCTCATTCAATTGTCCCAAGTGATAATAGTAAACCTGTGAGGAGTGGTGTAATTTCCATTCAGAGAGACTCAAAACTTCGCAGAAGGGAGCAATAAGAAAAAAGTTGATACAACTGAGAGAAGAACTAGATAAGATGTTCAGACTGAATAAGTATCAAGAAAACAAGATTGAAGATGGCAACATGAAGGGATCGAGTCTTAGGAGCTCTCTGATAAAAACTCATAAGCTAAGGACTCTAACTAAACTTTCGAGAGACAGAACCCACAAAGGGACCCAGTGAGGCAGTTCTCCTACTCAAGGTAACCTGGAAAAGAGCAGAAAGGCTCTGCTCCCGGGGTCGGGGTCTGAGGGGCAGTCCGCTGGAGGGGTGGCCCCCCAGAGCGAAAGAACTTCAGCCTCCCGGAGGCAGCCCCAGGGCGCTGGGAGCCGTGGCTCACAGCAGCGGGGGAGTCCCCTGAGCTGCACCCTGGAGAGCACCAGGCACAAAGTGGGGGAACAGCGGGGGACCTCTGCCAGAGCAAGCATGTGGAGCCCAGCCCTCAGGGCACACAGCAAGAAGCTTGGTCTTTCCCCAGCCCTGATTCAGGAAACAGAAGCAGGAGGAGCCAGTAAGCAGGATCCCCAGGGCATGAGCCCACTGGGCTGAGGGAGGGGAGTGAAGAGACACTGTGAGCTTGGTCCTCTGCCCCTGGAACAAGACTCTGGGGCTCTGACTACATTCAGATCCTGATTGCAGCCTAGCCCCCCACCATAGAACAGCAGGAGCCCCCCCACCTCGGCCCTGTGGCAGAGAGCAGGGTGCATATGGTTATTCACAGACCAGGAGGAAGGACAGAGCCTCACACACTGAGACCCTTTTGGGAGTGTCCCAAAAGCTCAGGAAGCACCCCAAAACCAGGCCCAGGCTGGGAAAATGAGCAAGCCAAGAAACAAGAGGAAGACTATTGAAACATATTTTGCAAATGAGCCAAAGAAGGATCAAAATACTCAGTCTGAAGATGAGGAAGCACAAGATCCTGCATCTAAAGACTCCAAGAAAAACAGAAATTGGGCTCAGGCTATGACAGAGCTCAAAAAAGACTTTGAAAATCAAATGAGGGAGTTGGAAGAAAAACTGGGAAAAGAAAGGAGAGAGATGCAGGAAAACATGAAAATGAAGTCAGCAGCTTAGTCAAGGAAATCCAAAAAACTGCTGAAGAAAATAGCATGCTAAAAACCAGCTTAGGTCAAATGAATAAAAGACTTCAAAAAAGTTATTGAGGAGAAAAATGCTTCAAAAAGCAAAATTGGGCAGATGGAAAAAGAGATAAGAAAACTCTCTGAGGAGAACAAATCCTTCAGACAAAGAATAGAATTCAGGGAGATTGATGAATTTACCAGAAATCAGGAATCAATACTTCAAAACCAAAAAAAAAATGAAAAATTAGAAGAAAATGTGAAATATCTCATTGAAAAAAAACAACTGATATGGAAAACAGACTTAGGAAAGATAATTTAAAAATTATTGGAATACCTGAAAGTCATGATCAGGAAAAGAGCCTTGCCATCATTTTCAAAGAATTACTACAGGAAAATTGCCCTGATAACCTAGAAGCAGAGGGCAAAATAGAAATGGAGAGAATCCACCGATCCCCCAGAGAAAGAGATCCCAAAAAACCAACTCCTAGGAATATTATAGCCAAATTCCAGAACTGCCAAGTCAAAGTGAAAATATTACAAGCAGCCAGAAGGACACAGTTCAAATATCATGGAGCTGCAGTCAGGATCACACAGGACTTAGCAGCAACTACTTTGGAAGCTCGTAGGGCTTGGAATATAATATACCAGAAGGCAAAAGAGCTTAGAATGCAGCCAAGAATGAACTACCCAGCAAGGCTGAATGTCCTCTTCCAGGGAAAAAGATGGACTTTCAATGAACCAGGGGAATTTCAAAGGTTCCTTTTGGAAGGGCCAGAGCTGAACAGAAGGTTTGATCTTCAGATACAGGACTCAGGTGAAGCACGGAGATTGGAGGAGAGGGGGGAAATATGAGGGACTTAATGAGGATGAACTGCATGTATTCCTGCATAGAAAAATGACACTGATAATACTCATATGAACCTTCTCAGTTAATAGAGCAGGTAGAGAGAGCTTTTATAGTTGAAGCACAGGAGAAAGCTGAATTCGAAGTGGTGTAAAAATGGAGTCAATAGAAAAAAAGGGAAATGGAATGGGAGAAAGAAAAAGGAGGGGGGGGAATAGTCCAAGATATTTCACATAATAAGATTTTTTTTATTACAGTGAGCTATTGCAATGATATGGAAGGGGGGAGGCAAAGGGGAATGAGGGAACCTTTGCTCTCATCAGAGATGGCTAGGAGAGGAAACAGCAAATATACTCAATGAGGTATAGACATCTGGAGTAAGAAGGAGGGGGGAGCAGGGGGGAAGGGGTGGGGATGTGAATAAAGGAGGAGAGGATGGACCATGGGGGGGGGAGAGTGGTCAGATATAACACATCTTCTTTTTTACTTCTTGCAAGGGGCTGGGATTGGATGGCCTGCCCAGGACCATAGGGCCAGGTAGATTCTGGGCCTAAGGGGTGGTATGGGGGCTCAGAGCTTCTTGGCCCCAGGACCAGGGATCTGTCTGCTGCGCCACTCAGCAACCCTAAAGCAGAGTCAGAGTGAAAGGAGAGAGAAAATATAGTACATGGTAGTGGAAAAATAAGAAAGGTGGGAGTTGTAATGAGCAATGCCAAAATATGGAAATAACTTTTGTGATGGACTTCACATAAAGAATGTGATCCACCCACAACAGCGTTATTGGTTTTGGAACAAAGACTGAAGCACATTTTTTTTATTATTATTTGGGGGGAGGGTGTAGGGCAAGTGGGGCTGGGTGGCCTGCCTGGGGTCACATAACAGGGTGATCTTTGGGTGTCTGGGGCCAGATTTGGACCCAGGTGCTCCTGAGTCAAGGGCCAATGCTCTGTCTGCCACCCAGCCACCCCTACTATTATTACTATTTTATTTTATTTTGGGTCTTTTTTTTTCTTCATTTTTGGTTTTTGCAGGGCAGTGGGGATCGGGTGGCTTGCATGTCACATGGATGGGTGATTGTTGGGTCTACGGGGCTGGATGTGGGCTTGTGTGCTCGTGGCTCTAGGGCTGGTGCTTTGTCCATTGTGCCACCTGGCCATACCTACAATTATTACTATTATTTTTTTAATTTTAATTTTTTTTCTCTCCCCTTTACTTTTTTCGCCCAAGCAAGTCTATCTATATTCATGGGGGGGAGTGGTATTTTGTTTACTTGTAAACAAGAATATTTTTATTAATGTAAAAAAAATTTGTACAAAATGAGAATAAAAAATAAATTTAAAAAAAAACAAAAAGTCAGTGATCAGATTAGAAATCCTCCATTTCTGGACTGCTACCCCTCTTCCCACAAATTATGACATGAATAAAGCAAGACATCTTTGGAGATCCTTGCCAGGTACAGGATAGCAGAAACCTGAAAAAGCATTCAGCTTCAAAAAATTCTATTTTACAATAAAAATCAAGTTTCACATTCTATGATATAAGAGGCCTTAAGACTTCATCTAAAGATTAGCCTTCATGGGAGTTCAATTAAAGCATCAGGTGGGGACTGTTTTGTATTGTCTATTCTTCCTCACATATGTAGGAGGGCAAGGTGAAAAAGTAAATTCAAAATATATCTTTCCTAGAATAACTGGCCTCCAAATGGCATATAGAACATTTGGGGCTTGCCAGATCTACAGGAGTATTATGAATCCTGCCTTTCAGTAGATGTTTGAATGTGGTGCCTTACTTTTTAATGATTTTATGCCAAGTAAATTCTGAATGCACTGAAACATGTCTTGAGCATTACTGTGGGGAGTTGGCTCCATTAGGCCAAAATCATGTGAGTAAGCTTTAGTAAAATAGAATGTCAGAGAAAAAATAGGATTTACCAGGGGTGAGAGGTCCAGATTTTATTCTGATCACTACCTAGAGTTAGGCAGGGCTGCTTCCAGAGAGAGGATGATAGTGGGGTCATCTATTCTCTGAAAATAATAGAGTTTGGTTCTGCCAGCCAGAAGAGTGAATACTCTTGTCTGCCAAGGTGAGAATGTAAGATCCTTCTTATTGATTAGGTTCAAGATAATAACTATCAGTCTGCTTGTTGATTGAAGAAGTAGTAAAGAAATAATCACCATTCTCATTTTTAGCTGAGAAAACTGAAGTTTAGGGAGGAGGTTAAATAATCTGGTCATGATTACAAAGCTAATAAGTATCTAAGGAAAGATTTGATTGCAGATTTCTTCTGATTACAAGTCCATTATTCATCCTGCTATATTATGTTAGCTCTTCAGGGAATATTATCAAAATAATTCTAGTCTGCCATACCTGGGCCCATCCATTAAGCCACAGGAAGACACCCTCTGTAGCTTCCTCAATTCCCCAGAGACTTCCATTCCTCTCACCCACTTCTTAACTCTTCACAGCCTGCTGTCTGACTTTATTTGAGAGAATTGCTCTCTCTCTCTCTCTCTCTCTCTCTCTCTCTCTCTCTCTCTCTCCAGGCATTTTCTCAGTCCTTATCTTTTTTCACTTCTCTTCATTGTGACACTGTAGAACACCCTCTTCTTGATAATGCTTTTCTCTCTGGGGTTCTTTGATGCTTTTTTCTTCACCTCCTATATGTCTAACTATTCTCTCTTTGTTTCCTTTTCCGGCTCTTTATATGCCTACTAACAGTGGGGGACCCAAATAGTTCAAAGGTTCTCAATCAGTAGCAGCCAAGATGGTGGAGAGAAGACAGGCACAGATCTAAAATCTCCTGATATTCCCCATATGATATGAAACAAACCTCTTAAGAGAATCCGATCAACAAAACCAGAAAGAAAATCCAGGAGAAAGAACATCTACCTCAGGATTTATCTCTTGAGTCATGGATGAGTCCAGGCACAGAGGGTGGATCAGCTGTGGATCAGCCTGATTAGCTGCAGGGTTGGAGCCCAGGAGCCTGAGGGCCCAAGAGCCGGACCTGCTTGATCAGTGGCGGGGCTAAAGACAGCTTGACAACCAGGACTTGGGTCAACTAGGAAGCAGAGGCATTGGTGTTGGCACTGACCCTCGGGAGCTTGCCAGCAGGGCTGGGGGGGAGATTTCCGGTACAGGAGAGCTGCAGACATCATCGCTGGGCTCCTTTGTTCAGGCGGAACTTCAAGCCCACATTTCAGCTGAAGCCTCTTCAAGAACAAACACAGTTATAGACTACTTTTGCCCCAGTCACAGGTGTGTGAGCAGAAGAACCAGCTCAGCTAACAATAGGGAGAGTGATGACTTCACCCCAGGGTATAGCCCAACATTGATTGAAGACAAAAGTATTTAACAGCTTCAATCACTCCTTCCAGGCCAAGAGAAAAGGCCTCATTCAGGGTCACAGACACTCCAGAGAAAGCAACCAGCACCCCCTACTGACCAGCTGGAGATATTACACTCAATGAGTAAAGGCTCTAGGGTTTCCAACACCAAATCCCTGTGAACCAGCCCCTCCCCAACTCAAGGTCTTAGCAAAATGACAAAAGGTCAGTGGAAAGGTGGATTCATAGAAAAATTCTTGGAAGGAAAAGAACCTAACTCAGAGAGACCTAGAACCTCTGAGGAGAATATGATCTGGTCTCCATCACTGATAAACTTCCTTGAAGAAATAAGTAAGGAGTTTAAAAGTCAATTGGAAAAGTTGGGAAAAGAAACCCAAGAGAAGATTAACCTTGCAACAAGAAAACAAATCAATGGGCAATACAATTGGACAAATACAAAATGAGAATAATTCTCTCAGATCCTCAACTGGGCAAACGTAAAAAGAAATAATTCTCTCAAAACCTCAATTTGTCAAATGGAAAGCTCTTTCAAAAATAGAATTGACCAATTGGAAAAGGAGTTGCAAAAGGTAAATGAAGAAAACTCCTCTCAAAAAAAAAGGAGTCTGCAGAAACTAATGACTTCATGAGACAGCAAGTCTGTCAAACAAAACCAAAACATAGAAAAAATAGAAGAAAATGTAAAATACCTCATCAGCAAAACCACTGACCTGGGGAATAAATGAAGAAGGGAAAACCTGAGAATTATTGGTCTTCCTGAAAACATTGAAGAGGGGAAAAAAAGCCTGGACTTCATAATACAGGATTTAGTGTTGGAAAAGTGCCCTAATATCATGGAACCAGAGGGAAAAATAGTTATTGAAAGAGTACTCTTTCTTCCCTCTGGAAAGAGATCCTAAAATGAAAACACCAAGGAATGTTGTGGCCAAATTCCAGAACTATCATATAAAAGAGAAAATCCTGCAAGCAGCAGGAGCCACAGTAAGGATTACACAGGACCTAACTCCATCAACATTAAGGGATTGAAGGGCTTGGAATGAGATATTCTGAAGAGCAAGGGAGCTTGGAATGTAGCCAAGAATCCACTATCTGGCAAAGCTGAGCCTTCCTTTTCAGGGGAAAAGATGGATATTTAATGAAATACAAGAATTCCAAAAATTCCTGATTGAAAAAAACAGAGCTAAATAGAAAATTTGGACATTAAACAGGAGTTTCAAGTGACACATAGAAAGGTAAAACAAAAAGGGGGGGGGTAAAGAAAAAAAACTGCTATCCAATAAGATGAAACTGGCTATATTCCAGCATGAGAAAAAGATTCTCATAACCCTTGAGAACTGTAACTCTAACAGAGAGAACATACCTAGCCAGCAGTGATGGACATTCATGAATTATCCATGATACTGCTATCCAGTGGGATGAAACTGACTATAACCTTACTTGGGAGAAAAACACTAATAATTCTCAAGAATTGTAACTCTGTTAGATAGAATATACTTAACTAGAAGTGATGGATACTCAGAATTTTCTATGACTCAGATAGAATGATGTAAAAACACATGAGTCTATTTTTTGGGGGGGAGGGGGGTACTTTGTTTACTCTTAAAAAAAGAATACTTTATTAATGTATTAAAAAATATTGTACAAAATGAGAATGAATAAATATTAAATTACAAAAAAATAAAAACACTTCCTCCTTAAAAAGGGGGACAGGAAGGAGATGGGAGGAAGGAGGAAATTGAATGGGGTAAATCTCATTACATTAAGAGGTACAAAATGCCTATGGTAATAGAGGGGAAGAAGGGAGGAGATGAGAAACACCTGAATCTTCCTCTCATCAGACTTAGCTTAAAGTCAATTTACATACATACTCAGTTAACTTAAAAAAAATCTTGCCTTTCAAGTATTAAAAGGGGAAAAGGGGAGGGGGGATGGAGACAGGGAGGGGGAGGAAAAGGGGAACTAACAGAAGGAAGGGAAGGGAAAAGGGAAAGAAAAGGAAGGGGTGGATATAGGAGGGCAAACACACTGAAGGGGGTGGTATTCAGAAACAAAATACTGGAGAATATGGATAAGGGGGGAAAGGGGGAGAAAATACAAACAGAGGGAAGAAAGCATGGAGGGCAATAAAGACTTGGTAATTATAACTTTTAATGTGAATGGGATGAACTCTCCCTTAAAATGTGAGTGAATAGCAGAGTGGATTAAAAACCAGGATCCTACAATATGCTACTTACTAGAAACTCATTTGAAGCAGTGAGATACATATAGAGTAAAGGTAAAATGTTGGAGGAAAATATATTTTGCTTCAGCCAAAGTTAAAAAAGTAGGGGTAGCAATCCTGATATCAGACAAAGAAGCTGAAAAAATAGATAGCATTAAAAGAGATAAGGAAGGAAACTATATCCTCCTAAATGTACCATAGACAATTAAGTGATTTCAATGCTGAATATGTATGCACCCAATGGGATAGCATCCAAATTCTTAGAGGAGAAGCTGAAAGAACTACAGGAAGACATAGACTTAACAAAACTCTACTTGTGGGAGACCTCAACCTCCTGCTCTCAGATTTAGATAAATCGAATTGTAAAATAAACAAGAAAGAAGTTAAGGAGGTAAATAGATTTTTAGGAAAGACTAGATATGATAGACTTATGGAGGAAATTGAATGGGGATAGAAAGGAGTATACCTTTTTCTCTGTAGTACATGGCACTTATACAAAAATTGTCCACGTACTAGGGCATAAAAACCTAATGATCAACTGCAGAAAGGCAGAAATAATGAATACATCTATCTCAGCTCACAATGAAATAAAAATCATATGCAATATTGGGCCAGGGAGATATAGACCTAGAACTAATTGGAAACTAAATAACCTCATTTTAAAGAATGAGTGAATCAAGCAACAAATTATAGAGAAAATTCATTATTTTTTAGTAGATAATGACAATAATAAAAAAAAATACCAAACCCTGTGAATTCATTCAAAGTGACTGTCAGGGGATATATTATATATCTTTAAATGCTTACATAAATAAATTAGAGAAGAGGAAATCAATGAACTAAATATACAATTAAAAAATCAGAGAAAGAATGAATTAAAAACCCCCAATTAAATACCAAATTAGAAATTCTAAAAATTAAAGGAGAAATAAATGAAATCAAAAGCAAAAATACCTATTGAATTAATAAATAAAACCAAAAGTTGGTTTTATGAAAAAACCAATAAAATTGATAAACCTCTGGACAATTTAATTTAAAAAAAGAAAGAAGAAAACCAAATTGCTAGTATCAAAAATGAAAGGTGAACTCACCACCAATGAGAGGGAAATTGCAGTAATAATTCAAAATTATTTTGCCCAACTCTATGCCAAGAAATTTGAAAATCTAAGTGAAATGGATGAATATTTTAAAAAATATAAGTTTCCCAGGCCCTGATGGATTCACAAGTGAATTCTACCAAACATTTAAGGAACAATTGTTTTCAATTCTATATAAATTCTTTGGAAAAATAGGGGAAGATGGAACTCTGCCTAACTCTTTCTATGACACCAATATGGTTCTGATACCTAAACCAGGAAGAGTTAAAACAGAGAAAGAAAATTATAGACCTATCTTCCTGAAGAATATAGATGCAAAAATCTTAAATAAAATCTAAGCAAAATGATTACAAGTTATCACTAGGATAATATATTTTGACCAAGTAGGATTCATCCCAGGAATGCACGATTGGTTCAATATTAGGAAAACTGTTAGTATAATTAATTATATCAACAGAAAACCTATAAGAAATTATATCAATAGATGCTGAAAAAACTTTTGACAAAATACAGAACCCATTCCTACTAAAAACACTAGAGAGTGTAGGAATAAATGGACTGTTCCTTAGAATAATAAGCAGTATCTATCTGAAACCATCAACAAGCATTATATTAAATGGAGAGAGGCTAGGGGCATTCCCAATAAGAACAGGGGTGAAACAAGGATGCCCATTATCACCACTACTATTCAATATTGAATTAGAAGTGTTAGCTTCAGCAATTAGAGAAGAAGAAGAAATTGAAGGAATTAGAATTGGGAAAGAAGAGACAAAACTCTCATTCTTTGCAGATGACATGATAGTAAACCTAAAGAATACCAAGAAATCATTCAAAAAACTACTGGAAACAATTAGCAATTTTAGCAAAGTTGCAGGATATAAAATAAACCCTCATAATTTCTCAACTTTTCTATATATGACTAGCAAGATACAGCAGAAAGTGCTAGAAAGGAAATCCCATTCAAAGTGACCTCAGATAATATAAAATACCTGGGAATCTATCTGCCAAGACAGACTGAAAAACTGTGAAAACAACTACAAAACATTTCACACAGAAATAAAAGCATATTAAAATAACTGGGCAAACAGCAACTGCTCATGGATAGGTTGAGCTAGTATAATAAAAATGACAATTCTACCAAAATTAAACTACCTGTTTAGCACCCTACCAATCAAAATTCCAATAATAGTACTTTAATGAGTTAGGAAAAGTTGTAAGTAAATTCATATGGAGAAAAAAATGTCAAGAATTTCCAGGTATTTAATGACAAATGTGCAAAAGAAGAAGGTTTAGCACAACCTGATCTAAAATTTTATTATAAAGCATCAGTCATCAAAATTGTCTGGTATTGGCCAAGAAATAGAGTGGTGGACTAGGTGCAATAGCAGGAAATGATTATAGTAATCTGCTGTTTGATAGACCCAAAGAGTCCAACTATTGGGATAAAAACTCTCTCTTTAATAAAAACTGCTGGGAAAATTGGAAATTACTATGGAAGAAACTTAGATTAGACCAACACATAACACCCTATACCAAAATAAGATCCAAATGTATACAGGATTTAGACATAAAAAACAATACTATAAACAAACTAGAAGATCAAGGACTAGTTTATCTGTCAGATCCATGGAAAGGGAAGCAGTTTATGACTAAGGAAGAGATGAAGAACATCACTAAAAACAAGCTAGATGATTTCGATTACATTAAATTTAAAAAGGTTTTGCACAGACAAAACCACTGTAACCAAGATCAAAAGAAATGTAGTAAACTGGGAAACAATCTTTACAACTAATGTTCCTGACAAACAACTCATTTCTAAAATATACAGAGAACTGAGTCAAATTTTTAAAAAAAGCCATTCTTCAATTGACAAATGGTCAAAGGATATGCAACAGCAATTTACAGATGAGATCAAAGCAATCCATAGTCATATGAAAAATAGTTCTAAATCATTACTTATTAGAGAAATGAAAATTAAAGTTTCTCTGAGGTACCACCTCACACCTCTTCGATGGGCCAATATGACCAGAAAGGATAATGACCATTGTTGGAAGGGTTGTGTGAAATCTGGGACACTATTACATTGTTGGTGGAACTGTGAACTCATCCAACCTTTCTGGAGAGCAATTTGTAATTATGCCCAAAGGACAACAAAAATGTGCACATATCTTTGATCCAGCAATACCACTACTGGGCCTGTACCCTGAAGAGATGAAAAAGGGTAAAAACGTCACAATAAAACACAAAAACAATGCAAAAATATTCATAGCAGCCCTGTTTGTGGTGGCAAAGAACTGAAAATCAAGTAAATGCCCTTCAATTGGGGAATGGCTTAGTAAACTGTGGTATATGTATGTCATGGAACACTATTGTTCTATTAGAAACCAGGAGGGATGGGAATTCAGGGAAGCCTGGAGGAATTTGCATGACCTGATGCTGAGTGAGATGAACAAAACTAGAAGGACACTGTACCCCCTAACAGCAACATGGGGGCGATGAGCAACATTGATGGACTTGCTCATTCCATCAGTACAACAATCAGGGACAATTTTGGGCTGTCTGCAATGGAGAATACCATCTGTATCCAGAGAAAGAACTGTGGAGTTTGAACAAAGATCAAGGACTATTAACTTTAATTTAGGGGAAAGAACTGATATCTTATTGTCTGATCTTGCTATCTCTTATACTTTATGTTTCTTCCTTAAGTATATGATTTCTCTCTCATCACATTCAATTTGGATCAATGTATACAATGGAAACAATGTAAAGACTGTCTAATTGCCTTCTGTGGGGGGTGGGGGGGAGTAAGACTGGGGAAAAATTATAAAAAATATTGTAAAAACTCAAAATAAAATCTTCTAAAAAAAGAAAAAAGTTCCTCAATCTTTTTCTTTTCTACCTTTTTTATAATTTCACTTGGTGATGTCATCAGCTTCCATAGCTATCTATGGAGAGGATACTCTACTTATCCAGCCTTAAAGGTCTTTCTTCCATCTGCCAGACTCATATCTCCAACCACCTTTTAGACATCTCAAAACTGTGTATTCCATTGACATACTAAATGCAATAGTCTTAAAACAGAACTCATTGATTCAGTGAATAGAGAAGTAGATCTGGCATCAAACAGACCTCACGTCAGGTACTGCCTCCAAAACTTAATCTTTATCTCCCTTAATTTCCCATTTAATATGGGATACCTCTCTCTCTTAAGGTTGCAAGCATCAAGTGATACAATATTTTTACAGCACATTAGAAACCTTAAAACACTATAAAAATTCTAGCTATTATTTCCTGCTATTATTATAATTAATATTATTTCATAGTCTTTCCAAATCCATCCCTCTTCCTAAATTCATTATTACTGTTGAGGGCATCATCATCCTCCTAGTAAATCATGCTTGTAATCTAGGCATCAGTTCTCCTCATTTCTACCTTAGTAGCATCTCTCCAATAAAACTCTTTTTACCTTCTGATACTGTCACCATCTTGATGCAAGCCCTCAACACCTCTTCCTGTCTCAAGCATCTATCCACTCAAATCCATCCACACTGATCTTCCTAAAATGCAGGTCTGACCAGAGCACCCTCCTGGTCAGCAAACTCCAAAGGCTCCCTGTGCCTTCAAAATACAATATAAAATCCTCTGTTTGATTTACAAAACCCTGCTTTTCTATCAGACTTCAAACCCTCTACCTTCTCAACCCCACCTACTAATTTCTCTGGCTTCTGTAAAATGCCAGCTAAAATTCCATCTTTTACAAAAGTCTTTCCCAAATCCTCTTAAATCTAGTGCCTTCCTTCTGTTAATTATTTACTAATTATTTTATCTGTAATATGGTAATCTGTAATATGGTTGTATATGTTTGTTTGTATGTAGTCTTCTCCTTTTGATTGGAAACTCCCTGAGAACAGAATTTATTTTTTGTGGCATTTTTCCCCAGTGCTTAGAACAATACTAGGTACTAGAAGATGCTTAAAAAATATTCACTGATTTATTTGATTGATTGCAGAGCTGGAACTAGAAACTAGATCTTCAACATTCATATATAACCCCAATTTCATGGTGAGAACACATGAGAGACAGCATGGCAAAGTATATAGAAAGACTACCTGGGAGTCAGGAAACAAGGATTCAAGACTTGCTCTGACTTAGTTTGAATGGGTGAGCATGGGTGAGTGACTTAATTCTCAGACAACTCTCCAGGATTGTAAATTCTAGCCAGGAACTGTTTTACATTGATGGAGGGAGTTTCTATCCTCAAGGTTTCTCACACAGGTGAAATTACAGGTTGGACAAAAGCCAGAATTCATGAATGTATTTGATGAAGTTTACTGTATTTGGTTAAAAGGATTTATTTTTAGGAGTAGATTTTAACTTCAACAAACATCCTCAACTTATAGGAAACTGTCATCGATTGCAAATATTGAATGAACACTTATTGTATGTGCCTTTGACTGTACTAAGCAACACAAGGAAGATATCAAATAAATAGGGAACATGCTCTTTCCTTTACAAGTTTACAACCTTAATTATAAAACCAGGTTCAATGTTACCATAGATACTTCCTTTTGTTATTTTATTTGTCCACAAAATAGACAGTGTTTTATTTCTTTTGTTAATTTGTTCACAACGTAGATAAGAGTGCTTTAGGATCTTTTGGTAATGCTTCAGTAAATTGGAGAGTTTTTGATCATCCCAAATAGATAAGAAGATAATTAGGAATTAAAGAATCAATCAGGAGTGGCTAGGTGGTGCAGTGGATAGAGCACTGGCCTTGGAGTCGGGAGTACCTGGGTTCAAATCTGGTCTCAAATACTTAATAATTTCCTAGCTGTGTGGCCTTGGGCAAGCCACTTAACCCCATTTACCTTGCAAAAGTCTAAAAAAAAAAAAGAATCAACCAATCAATCAAGAAGTAGAAATATTTTTAAAATATAGGATTTGTGTGGTAGGTATATGCATAATATATTCATATTGTGCGAATGTGTGTGTATATTTATATCTTGAATTTTCTTTCTATTATAGGTTTCCAGTTTTTCTTAAGGGACTTCTGAAATTTCCACAAGACCATAATTGTGAACATATTATGTATCCTTTACCTATCACAAACCAATTCATGTCCAATATCATTAAAATGAAAAAGAAATTATATAAATTATCCTTATGTACTTAAAATAATTAAATCTGGAAATTCAAAGGTTAAGAACAATAAAAGGAAACACTACCTCTCTAATTACAGAGCAATCTCACCTAGTCAGTAGATTTCTTTGTGCTATAAAATAAGGGACTTCTTAATAGCTACTGTTTTTATTTATGTACTTTATATAATAATTTCAGATATGAATATGATAAATATAACTTGGTTAAAAGTTCTAAAGGAATTGATTCTGCCTTTGTCCCTGGAATTTTCTCTCTTATAAAGTATTGACATATTTAAGCCATTGTATTAATGGGATCACATTAAAAGCTAGCAGCATTTAGTCCCATTTGATATTATAACAGCATTATGATTCCAAGCACCTTCCATTAATGCTGTCAGACTGTACTTCACTTGAAAGCCAAAGTCTATTGATTCTGTCAGAGAAATCAGTCATGCCCTGTTAATGACTTGTAAGCACCTTTCAAGAGAGTCTGGTTGAGGGTTAGCATACTATAACTCAAAACATAAGCAACCACAAGATTGAGTTTGGACAACTTGGGGCATAGTGGATAAGGACTGGGAGTGGGAGAAAAAAAAGAGGGAGAAGAAGAAAAGTATTGGAAGAAAAGAGAAACAGAGAGACAGTGACAGAGAAAGAAAGAAATAGAAAGATAAAAGACTCACCACTAATATAGGTAAAAATATTATGGAAGAGAACATTCTGTTACTGCTTCTTTTCCAAGCCACCTTGAAAATCCTATGCTAATAAACTTATCTTCTGCCTAGACTAAGAACAATACATTGAGGAATCTTCAGGCCAACATACAACCCTCTGCATATCTAAACCCAAGATTGTGAAGTAATAGATAGACAGATATAGGTATATATATACATTTATATATATACATATATATATGTATATATATATGTGTGTGTGTGTGTGTATATATATATATGTATATACACACACATACATATATATATGTATATGTTTCTCTAAAAAAAGCACTGTTAGCAACCAATACCAGCCATGTCAATACACAGAGAGCTCTTAAAGAAATTAGACTGGAAAAAATAGACTGTTAAAAATAGAGCCTATAAAAAAGATGCCTGGAGCTATAGAAGCCTGCTTTGTTTCTACAGAACTCTTCTGTAGAAGAGATTTGTGTGTTTGTGTGTGTGTGTGTGTGTGTGTGTGTGTGTGTCCATTTAATGAAATGAAGCTTTTTATTAGGTTTGGCTTTGTGTCTTCTTTTTACTTTTTAACACTTCCAAAACATAAACAAACTTAGGGTCTGCCTAGACTCTTATTCTATGACAAAGATCCTATCTGGGAGACACTTTATGAGAGAGGGTTAGAAATGATCTTCAAATCATCCTGATTTTCCATAATGACCTGTTATGAATTTGTCACCTATGGTTTGTCAAAACCTTTTTTCATAGCTACATTAATTTCAGTCAATCAAATTATTAGTTAAAGATTGTGTAAAATGAAACTGGGAAAATTTTATTGAATGACAGAATATAGATCCAAGGACATCTCTATTGGATATAATGGATAGAATATAATAAATTTAATTTAATATGGAAAAATTCAAAGGTCTATCCAAGGGTTCAAAAAAGTCTATTGTCCAAGTGTAAAACAGGGAACATCTATATCCTTATCGCTCACATATATTCACTTCTACTTTCTCACAGAACTATTCCCTAAATTCAAGCCCTCTATATCAGTGGTACAAACTCAAATAGGAAAAAAAGGGCCACTAAACCATACAAAATGTTCCCTGCAAGCCATATATTGACTTTTAAAAATTGACTAACTAATAATATTGGCTATATTTTATTATATTTTTATTTATGTTGCTAAATATTTCCCAAATACTTTTTAATCTAGTTGAAGTTATACTCTAAGCAGGCCAGGTGTTTTGATACCTCTGTTCATATCAATCATCTCCACTGCTGTAATAACTACCTCCAATCCATCCTTCCTAGAACTACCAAAATGACCTCTCTAAAGCACAGAGCTAATTACTCCTCTACTCTGCTCAAAATCCCTGCATGCCTCCCCATTGTCCCAAGTTAAAAATATAAACTGGCATTGAAGGTCTTTAAAATTTTTTTCCTCAAATTACCTAATTGTCCCTTATTTCATATGACTTCCCTTCACATATATTCTAGCCAAATTGATTCACTAGCTATTCTCTAAACTCCATGTCATCTTCCATTTCCATGCAATCTCTTGTTACCTAGAATGCACTCTTTCCTTATCTCTTCCTTTCAAAAATACTCTTCATTTAAGGGCTAGCTCAGTTTCCTTCTCTATGTATCTTCCCCTATCTAATCCCCAGCACAAAGATGGGTAGACATTTGCACATAAAACTGTCTGAAGTAAGGACTAATTTATTTTTATTTCTGTATCATTGGGCATAGGTGGCTTGCATTCTACTATACTAAAGAGAAAATTCATATCTTTGAGGCCTCAGATTCATTGGAATATTTGGAGCAGATCTCCAATACTTAGGACTCTGCCATTCATAAAGTAATTGCTCAACAATTGTTTGTTGAATTGAATTGAATGGTGATACACAACTGGTCAAAATGTCCATGGGATCTTAAGCTATATTGAAAAAAGAAGAATTTACAGTCTTGTTCTATTCTTCTGTATCTAATAGTGTTTGAAATATTTTTCTTTTCTGTGTTCATTTCTAGACACAATGTTTTAGGAAGAACATGAACAAAATGGAGATAGTGGAAAGACACAGCATGATGATAAGGTTATCTAATTTTGAACTAAAGGGGATCTTTAAGATTAATCTGTTCTACAGATTAGAAAACTTCAAGTCAGAAAACTAAGTGACTAGATCAAATAATACTTTTCCCGCTCAAATAATACTTTGTCCACAAGTCACAAGTAATGCACAGGAGAGTAGGCATTCTGTTGACTCCAAATTGATGATTACACTGTCCCTCACTTCCTACTGTGAAAAATTCTAAATAAAGAACTATCCAAAAGTGAAATTGTGCACCTCAGGAAGAGGTGAACATAAATATGCAAAAATATGCACAAATATGCAAAAAAAGTCTTTGAGAGGAGGTTGGATGAACACTGGTTAGATAAGTTGAAAAAGAAATTTTTGCCCAGATACAAGTTAGACTACATGCTTCAGAAGTTTCTTATCATTTCCAAGATTTTATGACTCTGATCCTATAATTAGTTTCACATTTAACATTATATATATATATATATATATATTCAACATATGAAATTAGCATTAAAACTCAATGCTTTCCTCTGAACCTCTAATATTACTTTTGTGAGCTGACTCCATCACACACACACACACACACACACACACACACACACACACACACACACACACACCACTCTCACTTCCAAAACCAAATCTGGTACCCTGGTGATAGGGTTAAAATTGTCCCAAAAAGACAAGAACATGTTCTTTTGTGACCTGTCCCTGCCTTTTATAATCAAAAGCCTTTTCTTCTATACCAGAAGAGTGAATTGTTAGCCTAGGATAATTAAGCTGATGCTTAGCTTTGCTGGATTTTTAGTTTTATGTTGAGCTTTAGTCAAAAAGAGAAATGGCAAAAGAAAAACAATGAGGAGGGAATAGTAGGCCCAAAGGGGGAATCTGAAGTGAGCTTTTGATCAAAAGAAGACTATGCCTCAGCATCTAGTAAGAAGTTGTAAACATGAAAAAGGTCTAAAAAAATGGTTATTTCTTTTTTGAAAAAATAAAGGTCTCAGGAAACCCTTTTACACACATTTGTTTGATATCTAAAATGGACTACCCAGAAAAACTAATATGCACATAGTAAAATATTGATGAATTAAAATATTTGGAGATAGAAAAGCCTCTAGTGAACTTGAATTCATAGTTAGCTAAAGGTAAACTACAAAACATTTCAACTTTTACTGCTGAAAAGGTTTCTAAAATGGATAAGTCTACTTTTCTATTATAGTATCTTAATATAATTGAAATTTTCATTCGTGATTAAGAGATCTTGACATGCCATTCAGGGGTCTCATAATAAATCTCAATATTATTGAAAGTATGATATAATACATAGGGAAAATATGTAAGATTGTTCTTAATATGTTTCACTATTGGACAGATACTGCAAGATATTTGGAATGTGTGAATAAATCCCTAATATCAATTAACTTTTCTGGTGATGCCCTTTTGTTCTTCAGAAATGAAGTCCCCCCAAATCCCAGTTCCAGTTAATGGAGGTTTCATTACATATTACAACCGTAGGACAATCTCATAGTAATATAAAGTCTTATGCCCACAAACTAAGATTCCTTTTTTTCTTTACATTTTGATTAAAGTCTTATTATACTTTAAAATGTAAAAAAAAAAAATTCTTAGCTTACCAGGTGCACAATAGTAGGTGGTAAGATTTGGCCCTTGGGCCATAGGTTACCTGCCCCTGCTCTATATCATATCCAGGTGTGTCCACTCAATTGAAATGTTAACATCTGTAGATGGATATATATCAAGCAGAATAATGTCTTATCCCTTTTTTCCTGATGAATTACCATAATATTGCTTCCTTCCAGTTGGGTATTAGTACATCTTAGGTGTCTCCTTTTGTTTGGGATTCAATATAGAACACTGTGGCATCTTTTTTTTCCATTTTCAGGGAAAATACACACAATGTGGGTACGAAGTACACACTCAATAAACATTTGTTGAATGTAATTGAATCATACATCAATTTGCCATTTCATTTTTTGACTAAATATTTTATCAAGCTATTCTGAAAATAACATCCTTTCATAAAAGAAACTCCAAGTCTTTATTCAGACTTGAGTGTTTAAGGTGTGACTACCAAACAATGTAATTGAATTTTAACAAAAATGCTTTTAACTTCTACATCCACCTGAATGTTACTCCCTCCAAAGTAGTTGTGTTTAGATGCCAAGGTCTCATTCTAATGATATCAATATAGTTCAATATTGTAAATTGTAAATATTCATCTTTGAGGCACATGATTGATTTTTAATGGTTAAAAATTATTATTTTGGCCTAAATCCAGAAAATATAATGAATGAACAAATGCAATAGATGGCATATAGGGTGCTAGATTTGTGGATAGAAAAATTTCAGATCTTATCTCTGATAATTTTTAGTTGTATGAAAACTCAGAAAGTGACAACCTTCCTTGCCCTCAATTTCCTGAAACATCAGGATAAAATTCTATAGTAAGGTTGTTTTGAGGCTCCAGTGGCAAGAGGGGAGGGTCAGTGAAGAGAGAAAGAAATACTTTTACAATTCTAAAATACCCAGGTGTGCTTTAAAACACTAGAATATCTTTACCATTTCCTTCTCTAGTCCACTGTAAGAAAACTGAGGCAAATAGGGCTTAGTGACTAGTCCAGGATCCCACTACTAGCAAATATCTAAGAAAGAATTTGAACTGCTTGGTCTTCCTGACTCCAGGGCCTGGGTTCTATCCACTGCACCACCTAGTGACCCCAAGAACAACATAAATATCATTTATTATTATTGGGATGATGTTTTTACAATTCTATTTTGGATCAACAATGTTGGTGACCATAAAACAATATAAAATAAATCTTCTTGTGAAAAGCATAAATTACTTCTGATACAAGCCCATAAATATTGGAAATAATGATTCATCATCATCATCAAAAAATACTTTGAAAAAATATTTTGAAACAAAGTACTCATTTTAATATGTAAGTTCTGATATGAAGAAAAATCAGTTTCATTACACCAAAGTATATGTTAAAAGTTTATAAAGCTCTTCAAAATAAAGTACCATAAAGATGTCACCTATTGCTATTATGATAATAAAACCTTATCAATATTAAAATAAAAACCTTATCCATCAGTTGTTTCCAAACTACTTCTTGCAATGAAAACAATTTCTGATCAATACATTACAATCAAAATTTCAAATTTTAAGTCCTGAAGATTTTTTTAAAAGGTAATTTTTGTATAATCATCTTTAGTTTGAGTTGGTTCATTATTAATTCAAATTCTCTTGCCCTTCATGTATAATGTAATATTCTTATTTTTTTAGTTCATCCCCTAAAACCAAAATTTTAATTTAAACCTACATCAACATTTTAGATAACATGGCTAAAGATGCTAATGAACAAGTTCAAAAAGTACCTCAGGCCTATTATTCATTAAAATTAAAAGACCCTTTAGTATTGTCTCAAAGACTGATCATGAATGATGCTATTCCCTTAAGGCAAAGCAATGACCTAAAGTTTAGTTTGTTCATAGTAAAAAAAATTAAAGTCTAATTAAACAAATCTTACTGAGATCTTTGACAGAATGTTACCCTATCATTCCTGAGGAAGACACATCATCAGAGAGGTGATGCCATGACAAGCGCATGAATTAGATTTGAGTGAGGGATTGCTATGCTAAATCATCAGCCTCACTTTCTCCTCCAGAGACATTTGATTCCAGATATGAATCAGGATAACTGGAGATGATCCTGAATACAAGGCAATCAGTTTGAAGTGACTTGCCCAAGGTCACAGTTTGTAAGAGTCAAGTGTCTGAGATGTGGATTCAAACTCCCATCCTCCTGACATCATAAACATACACTAAAACAATATAGCACAAAGCTAGATGTATAAGAAGTAGTCAATAAATGTTTGTTGATGATAATGAAGGAGAAAGTATCTTATTAATTCAATTCAAATTGTCAAAGTGTGTACAAACTTGTAACTTAAAAGTTATAATCAACATACTGGCAACATATTGGCAAGATGCAAATCACATCTTATTGAATGTCTGGAGGAAAATCAAACACCAATGATAAGGGAATATTATAGCACCATGTTTTCCTTTTAATGAATATTTATTTAGGAATGAGAATTCCTCAGCTGAATAAAAAGTATGTGAATAGAAATTATTAAAACTATTACTAAATTTCACTATTGTTGTTCAGCTGTGTCCAACTCTTTGTGATTCCATTTAAGGGCTTTCTTGGCAAAGATACTGGAGTGTTCACCATTTCCTTCTTCAATTCCTTTTACAAATGAAGAGACTGAGACAAAGTAAGTTGCTGTCCCAGGTTCACACAGTTAGTAAGTGAATCAGGTCAAGTGAATCCAAGACTGGTGTTCTATCCACTGTACCATCTGGTCAGTTATTGCACTTTCAGATGAACACATTGCTAACAGAAAGGCTTAGTAGGATGACCTTTTGATTTGGAGTCAGAGATTATGTCACTTACTATATATGTGACTTTAGTAATGTCCAATCTTGACATCACTCTCTTCATCTATAAAAGATTTGAATTAGATGGCTTCTGAAGTTCCTTTAAGCTTTAAGTCTATATTCTCATGAACTAGATTAGTACAAATAGAAGGAAGCATTATATGAACATAAAATGATCTAAAAATAGAAATTATTTTACCAAGAAAGGTAGAGATGATTAAAGAGATCATTGTTCACCAATCAACCTGTATTTTAAAAAGGTATGAAAAAGATGTAACCAAAAGTGATTAATGAAGAATGGAAAGCAAAAGTCCTGCAGGAATGTTAGACCTGTCAAAGCTCAAAATGAACAGAGATTGGTGATGCATTTTAAGAACAAAAAGAAAAATACAAATAAGTGTAATGATCTAGAGTTAAGTTAAATTAAAAGAATCTGGTTAATTGTATTCAAAGAAGGAATAATATCAATATTTAGGATGGTTGGGATGCAAATAGTATGTAACAA